>NW_006439192.1:24937186-25063830 GCF_000325575.1 Pteropus alecto | reverse complement strand
TCTTAAATTTATGATCGGTATATTGTTTTTCTTGCTGTTTCCAGTATCTATTTTTTTTTCTCTTAATTGCTTGCCAATATAATCTCTATTGTTTTACATAATACCTCAGACTGTGCTGTGAGCTGCTAGGTCTCATGCCTTGCTTCTTTTCCTGACAGAGCCTTTGCTGAACTGTTTCGGAGCTGAGTTTGGGGGAGATGGTGCCTATTTTTCCCTGAGTAACATCTCTCTATGATTAGGAGTTAGAGGAGGATGGTAGCTTCTGGTGTTCTCAGCTTGCGCCTCTGAGTGTGGAACCTCCATGTTATGCCGTAAGGGGCTGGGCAAGGGAAGGGAGCTTTCCCCTCTTCCTTCTCAGACACATCTGCACAGAATAGAACTTCTGCAACACATTGCATTTCTGGCTTAAGTGCCACAAATTCCCACTGTTCTTACCAAAGTTCATTAGATTATCTTGAATAAATGTTTCTTAATTTTTTTTTTTTTTTTGTCATGCCATTAGGTTAGCTTACAGAGAATTTAAAAGATCTATTGTTTTAGTTAATTTTCACCAGTTCCAGTTTGTTTTGTTGAGGAAGAGGGTCTGTCAAACTCCTATCACAGCCATTCTGGAATTCCTGACTCTACAAAGCATATTAGAGATAACTTTATCCATCTGACATGATGAAATTAATACATGGGAGGCTAAGCGACCTAATAATACAATGAACTAGTTGGTAATGAACATGAACTTTTTTATTTCTCTTCCTAATTTTAGGTTCTATTCATTCCCTAATTCCAGTGGCTTCCAAACTGTTATTAACATAGCTAGTATCAGAATTCAACTTTGAGATACTGTAGCATCTTCCGAAACCAAACTAACAAGGATGTGGTTGATAGAACTCTGAAATCTTTCCACTAAAGACCAGAGTTGATCTAAGAGTCTAGATTGGTGTGCCCTCTTTTCTCATTATTCCATATGTATTTGTAGTTCCAAGGTGAATTTTCTCCCAGATAGGGAGGTCAGTTCTTTAGTGAAGAATATGCATATATAGTAGCTGTTCTGCCCCACTAAAATTGGTATTACCTATTAAAATTATTGTTTATTAACAAATGGCATAAAATATTTTTAATAAGTTAAAATTGGAAAAGTAACAACTGTAATTTGTACACTCATATAGTTGCTCTTTTTAAACATATTTCTTGGGTTTAAGGCATACACAATTGACAGGTTCTAGTTAATGTTTTTACTTGTTCTTTAAATTAAATATAATAACATTTGAAAGAAAATATTATTCTACCTTGTCAGGATTGGTATGACTGTGGTCTTCTGTGGTACCATATGAATTAGAATTTCTTTTTCTATTGCCATAAAAAAATGCCATTGGGATTTTGATAGAGAGTGCATTGATTTTCTAGATCATTTTGGATAGTATGGACATTTTAACAGTATTGTCTTAATCCATGAACACGAGATTCTTTCCATTTGTTTGTGTCTTCTTTAGTTTTTTTTTTTAATGTCTTGAAGTTTTCATTATACAAGTCTTTCACCTATTTAGTTGTTTATATGAATATTTTATTATTTTGGGTGCTATTAGAAATGGAATTTTAAAAAAAATTTCCTTTTCCTGTGGTTTGTTCTTAGTGTACAGAAATGCATACTACTGTAGGAAATGCAAAATGGTAGGGCTATTATGGAAAACAATATAGAGGTTCCTCAAAAAATTAAAGATATAACCACCATATGATATAGCAATCCCACTTTTGGATATTTATCCAAAAGAATTGAAATAAGAATCGTAAAGATATATCTGCACGCCATGTTCACTGCGGCATTATTCCCATTATCCAAGATACAGAAACAGCCTAACTGTCCATCAACCAATGAATGGATAAAGATAATGTGGTATCTACATTCAACTTTAAAAAAGAAGGTATATGTGACAACATGGGTAAACCTTGAGGATATTATACTGAATGAAATGCCAGTCACTGAAAGACAAATACTGCATAATTCCATTTATATGAGGTATCTAAAATTGTCAAATTCATAGAATCAAAAGTAAAATAAATGGTAGTTTCTGGGCACTGGGGGGAAAAAGAAATTGGGAGTTACTAATCAATGGGCATAAAGTTTCAGCTAAGTAAGATGACTAGGCTTTAGATATCTACTGTGCAACATGTATCTATATTCAAACAATAATGTATTATGCACTTAAAATTTTGTTAAGAGGGTAGATCACACATTAAGTGTTCCTACCATAATAAAATAAAATTTAAAAAAAAATTACCCTTCTCAAACATTATTCAAAACACCAATTACAAACAATATGAATGAAACAAAACCTGAAAATGATGCTTCCTCATATCCCTAAGATATATGTTCTGACTTTCTAGCCAGGATGCAGTTAGGAATGTAAATTGAATGGGTTGACAGCAGTGAACATTTCTCGTAAGAGGAATCACTGCTGATGAGGTTTCCCTTTTCCTGCCACCTGTCATATGTTTCATCCCATCCTGGGAAATTAAGAGCAAATTTTTTCTCTATAGCTTCTTTTGATTCTAATAATTATGTGATCCTAATTTGGGTTAAAACTGCAGATTGGGAATAGCTCTCTATAAGTTTTGGCAGATTTTTAACTTTTTTTTTTAGCAGTTTTATATTTAAGAAGGTAAAAATGTAAAAAAAAAAAATGTAGTTAACCTAATGAGTAGGTTAACTATCCTTACATGTAATTATACATACATATTTCACATATAGTTCTTTACCACTATAAAGATAATAAACAGTGGATTGGTTAATTTTGTCAAACTCTTATGTGGTACTTCTATGTGACTGACACTGTTTTAAGCACTTTATAAATATAAACTATAATTTTCTACTAATCGTAGTGCATTAAACATTTAGTATTTAATCACAATAAATATAATTCAGTACTATTTTGGATTCTTTTCTAAGTTGTGTTGTAAATTCATAGTCACTTTGTAATAAAATAAAGAGCAAATAAAACTCACTTTTGATTTGAAAGCTAGAGCCAGTGCAGAGAAGATTGATAGTGATGATAAAGAGTGAAAATCATGTTACATGGAGGAATATTGGACGTACTAATTTAGGAGGTTTATCTTAGATAAAGGTTCGTAATTGTTCTCTTTAAATTTTTTAAGTAAGTCTTCTTTGAGTATGACTTATTCTTTGTAGTTCCAGAGGACAAAAGTAGGTCCAGTGGATGGATATTACAGGTGTAAATATACATGCCCAATATAAAGAAGAATTGTAAAATATTGTCACAGTTTTGAAATGAAATTGGGCACCTGGTGAGATAGCAAGCTAATTTTGTTAGAAGTTTTCACCTTTGGTAATCAACTGTCAGAATATTGTACATGCCATATTGTCTAGGAAGTTTAATTAAATTATATCCACTCCAATGCCAATTGTATTTTTTAATGAAGGGAAATAGTAATGGAGTTTCAAAAAAATGTAATGTTTTTTTTAGTTGTCTTTCTTGGACAACTCTTAAAAGAGTACATTATAAGAAGCATGAACCATTTACATACTCCAAACAACAAAAAAAATCCTCTTATTTGAGAAGAGACTTCTCTTAAATGAAGATACAGTTTTAGGAAGGAAAAATCAGGAAAAGGAATAAGGAATGGGAAATATCACCTTAGTAGGCAGATGTGCTAAACCAAATCTTAAGACAGATTGTGTAACTAGATTGCCCTCTCCACCAACGGGGCGGTATTTTGCAAGAAAATGTTAAAAACAGCTACTTATAGGAAGTGTGATCAAACACAGTGGCATAATTGTTTAATATTTTTGTGTGAATTTAACATATTTAGATAGATGCTTAATTGATGTTAAACTTATTCTAAATCGTGAACCTCATAAGCATATTATTGTAGTTAATTTGAGTGACTAGATAGAGGACCAGTATATTGATGTGTCAGTGAGTAGTTGTAAAACTGTTAATCTCAGCAAAGCATTGACTTAAAGGCAGACTGACCAAGGAGGATAGGAATGTTTTTGTTTTCTTTCTTTTTGTATTATATTGTAAAATTGGGAAAAGATTCAATTTACATGTAAGAATTTTCTATCATACTTTTATTACCTATTTTGATTTATTTATCGATCATTTACAGTTTTAGGAAGAATCTAAAAGTGGAGAAAGTACATTCTATTCAGAGACTCTGTTTCATGAGCGAGTCATATATAAAAACTAACAAACCAATAAGTATGGGTAGATTCACTTTATTACCTGATAAGAATAAGTCTGTGTCTCTTCATGGTAAGAACTGGAAAGGTTTCAGAGTTAGGTAATTGATTGAATTTAGTCTTGACTGATGAGGAGGAGTTAGACATGATGATGAAGGCTGCGGTTGGATATGGAATATGTATGTGTGTGACTGTATGGGGGTTGATGAAGGGAGGGGAATGCAGAGTCCCAGGTAGTGAGAACAGGATTCACAAAGATACAACAATTTGAAAATATAATGAGTTCAGGGACTTTCAAAGAATAAGGCCTTTTGCATGTTCAGGGTTCTGTTGGGATTAACATGAGGTGAAGCTAGACAGGTATAAATGGAAGCTAGGGCTTGAAGGATCTGAAATGCTATTCGAAGCATTTGACATTTAAATTGTAGGAGATCTGGAAACATTGAAATATAATATACAGATATGTGAGACACTACATATCTACATTTAGAAAGATAACACAATAGTGTAGAAAGAATTTGTTGTTGAAGGTTTTTAAAATGTAAGCCTTGGAATAAAGCCCAATCAAGGCTATGAAAGTACTAATTTAGACGAGAAAATGAAAGGCTGCTGGTACTATGTTAAAAGGAACTGAGAGAAAGAGAGTCAAACATTTTAGAAGGTGAAATACCTGCCAGGGAATAAGGAATGTTTCTGGCTTAGGCAACCAATGAATACACTGACTTTAGGAATATGGGTGTCAGAACTCTATTAAGGTACACTTGAGTTCAACTTTAGATACATGGTATTTGAGATCAATGTCATTTAAGGTTGTCATTTAAGATTCAGGAGAGAGGTATAGACTTGGGATCCATACTAGGTATAGAAACATGTAAACTGATAGTTAAAATCGTGAATGTAGACAAGATTACCCAGAGAATCAATGTGGAATGAAGAGAATAGATGGCCAGAGAAAACAATTCTGAAGAAAACCAGCGAAGCAGGCTGAGAAGTCATGATGGAGGTATGAAGAGAACTAAGAGTACAGTGTCTCAGGAAAAAATTTTAACAAGCGAATGGTTAATGGTGCCAAATTTTACGTTCAAATGAGATAAAGGCAAGAAAGTATCCATTAGATTTTCTAGTTCATTTTTAGTTAGTCAAGAACAATTTCGAGTGGTAAGTATGGAGGATTGAATGTTGTAGGTTACAGAGTGAATTCAAGGTAAACAAACAAGCAAAATGGACAGATTACCTTTTAAAGAATGGGAGGAGGGAGAACACACAGTTAACTAGAAGTAAATATAAGTTCAAAGGAGGAGTGTTTTTTTATTTTGTTTTATATTTTAAAATAGGAGGGACTAGAAGTTTTCCATAGGAAGAACATTAGCAGGAGCCAGTAAAATAAGATGAAGATATGATGGCGGGGTAGTAGAGGGCTACATGATTAATCAAGATCCTGGAATGATTAGATTCCTGGAATACAAGTAAAGGAGTGATCTCAGATCCATGCAGGACACATACCTCTGGATTAGGAGGACTAGAGGTGATCAGTATGGATGCAGATAATTTGAAGTGAGAAGTGAAGAGGTTTACGCAACATGGGTTCACTTCTCTCTGTGAGGTAGGAGGCAAGTCATCTGGGTGCCAGACATTGTGAATATCACTCAAAGCTGAGCACATCTCTTGCTGTGGAGCCAGGGCTGACGTGGACAGGTAGCTGGCAAGTAGTATGTTTTTTTTGATACTGACATTGGTTTAATGTAGTGATTCTTACTGTACTCCTTAGACCAGCAGCTTCAGTATTACCAAGAACTTGTTAGAATGGAAATTCTTGGGCCATACTGACCCAAGAATTAATTCTTAATTAAAAAAAAAAAAAAAAAGCCTTCCTACTGCTTCTGAAGCGTGCTGAAGTTTGAGGACACTTTGCAAATCACTGCATTTATTAATAGCAAGTTTTCCTGACTTGCTTAGGCCTAATATTTTTCTATTATAGCAGTTTAGTTGTGTTTAATCTTGTGCTAAAACAATTATTTAACAGAACTTTCATGATTATCAACTGGCTGTATTTTCAGATTTTACTACTTGTGTGTTGGCTTACTGCTTAATATGGCACAAAACTGAAGCTAACAAAACTTCTTTGAAGTTTATTCTTTATGCTGCTTTCTCTATATCCTGTACTTGAGTTTATTTTTTAAAACCTTTTTTCCATGTTTAGTTTTTCAGAAACATACTTTTTTCCATTTAATGTGTTGTTATAACAATTCAGTTTTGTTACTATTTCTGTTTTTTTTATATTTAAAAAGAAAAAATGATTTACCATTCATACGGTATAGTACAGCTAAATTACTAATGATGGACAAGACAAACGGGCAAAGAATGCAGTACAAGCCAGGAACCATACTGCCCAGTGAGTGGTCTTATGATGGATAATTGCTTAGACTTGAAGCCAACACCTAGTTTGATATTTCAGTTGTTGTGTTATTCTGGCCCTTTACTGACAGGAATCTTTGTACTTACATTGTATAAGTTTACAAGATATAGCTAATCATTAACTATGGGGCATTCACTAATTAGATTAGAGTCCTTAGCATGGAAACTAGAAAGAAATTAGGGGGCATGCAAAGTTGGAGTTAGCTTTGTTTACATTGACATCTATACACCTCTGCTCCCCAGAAACACTGTAAAGGAAGATTGCTCAAAATTGGGTTTTAAGTACTTGAATAGAATAACCAAGTAAAGTTGTAGAGGCTATTTTGATCATGGCCTTTAAATATAATTGACATTTAGATAACTTAGTCTCTTACTTGAACCTCATTGCCAAAGATGGTATATAATGGTATATGTGGCATAATTATGTATAAATGCTGGATTTATACTATTATTTAAAAATTTTTCTAAGTTCATTAAGTACTTGAGTTTTTAAATTATAAGTAGTTGATGTCATCGTTTTCAAATTAACACAGTTTCTAATTGTTTACTGCCAAACAAAACACCCTCCCTTGTAACCCTAGCAAGGTAATTCTTCTGAGTTTGCTTATTACTGACAATTGCTCTTCAGTGTGGTTCATGGATTAGCAGCATCAGCTTCACCTGGGAGTTTAATTGTATCACCTTAGAGTCGATTCCACACAGTTTCAGAATCTGCGTTTTAACAAGATCCTGAGGTGACCCATATGCCCATTAAAGTTTGAGAAGCACTGCTTTAGAGAATAGAAGAGGATAAGATTATAATGTACATTAATTTTGGTAACATAATCAATTAGAAATATATGATGAAGTTTACGAAGGAAAAGTATAGTATGGAGCAGAGTTAATATAATGTTAATAGTGGATAATTAAAAATTAAATTTTAAATTAGTAATAAATTTACCTCGAGATAGAAAATAAGCCTACTGCCACATTGTGATTCATAAGCAGTGTGGTAAATCAGTAAGCTAATGTTATTACAACCTATACTTATTAGATCCTATTAAAATTCTATGTGTAATTCTAAGCTCTGCAGCCTTGGATGACTTGGACAATAAGTGCAAATATGAATAATCGAATTGAAAGTTTTGAAATTGAGAATGAAATCAGAAAGGACTAGTAATAAAGTTTTAAAAATGTCTTTACAGCCTTGACTCTCTCTCGGGGCAGTAAGATAGAGCAATCGTAAGGCTCACCTCATTGGTTTCTGGTCTCTTTGGCATCATTGTCTTTTATTTCCTGATATCAAATGTCCTAAAAACTATTGTTTAATATATTTTATTTCCTTTGTTTGTTTCAGGTTGGGTGGATAAATACAGGCTCTGTTGCCTATGTTGGCCAGATGTGGAGGTATTATATTTTTGTTGCTTATAGAAAAGCATCGACTGATGAGAAATTTTTAAGGGAGTAATTTTTAATCTTAGTACAATACAACTTATTTTAGCTTTATATTTCTCAGAAGTCTGAAAAAATTCAATAAGTAAAGGTCTTTTCTAGTATGTATATGGAAATCAAAGTAGATTTAAATTCTTCTAGTCTTATAAATTGTACTTCAGCTGTCTTTGCTGTAAGAATTAAAATGACAGTCTTTATTAAAAAGTTCCAGGTGTGGGGAGGAAGAAACTTCTTTACCCTTGAGATTGTTTTGTCTGGTCTAATAATTAGACATGAGACTGATTAGCAAGAGAAGAGAAAATAACCGAATTTAATTATATATGTATGTATGAGAACCCCACATAAGCATCAGAGCATTCTTCCCCCCACCCCCACCCAATGAGAGCTTCAGAGGCAGAAAGGGAAATTGAGATATATAAGACATTCTGAGCTAGGGGTGAGGTAAGTAAGGTACCTTGGGGCTTCAGAAGTTAATTGCAGGGAGAGCACATGTTCAATAATTATTAGTTTGCCCTGCCGTATAGATAGGTAAGAAGTCATTTCTGGTGATAACTCTTATTATGGGCCAGCCTCCTAATTTAAATTCTTCTAGATAGTTAAGGGTGGAACAGAAGTTTCTCTTGAGCCCTTGGGGTCTAGGTTGCCTTTAGCTCAAAATAATCTGCATATCACTGAGGCATATTTGGGGGATAGCTCCATTCTGAACCCATACAGAGGTATACTATAGGGAGTTAGTGATTTTAGTGAAGTACTGTAATTTGACCAATTGAATAATAGATTCCAAAGGTATGTATATTTAAACATATTTCTTTAGGTCTTTAGAAGTAAGGTTTTGTATAAAAGATCTCTAAGTCGACAGCTAGTATTCTCTAGACTTAGTTTGGCAGTTTTCTAGCCTCTCATCTAAATAAATAAAACTTATTTTCTCAAAATGAATTTACAAGAGGCATTAAAAAGTCTAAGTATTCCTTCCCATTTTATGGTCACATGTTCTAATTGAGAGCCTATAATCTATGTGTAATAATGAGAGAAGTTTCTGAAATGGATATATTTTTTAAAGTTGGTTTATTTGCATAATTGCTCACAGAAAAGGTAATATATTTTTAGTAGTGTTTTGCTAAAGCAATATTTGAAATCTAATATGCTTTATAATAGTAGTAATTAGGTTAATTATGGAGTACACTGTTTATAAGTAACCCTAATTTTTATGTACTCTGTTACTATGCTAATATCCTCATATATCAATTATTGTTACATTTTCCCTATAAAAATCACAATTTTCATTGACTTATAAAGAGGTTTTGGAAATGGGATATACACTATGGGCTTGGGAGAATTTACATTACTTGAGATGAGTGGATATAGTTTTTTGGTTGGGATTGAATATAATTTTATTGTTTATAACTCTTTTCTCCCTTCCTAGAATATTTCATGAAACAAATACCTTCTGTATGTACTCAATTATCACTTCAAATAATAGAAGGTATTTTTTTTAGCATTATTTTATTAGTTTCAAGTATACAGTACATTGGTTAGACATTTATATAGTTTATGAAATGATCTTTTACAGATTCCGATGAAAGCGGTACAGTAGGTGACAGGGTTGATAGTCCATTTTAAAGTTTGGTCAGGTGACAGTTGAAAGTAAATAGTTGTGGAAGGCTTGTAGAAATTGGATCAGTTCTGTAGATGTAAGAATTGTTGCATGAGAATATCAACAAGGACAGCAATCAGAAGAGATCAGAAATACAATGAAAGGTGAAATATGGACATGAAGTAGCACCTTGCCCAAGATCAAAATCATGGCAATGTAAAGAGGAGGTAACTTAATAATGGAAATTTGCTGCATATTTTTATGGAGGTAATTTCAGTCTCAGTCCAACCCAGGAATTGTCTACACTGATTTTGAACTTGTAATGGCCCTCCGAGTTTAGGAATTTGGAACTAATATCATTTGGTTTGTCTGAGTATAATCTGAGAAACTACTTTTTGAAGATAAACTTTGTACTGTTCTTGAGTCAGTTAGTTTCTGGGATCTGAAATTTTAGTTGCTAGTTTAAGTTTGTTGGTATGCTTGTAATTTGTTGAATAAATTCATGTGTTTTTTTTTCTTTTTTCTTTAAATTATTCTCTTTGGCACATGAGTTAAAATTATTTGCAAATCAATTTTTAAATGATCAAGCCTATAAAAAACTAATTGAACATCTAAAGTATTACTTTCATAAGACTAGAACATTTGATATTTCTAATAAGCTAAGTACACATTGAAATTAGACTAATACTAGTTAGAAAAACCTTCATGAGTGTGTTCTTGGAAAATGATGACCAGATATCTGACATTGGAATTAAGGACATTTACTGAAAGCATATGCCTAAGTCTTAACTTCTTGACCTCTAACTAACTATTCCATACTTTATCATTTGTCAGAAATAAGTATGACCTAGATTTTTAAAATAATTGGAATTCTAATTGGGTAATGAGGGAAAATTCTTTAGTTGATGCTGTGCATTGTTCTTTTAAATATATAGTAAATGTTTATCGATCAGCATTTATATATGTGTATACACATTTACACATAAAAAAGAACACTTATTCTGTGGCCCATCATTGATAGTTTCAAAGTGCTTTTCACATAAGCTGTTCTTTCTAGGTTTGAGATAAATAATTGTTATGAGCATCTATTTCCAAACTTCAAGAGTTTCTGATTGAATAAATCTGGTTGAAGGGAGGGATTTGGAGAAGCATAATATAAATTGATATTTTAGTTAATTCTTGTCATTATAATCTAGAACCTCATCCCCTGACCCCAACAGTCCACCCAAATGTTTATTAATATGTTTAAAATTTTTCATCTGGCTTTTTTTTGTTCGTATATTCTTTAGTTTCATTATCCTATTCCTTTTTACTAAAATTTTGATGAGTTAGATGACCCTTAAGTTTATTCTAACCAAAAATGTGATATTTTGTTATAAATTTTGCTCTATTTTGTAGTTAATTAAAACTAACATGTTATGTTTTGTTCCATTGCACATTAGACTATAGATAGAAGTACTGAAATAGGTTTTCCATCCTCTTTTATTTCTATATTTTAAAATAGATTTCCAGCAAGTTTCTTGAAGTCAATTAGTTTAAAGTAGAATACTCTGCATTTAACCAGTATATACATATAATTCCAAATTTTACTATTAATTTGATATTTAATCTATGCTGTATAATTTAGAACATCTTTTCATGTTGGTGAAATAATCAGTATTTTATGTATTTTTTTCTTTTTTTTTTTTAGTTAGAAAACTAGTCTACAGAAGAACATATAAGTGGAAGTGTGAAGAATACTGACATTTGCAATGAAAGTAAAAGAATAATATGCTGTAGAAATAGTAATTAAGAAAAATGTTGAATGATTAAATTAGAAAAAGTTATCAGAAATATTTGTATTTAAGGATAAGCAGGTTTGATAGGATTTAGGTAGGCTTAGAGAATGTAAAAGGAATGTTAATTAACTTTAAGGAGAATTAGAGATGACAATGATTCTTATATTTTGTTTATAATTTTTTTCTTCACTAAGTTTTACCATATTTTTGACCCTTAAGTTTGTTAGCCATATAGATGGTATTGTTTTATCTTTGTTTTTTTTGTGTGTGTCTTTATAGGTTACAGATTAAAATGAATTGGACAGGCAGTAGGGGAGAGGAATAAATGTACATTAACATTTGGGGAGGTGGCTCTGTAGTAGTTGTGATATACAAGTTGTGAGATGTTTTGTCATGTAAGTTAAGAACTGAAGTCACTTTTTTTTTTTTTTTTTTAATTAAGGGTCTTACCAAGAAAGTCCTTTCCACAATGTGAAAAACAAATCTGTTTTATTGAATAAGCAGTACTAAATACATGTCTGTAGGTAGACAAGTGACTACAAAGAATAATATTTCACATTATTGATATATCCAAGCACATATATTTTACCTTGAACAAATTTTAGCCAGTATATATAATATGTATTCTTAGTATCAGTAGTATCCTATTTACCCATAAGAGGACTGGACAGCATAATTTGCTGTTAGATCCTGAACTTTCTTTTTCTTTCTTTTTTTTTTTTAACTAATCTTTTAGTTTTTAAATTATAGTTGACATACAATATTATATTAATTTCAGGTATACAGCATAGTGATTAGACATTTATATAATTTTCGAAGTGACCACCCAAATATCCATCTGACGCTATACATAGTTATTATAATTTTATTGACTATATTCCCTATGCTATTCTTTACATCCTCATGACTATTTTGTAACTACCAATTTCTACTTCCTAATCTTTTCCTCTTTTTCACCCCTCAACCCTCCTTCTCATCTGGCAGCCATCAGAATGTTCTCTGTATCTATGCATTTGTTTCCGTTTTGTTTATTTTGTTTTTTAGTTTTTACATATAAGTGAAATCATATGGTATTTGTCTTTCTCTGACTTAACGAAATATGCTCTAGGCCTATCCATGTTGTTGCAGATGCCAAGATTTTATTTTTTTTTTATGGCTGAGTAATATTCCATTGTGTATATGTACCACTTCTTTATTCTTTTATCTTCTGATGGACACTTAGGTTGCTTCCATATCTTAGCTATTGTAAATAATGCTGCAGTGAACATATGGATTCATATGTCCCTTCAAAGTAATGTTTTGGGTTTGTTTGACTAAATACCCAGAAGTGAGATTACTGGGTCCTTCTTTGTCTCTTATAGTTTTGTTTTAAAGTCTTTTTGTCTGATGTATTGCTACTCCAGCTTTTTTTTTTTTTCCATTTCTGTTTTCATGAAATATTTTTTTCCATCTCTTTACATTCAGTCTCTGTGTGTCTTTTGATCTGAAGTGAGTCTCTTGGAGGCAGCATATGTAAAAGATCTTTTTTTCATATACATTTAGCCACGCTATGTCTTTTGATTGGAGCATTCAATCCATTTACATTTAAAGTAATTGTTGATATAGATGTAGTTGTTGCCATTTTATTATTCATATTTTTGACCTTTTTTTCTTCTTAACAAAGTCCTTTTAACATTTCTTATATATTTTTGTTCTTACATTTGTAATTGGTTTGGTGGCAATGAACTCCTTTAGCTTTTTATTTGTGCAGCTTATCTGTCCTTCAATTCTAAATGAAAACTTTGCTGGGTAGAGTGATCTTGGTTGTAGATCCTTACTTTTCATCACTTTGAATATTTTGTGCCAATCCCTTCTGGCCTGCCAAGTTTCTGTTGAGAAATCAGCTGACTGTCTTATGGGAGCTCCCTTGTAGGTAACTGCTCTTCTCTTGCTGCTTTTAAGATTCTTTCTGTCTTTAAATTTTGACTTCTAATTATGATTTGTCTTGTTGTGGGTCTCTTTAAGTTCATGTTGTTTGAGTTTCTCTATACTTCCTGGCTCGTATGTCTATATCCCTCACCACGCTAGAGAAGTTTTCTGTCATTATTTCTTCAAATAAGTTTTCAATTCCTTGCTCTCTCCCTTTTCCTTCTGATACCACTATGATGCAAATGTTTGTATGCTTGTTGTTATCCCAGACACTCCTTCCACTGTCCTCTTTTTTTTGTATTCTTTTTTCTTATTGTTGTTCCAATTGGTAATTTCTGCTACCTCATCTTCCAAATTGCTGATTCAGTCCTCTGCTTTATCTAATCTACTGTTGATTCCCTCTAATGTATTCTTCATCTCAGTTATTGTATTCTTCATTTCTGACTGGTTCTTTTTTATCTCCATTTTTTGTTTCCTATCTCTGTTGACATTCTCATCGAGATCATAGAGCATCCTTATAAGCAGTGTTTTGAACTCTGCATCTGGTAGATTGCTTGTCTCCATTTTGTGTAGTTCTTTTTCTAGAGCTTTGTTCTGTTCTTTCATTTGAGACATGTATCTTTGACTCCCCATTTTGGCTGCCTCCCTATATTTATTTCTATGAATTAGGTAGAGTTGCTATGTCTCCTGGTCTTAGTAGAGTAGCATTATTTAGTAGGTGGTCAGTGGGTCTAGTGGTACAGTCTCCCTGGTCACCTGAGCCGGTACTCCATGTGTGTTCCTTGTGTGGATTGTGTGTGCCCTCCTGTTGTAGTTGAGCCTTAATTGTTTATACATAAATGTGAGAGATTGACCCTCAGGCTAAGAAGTTACTCTCTTATTGAACTCTATCAGTGAATAATTGAACTCTATCAGTGAATAATTCAGCTACCTGCTATAGGTTCTGAACTTTTTTTTTGTTTGTTAGCATTATTAGTTTTGCTAAAAGGAATTTTGTTTCTGGTATAATGGTTAAATGGAATATCAACATTAACCTTCATAACAATAGAAATGACTAATCCAAATTATTTATTATTAGTAATTATATACATCAAGAGGTTACATGTGCAGGTACTGTGTTAAATATTTTATGTATTTATTAGAAATATTTTTCCATTTTAGTGGGAAAAGCACAGGTTCGCTGATATCAAGAGAAGTAATTAAAGCTATAAGTCTGTAACTCTATAGAACACTCAATGACTTCACTTTATAAAAGGTCATCATTGGATTTGTTCTCAGAGTATCTATGGTTAGCAAGCCTAAAATGTGTTTATTAACCAAATGATTTTTATGTGGATGACATTGTTGGTATTTTTATTGTGATTTGCCTTTTAGTTTTCAGAATTAACTGAAATACAATACTGGTATTTACTTTTATATTACAATTTGTATTATATGAAATTTCATTTACTAGTATATTTATTGTTTTACTGCCTGCTGTTCACACAGAACTACTTATTTTCTGTAGATTATGTATAGCATATATGATAAAATTTTATTTCTTTGGGAGGAAAAACCTCCCTTAAATGAATTTTAATACAGATACGGTGAAAAATATTTAATAGATTTTATTTCCTTATTTGTCAAGTGGATTGTATCTTATACATCTTTACATTTTACACTCACTTGTTAAAAAGTATTGTTGAGCTTATTTAGAGGCAGTTTCTCATGATGGAATGAAGAGGTCATATGGTGGTCTTTGATAAGTAGTATAGTTTGTAGTCAGACAACACAAGTAGCTATTTTTGTGATTTTGTGCAAATTACCTAATTTTGTAAGCATACACACACACAATTGTTAGCATACTGCCTAGAAGTGTGAGTTTAATCTATGTTAGCTGTTATTGTTACTACATGTTATTGTTATTAATTGCATTTGTTCTATACAAAGAGAAAAAAATGAAAGAGATCTACAGAAAAGTAAAATTAGATCATTACTTCATATCATAAATAAAATTAATGAAAATAAAAACCTAAGCGTAAATAAAACTTTAATCCTATTAGGTTAGGAGACTATTTTATGATATTAAAATAGAGGTTTTTTTAAAAATAAAGACACGAAGAAGTACAGATTATAAAGGAACAAATTGAATTAACCATATTTGACCACATTAAAAACAAAAGTCTGCATGACAAAAAAGATACCATAAATTATATGTCAAGTCCTAGATGCCTGAAAATAGTTGCCACTCATGCAAATGATTAATATTAATTACTAATGTGTTACTAATTAATCACCAATAAAGGACTACTATAAAATAATAGGAAAAGACAACTCAGTTGAAAAGTAGATAAATGTTTTGAACAGGCATTTCATAGAGGAAATGTGAGTGGTTAGTAAACATATTAAAATGCATACAATATCATTGATCATTAGGTATATGGAAATTATAAGCATATTGAGATACTGTTTGTTACCCATCAGACTGGAAAAAAATTTTAAAAGTCTGATAGTGCTGATAAGGATGTTGGAAAATGGAAACTCACACATTGCTGGTGGGAATGTCCATTGATATAATTAGTCTGGATAAGCAATTTGGCAGTATGTTGCAATTAGTTACTAATTTTTTTGTGTGCTATTGGCAGATTTGACAATCTGGTGAAGTCTATGCACTTCATATAATTTTTAAATGAATAAAATACATAGAAATATAAAAAAGCATATTAAAATATAGTTATCAAAATATAAAAAATGTGCTGCAGTAACATGTTTATGAAGTAATTTTATAACAAGAATCTAATGAGAGCCCTGATAATTTTTGCAATCTCAAAGTCGTGATGAATGTAAGTAATAGCTAGAGCTATAAAAAGGAATGAAATAGGAAAATATCCATTATTTCTTTTGGTTACAAAGTCACAGATACTGTTAAATTTACTGTTTTGTCGTCTTAATTTTTGTAATTGAAATGTTAAATTTTAGTTGGAGATTTGTGAAAATGGAGTCATGTTTTTTCTTCTTTCCAAGTGCATGGTTTCTCTGATCTAATCGTGGAACCTATAAAGACCTAGTTTAAGAAAGAACCCTTGAAGAGAGTCTCTCACCAATGATTAATGGTCATGATTGTAACATCGTTTATAAGAATTTTAAAAAATGGGGAAAACCTATATGACCATTGTTGAGAAATAGAGTAATTTAATATGATTGGATGCTCTACAACAATGGAAAAAATGAATTATGCCTATAGGTGTTAACATGCATAGGTTTCTAAAACAAAATTTTGATGTAAAAGTTTCAATGTGATATTGGAGGAAGACACTGGACATTAGGATTTGCTTTTGCTTTTCTATTTAGATTGTAAAAGTAAGTCTTTGAATAGTGGTTGATATTTATGGTAGCAGAATGGAAACTGTTAATATGGTTAAGACTGTGTTACTCTGCAATAACTTCATAGTCTTAAATTTACCCATTTCTGGCATGTTTATCTCCAGAAAAGCTCAAATCTATTCTTTTTGGGTATCTCTTTCACTGCCTCTTTTTAATGGACAATAACTTTTGTTGATAAAGTAATATAAGTGAAAATTTAAACAACATGGAAATGTAAAGAGTAGAGATAAGCATATCCCTATAATCTTCCCCTCTAGAAATAAACCATTATCAATTTGCTATATATCTTTTCAGATGTTTAGCAGCTACGTAAAATAAGTTGAATGAACACACACATGTATTCATTCAATCAGAATACTGTGTAGAGTAGGAATCAGTACTCTACACAGTATTCTGATAAGTAAGCCTTTTGGGTTATTTAAAAATAAATTGTGGATATCCTTTTAGATAAGTCTACCTGACTTGTTAATGACTATAATAGTATTGTATTACATACCATATTATGATCTAACTAATCTCTTTTTTATAGGCATACACATAATTTCCAAGTATTTGCAATTATAAACAGCCCTGCAGTGAATATCCTTTTACATAAACACGTATGCCTTGTCTGATTTTTTTCTTCAGGATAAATTCCTAAAAATGATATTGCTGTACGAAATGGGTACACACATTAAAATTGTATATGTATTATTATTAAGACCTTGAAAGGTTGTACCAATGTATATCTATGTTTTATCTATTAACATTTTTAGTGGTTATTTTAGTATAACATAATACATTTATATGTTAAATGAAACAAAATATTTTTATATTTTTACCAAATGAATATTAGCACTTAACATGGGACCTTATATACACACTACTTCCAAGTTTAAATGATCAGTTTTCACCCTGGGCTCCTGTCTCTGATCATTATAGCAAATGTTTTGAAAAGAGTAATTCTTCCACGAGTGAATGGGGAAGGGTGTCTGGACCAAGGACTATATACGCCATGAGAGAGCTGTGTTAATTCTGTTTCTGCATTTCCAACAAAATGGTCCATTACTTTGTTAAGTATTTATGAGGCAGGCATTGGGCTGGTCACTGGGGACACAATAATGAATAAGACACAGTTTTGGGCTTTAAGTTTTGGGCTTTGTTTTTATAATTTAGTGTTAGAAATTCATCATCAATAGTTGATGACAACTCTTTAAACTAGCATTATAGTTATAAATTGACACATTTGTAAAATGATACATCTATAACAAGAAGCAAAATAGAAATGTTCAAATATGAGAGCAAAACAAATGCACTAAAATATTTTACCATCCAGAAACCACTGTCTTCTAACATTTTATTATGAATATTTTCAAACATGCAGAAAAGTTGAAAGAATTTTACAATGAATACTCAAATACCTACCACCTAGATTCTACATGGAACATTGTACTGTGCTTCTTTTATTATGTATCCATCTTATTTATCATTCATCCAACATCCAAAAATCTTAATGCATTTTAAAGTAAGTCACCAGCATTGGTATCCTTTCTTCTCTCAACAAGTATAGCACTAACCACTGTTTTCAATAATACTGTGTTTTAATTAAAGTCTATATTGATTGACTGTGCTATAGAAGATGTGGAAATTTTGTACTCTTACATTTCCTTTCAAATTTCCTTCCTTGTCTCTCAATATTTAATAAATATTTAATAAATACTTTGTCTGACTATGGAACATAATCTTATCAATTTTGAGTGACCATATAATTTATCCAGACTGGGGTATTTTTGAGAGAGAAATGGGGTGCTGTTATTCAATATGCACGGACAGCAAGTATAATTTGGGGCCTCCTAGGCAAACCAAGATGGTCAGATAGTCTATAACAATAATTGCTAGAGTTGTTTATTCTTAGTTTTACATTTAAATGTATTTCCATTTAGTAAACACTGTAGTAAAGATTTAGTCTTTTACCATAGCTTCCCCTTTCCTGAATTCTTTATTTTGATTTATCTCTTGGTTAGAGTTCAGTCTCAAGTAGTTATCCACTCCCACCTTTCTCCCCAAGAGGTTCTAGTTTGAATTTATTACTTTTTTTTTGCTTGCTTTGCTACCTTACATTATTTTTGTACTTGTCATAAACAGTACATTTCAATATACTTCATATTATAGGCATAAGTGGAACAGTAGTAGGGGCATCTCATTCTATCCCAGGGGCGGGTATGAAGTTAGGATATTTCCTCTATTATTGCTCAGAGCTTTCTACATAAAGCCCCATGTAAGACGTTTCTTTGGAGATTTTGGTGCCCCACATCTTTGGAGCTCTATCAGTAATATGAATTTCAGTTAGTAGGTAGCTGTAATAATTTTACTAGTATACCTTTTACATAAAATAACCAAAGAAACCTTTTGTTTTACTCTAAAATTTTACTTACTCCTGCCATTTGGAAGTAATTTGGTAGACCAAATCTTATTTAGGTTGATGAAAGGCATTGGAAAACTTTTTAACTACATTTAAAGCTTTGTTCTTGGCATGTTTTCTGTTGGATTCTATTTAGTTTTTCTTGGTTTTAATAATTTAACCATCACAGACTTTACTGATTAGTTCATATGACTCAAGAATAAACTTGCTTACAATCAATCTCAGTTTTACAACTTATGGATTGTTAATATTTTTGTTTTTTTCATATTATAGTAAGAGTTTCCTTCAGCTGTAACATATGTTAATGGTTATATACAAACTAAAGCAGTGCAGATTATTTTGTGATATAATGTATTATTATAATAGGATATCTGCTACATTCATTAATACTAGTAATAGCCATGTTGTCTGTTCTCAAGGGAGGAAATCCAGATGGCTGTGTACAGCTGCAGGTAGATTTTCTTCTCTTATAGCTGCTGTGATTCTTTGTATCTGGTACCTATTTTAAAAATGGGATATTTATTTATACAAGAATAAGTATCCAACAAAGATATGAATAAGTTCAAGAGAGATGGTGACAGAAACTAATGCAGTGGTGTGTAATAAAAATGAGGTACTCATTTAGCTTATTTTATGACTGTCCCTTATTAAAATAGCTTCATATTTTGATCTTTCAGTGATCAAAATTCTAATAGTGCTGTCTCTTAACAGGAGAATGTTATACTTAAACAATTTTATAGTGAAAAACAGTCATGAACACAACCCACATGAAAAAAAAAAAAAAACACCTAAAACTAAAAAGCTATCTTCACTTTACAGTAAAAAGTAAGACACAATAACTCTCAATTCTAAAAAAAGACCATTTTCAACTATTTATATGACTTTATGATTTATCTTTAGATATACTTTTGCATAAGTGTAGTTAGTCTCATACCAAGTCTATATCCTGTAAATTACTGTGAGCCAGTTATATTGTGGCTATTTCGATGATAGCTACCTAAATAAATACTACATGGTGACTGGTACACAGACATATAAGCTATTTTTCTAATGTCTCTCTTTAAGACATGAGACCACATACATACTTTGTTTTGGTCCATCTGGTCATCATTAAAATGTACCTAGAGATAAATTGCTGGAAATAAAAATATAAGTATAACAGTATTAGATTAGTGAATTTTTTTTCTTAGTTAAGTTTTACTTTGGAATGAACAATTTAATTACATGTTGTTTAGTGAAATGTACCATTTCTTTATATTTTGTTATGAATTGGTTTGTTAGAAAATGAATTGACTAAAAATTGAGTAAAATGTGTTGGGGACTTCTCTATATATTATGCAAGTTTGAATTATTAATAGTGAATTGCCTTAAAATTCAGTTTTCATAAAAACATTAAGATAAAAATTTGAGACAGAGGGCTGGGGACTTAGAATTAATATAACTATCTTAACTTCATTAATGTATGGGACCTGCCAGTAAGGACAGGGTTTCTCTCTTGAAGATTCTAAGTTTTAGATTTCTTTTCCCTTTTCTGATGTGGTAGATTTATGGCACCTGTGCCTCTGTTTTCCGGCCTTCTGCCAGTAGCAGACAAACTCCAACTGCTCACACACGCTTGACATAGTACCTGTCCAGGTTTCAGAGTTTTTCTCTGTAGTGAATTTAAATTAGCCATTATCAATCAGTTAGTGTTCACAGAAATAAGAATTTATGCCATCCTTTCCTGAGTTGTCATTAAGCTATTTACTTAACAGCAAAGCGACAACCATAACTCATTAATATAAAGAATGTATTTTTTAAATGCCAGAACATATTTGCTAAAAGGCCTTGAGAGTAAGATCTGTTGTACTCCTCTTTCATTTTCCATAAATTTAACACAGTGTTTTTCATGTAATTAGTAATCCACAGTGCTTATTTATAAATTTAGCACAGCACTTGTCATGTAATAAGTACTCAGAAAGCATTCGGTATCTCTGAGATTTAAGATGTTAAGGAGATTTTTAAAAACCCACCGTAGATGTTTCTTTACCAACCCAATTAATGTTGCTGATAGAAGGGGAACAAAGTTTGAGTGCCTATTCTTTGCAGGATGCTGTGTTAGTAGTTTACCGTACATTAACTCATTTAATCTTACCAACATCTTTGTGAGGTGTTAGTTTAATTTTAGAGATGAAGAAACAGATTCAGAGAAATAATTTGGTCAAGTTGCATTGCATGTAAATAACGAATCATCATTCGAACTTGAGTCATCAAATCCTTTTCCAGTTTTAAAATGGACATATGGTGCTTTCTCAGTTTCTAAAGGTTGCGTTATATTCTATCTTATGGATTTTTTTGTGCTCCGTTAAATACACCAAGTTTCCTTAGGAATGATTTTTTTTAAGCCAAAGTTTTATTTCTCCCGTGGGAATAGAGAGTTAAGGTTCATGAACATTACTCTTGTCAAGAAGGTGAAGTCTTGAAAGTAGTTCTGGAGAAGTAAAATAGTAGCAGAAAGGAAAAAATCTCAACAGAGAGGAGTATGAATGGCCCTGAAAAGGGAAATAACTTTGAAAAGACAAATGCACCCAGTCTTGTCCTTAAACAAGGCTAAAGTCCTGTCACAGAAATGCAACAATGGAATGAATTGTTGGGGACAATTCATTTGGGGACTGTAGCTCAACCTATGATTCTTTCCTAGTAGATCATTGAATTCACATTATCAGATTTCTATTCCTTACTGAATATTTCTACTGTGTTGTAACATTTTCCTTGGAGAATTAGCTCAACCTTCTTTATAAGAGATGCTTTTGAAAGTTTGAATCAACTATGATGCCCTAAAAACCTCCCTTTCTAGACCACTTCTTTTTCTGTACGAAGGTGGCAGTTAATCAGATCACTTCTGTACATTATTTTGTAAATAGAGAATCTAACACTTGATTCTTAAATTGTGTTCTAAATTCATTTTTAATCATAAATAGTTTTGCTATTATGTTTTTCAAATATATTGGTACTTTTAAAATATATTTTTCTATATTAAAGCCTTCAAGCTATTGGAAATCACACATTAACTTATTTGGCCTACTTTTTGCTATACATGATGCATGCTTACAAAGAATAACTTTCCAGGCCTAGTCAGGGAATCAAATTAGAGAAACTTTTATTTTAAACTGTCTCATTGTGTAGAAAAGTCTACAGTTGTTTAAATGGCCCCCAAGTTTTTTTTTGAAGAATGTATATAATTCTCTCTCCCCCCGTCCCTCCTTCCCTCACACCTCCCTCTCGCTCACTCTCCTTCCTTCATATATCTATCTATCTATCTATCTATCTATCTATCTATCTATCTATCTATCTATCTATATGTATATCACACAAGCATGTATAACATGCACACACATCCCTATTACATGGAGAAAACAGCATAGGAGTTAATAGAAAAGCTGAATTTGAATGCCTACTTAACCACTTGTTAATTTGATCTTGAGTAATTTAGATTCTCTGAGCCTGAATTTTTTATTTCCTGTGGAATAGGATTGTAGATATGGTACCTGACACTTTGGTAATACTCATTAAATATTTATTACTCTTAGTTGATTGTTAACTTCATATTATTGTACAGATGATAATGCTACATTAAAAAAAACTTGACTTATGATTTCTGTAATGAATGTGGCTAATTGTGAGTGGCTTTTTATCAGTAATAGTATGTTAATATTAGTGAAGTGGGAAGGAAAAAGTTTTAATTTGACATCGATAGGTTCTATTTTTTGTTGTTTATAAGTCATTTATGTAGTTAATATAGTTACTTCCTAATGTATACCTCCTAATGTTTCCTTAGTGTGCATAGATAGGAGTTCAGAAAGAATGAATCAAAGGCATATATCTTATAGTAATTTTAGGTGCCTCTGACTATTGGGTTATTGGCTTTATTGGCTTTAAAACAGAGAAAAGGTACTTGAGGCAAGAGATGTAAAAACTGATCACTTTGATCCTTATGGATAGAAAGTGGAATAAAAGATAACCTAGTGTATAGGAATAGGTTCAGAAATGAACCTATTGTTTTTCTTTTTTGACTGATTTCTATTTTAGAAGCTTATAAGTAGTGATATATATTGATATCTAAAATTAAAACACCTAGAAATTGTCCTCTGTCTTGTGTTTATAGAATACTAATCTATTTTATGATTTTAAATATGTTAAAACTACCAAAGCTCAATTAGAAATATTTTTGTTATTTTTGGTTCTCCCCTATCTTTATATTGTTGCTGTTGATAGAATTTAGATATATTCTCTGAATTTTCAGTTAAAATTTTCTAATTTGTAACTCCTACTTCAGTTACACACTGTATCGGTATCTATTATGTCCTTGGGACTTTTCAAGAATCTAGAGCTACAAAGGTGATAATACATAATTCTTGCCCTTGAGCAGCTGGTAACATAGTAGATCATAAGTGTGGTGGGTAGTTTAGTAGAAGTTTCTACAAAGGAAGGACTGGCAGTCAGTCCCTAGGTGGCTTTATGAAAGAACCCTTGCATATGGTTATATGAATTGGCTTCATTAGGACAAGGATAAATTCACTAAGGGATAATATTGGAAGAGAGGTGGGGTAAATATTTCTTTTGTGCTAGGCTTGGTCATGTAAACGAAGTGGCATGTTTCTGAGATTGAATAAAGCAGTGGCTCCTCAATTTAGTCTTCATATAAGAACTGTGAAAGAAATTGATTAAAAAAATGCTGTTTTCTTAGGTGCTCCCCATCCAGATGTAAGATATATGAGGTGTGGTGTAGGCAGAGGATGAGATAATAGCAGGAAATGAAACTATTAAAATAGGGAGGTCCAGATAGTTTCTTGGTCATACATGCTATGCTACTTTTATCCTGTCAGTAGGAAGCCACTGAAGATTTTTAAACAAGGGAGGCTCTTGTTCTCTTAGTCTTGTTCACACTTTGTATTGTCTTTATCTTTCTTCTTTCTGTTTACTGTCTGTCAACTTTTCGTATCTTTTAGGGAAGTTGGAGCTTTAACACCAATGTACTTTTCAAAGGGTACTTTTCAAAAATTAGCATGCTATAATTTGTCAGTTTATTCCGTAAATATGTATTGATGCATGCTATGTGCTAGGGGCTACTTTAGGCATGCAGAATACAAGAGTGAACAGACCACAGTCTCTGCCCTTAAATAGGAGGCGGGCACATTAAATCAACACTTAAAATTGAACTCAATTTCTTACAAACTTGCTTTTCCACTTGTGTTTCTCTGTCTTAGAAAATTATTTACTCACATGCTCAAAACAAAAACTTTAGTGTCATCCTTGACTCCTCCCTCCATCTTCTCACTCCTCTATGATCACCAGGTCCTATTAATTAGGACACCTATGTATCTCTCATATGACTTCACTTAATCTCCATCTGTACTGCCTCCACTCTGCTCCATGCTAATTATTTTAAGTCAACCTCTACTGCCTCCCAACTGACTTCTTTGCCTACCCTCTTCCCTTTTCCAGTCCATTCTCAACCTTGCAACTTGAGAGATCTTTCTAAAATAAAAGTTTCTAGCCCTTAACTTTTTTAAATTAAATGTTTGTTTATTAAACAAATTTAACTTTATTTTTGATAAAAATTATACTTAAGATATACAAGGTGATATTTTGATATATGTATACATTGTGATTACCATAGTCAAAGTAATTAATATGTCTATCACCTCCCATAGTTACTGTTTTTTATATGTGGTAAGAATGCCAGAGAATACTACCCTCAGCAAATTTCGAGTATATAACACATCATTATCATTACCTGTAGTCACCATGGTGTATGTTAGGTTTCCAGAACTTACTCATAACTGAAAGCTTGTATGCTGTGATCAGTATCTCCCCTTTCCCACATCCCGTGGCTTTTTGATGACCACTATTCTACTCTCCATCAACTTGACTTTTTTTCTTCTACTTTTTTAGATTCCACTAAGTGAGATCATGTGATATTTGTCATTTCATGTCTGAATTATTTCACTTAGCATAATGTCCTCCAGGTTCATGCTTTTTATTGCAAATGGCAGGATTTCCTTTTATAAGGCTGAATAATATTGTGTGTGTGTGTGTGTGTGTGTGTGTGGCTGTGTGTGTGTGTATCACCTATTTTTATCCATTCATCTATCAGTGAGTATTAAGATTGTTTCCATATCTTGGCTTAACCTTTAATTTTTTAAGGCTTTTATGATTTGGCTTCCATTTTCCTTTATAGCATAATTATCTCACCAAGTAGCAAAAAGAATGAATCATTCTATAACCAGTATAAAGAATGTGTACCTTCACTGACAGTGTTGTTTTCAAGTAACAAGTGCCATTTTAGTTTTTATTAAACATCATTTATCATATTAAATTGCTGTTTGTTTCTGTGAATAAGTTTTGACATTACCTTTGTAATTTTAAATTCGTTTTAATTATGTGAGATAGAACAACAAGGAGTTTATTATATTTCTAAATATTGGAATAACTAAAGACACCTAGGAGAATGGGCTTCAAGAATTTTCTTTAAAAAGGATCAGTACACAATTAAAATTTGAGAAACATCACTCTATAAAGTCAGTAAGGGCAAGAACTGTATCATATTTACTCTTACATTCTTAGGTCCTAATTTTGTGCCTGGCACGTAGTAGATACTCAGTAAATATTTTTGAATTAGGGAATGCTTCTCATGTGTAAACACATGCACTTTGGAACTATGCTTGTTTCTTTAGGACATGCTTCGAATATCAATCTCAGAATTTCCTAACAAGTCTATCAAAATCTCTTGATCTAAGAGTTTTGCTTGAGTGTTTTCTTTTTTTCTCACCTTTATGATCCTGATCATAATACTTTCAAAAATTAAAAATAATTCATTTTGAAAATGAGCTACTATAAAGCAACACTAAATTATAACCATCTCTCTGAACTTATAGTACAGAAAGCTCTTATCTCAACGAAGATGGACCAATAGGTAAAACTTGTGTACATTAAAAAGTTTAAGAAACTAATGTATTTTTATAACATATGTTTATATTTTTCTTTTTCCTTTTATTCTGAGATAATTTTAAACTTACAGAAAATTGCAAAAATTGTACAGCATTCCCATATACCTTTCACTCAATTTCTCCCAAGGTTAGCAATGTACAATTATCAACAACAAGAAATTAACATTAGTTGGATTGGTACTATTAACTAACCTTTAGTCATAATTCAGTTTTCACTAGTTCTATTAATGTCACTTTCCTGTTTCAGGATCTGTTCCATGTATCTTTAGTCTTCTCCAGTCTGTGACAGTTCCTTAGTCTTTCCTTGTCTTTCATGAACTTGACACCTTTGAAGAGTACTGGTCAGTTACTTTGTAGAATGTTACAAAATTTAAGTTAGTGCAATATTTTCTCATGATTAGATTGAGGTTATGCATTTTTGCCAAGAACATCACAGAAGTGATGTGATCTTCTCAGTGGATCATCAGGGAGTACATGATGTTGATATGTCTTATTACTGGTACTGTTATCACTGATTATTTGGATGGCATATTGTCTGCTGGGTTTCTTCACTATCATGGTACTATTTTTTTTTTTTTTTAATGTTTCTCGTGGTAATTAAAACATCTTTGGGAAGATACTTTGAGACTATGTAAATTTTGCTTCTCCTTAAAATTTTATCCACAAAACTTAGAACCCATTGGCGGGTCGTATTTACTTTGGTGGTCTAATGTGCTTCTCTATTTCCCTTACTGCTGCTACATTAATTATTTGGAATTCTTCTGTAAGGTAAAGCTATCCCTTTTCTCCTATTTGTTCATTCATTCAATTATCTTAATTATATCAATATGGACTGATGGACATTTTTTATTATGTAGTTCAGAATTCAATACTATTGTCATTTCTGTTGCTTAAATTTTTCTAACTTTGGTTTGGGAACTTTTTCCAGTTGGCTCCTATGTCCTTTGACATGCCATTTTGAGAGCTTCTTTACTTTCTGGTATTACAAGGTGTTCTAGTCTCATGTTGTTTCTCTCTGCCTCAGTGTTTTAATCAACTATTTCTCCAGAGAACCCTGGTTTCTTTAATGGAGGCTGATATTTAGAAACTAAGATGTTAGTATTAGGTATGCTCCTTGGTGTTGGGACATCATCACTCCTCAGCCCTTTCAGAGGACAGAACTGGGGAATATATGTGTACTGACCCGTGTAAACAGGTCCACATTTATTTCTGTATCTCTCTAAAACATAGAAATACAGATCTCTGTTTTAAAGCCAGAAGTTAATATAGGTGCCTTCAACTACTGTCCAGTACCACAGGATTTATTTTAGCTTCTACCTCTCCTTATTTGTAAGTTTTTTTTTTTTTTCTGACAGTGATAAATCTGGCTTTCATTATCTATAATATGGTTATTTGTTCAACTCTAGTATATTCATAAAGTAACAGAAGTGCTTAATAAAATAAGTAGAGTATGGCATTTATGTACAGTTATTTTCTCTAGCTCTAACAGTATCTAATCAAATGTTGTTTTCCAAAATTATCTTTATACTATTAACTAGTAATACAGTCAGGTTCATTTGTTACAGTTTGTATTTCATTTTGTGACCCCTCTCCCAGTCTTGGTTGTTTTAAAAAATGCATAAAATAAGATTCATTTTTGTGTTGCATATTTCTGTGTGTTTTGGCAAAGACATACTTATAGTTCCATCACCAGAGTATGAGACAGAACACTTCCATCATCCCACATGCTTACGTTTTGGAAGAAAATATTAAAAGTTGTTTGGTACTTAAAACTCATAGGAAAGTTTTTGTGTGCATTTTGCTGATGTTCTAATCTGGATAATCGAGGAATTGGGACACTAAAAGAGAATAGGAGGGATATTTCACTTCTTAATGATGCTGTCATTTGTTATTCATTGTAGTGCCAGAACATGGATTTTTTTTTTTTTTTTACATTTTAAAGAATTGAGACATTTCATATAATACATTGAGACTTTTTAAGCAAAAATAATTCACAAGATATAATCAGATATTTACTTTAAATACATTAATTTCTATATTGTTCACCATTTAAGCAAAAAGGGAATAGTTTAAAAGTGACAAAATCTATTTTTTTCAATATTACTTTTGTCTTTCTTAAATAGGTACAAAGCGTTTCAATGAGTCTTTTCCCTGAGGATAAGTTGCCTTCTCTCTCCCTTTTTTTTTTTTTATTAGTTTTATTTAGTTATAATTAATACACAAAAGATTGAACACACATAATGTGTGTGTTCACACACACTTGTGATACCATCACCACAATCAGAGTACTAAAAACACATTCATCACCTTCAAAAATTTATTGTGTGCTTGTGTGCATTTTGCAGTATGAACATTTAACATGCTATCTGCCCTCAACATTTTAAAGTGTACTATATGGTACTGTTAACTATAGGCACCATGTTGTACAGCAGACCTCTAGAGCTTATTCATCTTCTATAACTCACACTTTATACCTGCTGAGCAACAACTTCCCATTTCCATTTCCCTCTCCCTGCATCCCCGGGCAACCACTACTCTGTTCTCTGCTTGTATGATTTAAATACTTCATGTGAGTGGAATCATGTCCTTTTGTGACTGGTTTATTTCACTTAGAAATAATGTCTTTTATGTTCATCCATGTTGTTGCAAATGGCGCACACAACATTTTCTTTATCTGTTCATCTGTCAATGGACATTTGAGATGTTTCCATATCTTAGCTATTATGAATGATGTCAGTAAACATTAGGGGTAGATATCTCTTTGAGATTATGATTTCATTTATTTTGGATATATACCCAGAAGTGGGATTGTGGAATCATTTTTAATATTTTGGGAACCTCCATACTATTTTCCATAGTGGCTATATCATTCTGCATTCTCTCCTTGAATATGTGCCTGGTCTCTGAGTGATTTCATGAGGAGCCGTTCTCACTTTTTCACTTGAGAAGAAAGGGTAAGAGATTACAATTCCATCTAAGTTCTAGTACAGAGTTTGCTTAAAAGGCACAATTCAAGCCTTTCTCCCCTAACCACTTATGCTTGTTTGGTTTTCCAAGGATAGACAATTTCTTTTCTTGTAGGCATAAACCACCATAAACTTTCCACTTCTCAGACTTTTTCAGGTAAAATGAATGTTCTAAAGACTAAGAGTTTTCTCTACAGAAGCTAGAGTGTTACTTCCTCCTACCCTTACCCCCTACTCCAGAACAGAATATTAGCACCCCAACTCCATTTGCATTGTTGCCCAGCTCCATTTGCACGGTGCCTCCCCACTGTCCCTCTGCCTGCTCCAGATTAGCTACTATCCTGATTTTAAGAACGGAAGATTTTTTTTTTCCTGTTTTTGACCTTGATATTAGTAGAACCATACAGCACTCTGTACATAAGCTTCTTTCAATCAGCTTTGTTTTTGTGAGAGTCCTCTATTTGTTACATATTAAAGCTTAGAGGGAAATTTCAAGTTGAGTCGAGGCTCTTCATTTAGGCTTTGCTAGTGAGGGTAGTGGCGGGACTGCAGTTATTTTATTATTTTATTTTTCGGTGGTGTTTGGCTAGAGTAGAGCAGTTATTCATTTGTTTTTGTCTTACTAGGTTGCCTCTTTTTTTTGGTAGAGAGAGCAGGCTTTTCTTGGGGCCTTTTTTTTTCTGTATCCATTGGCATTCTTGGATTGTGGACTTCTCTAGCAAGCAGTCTGGCATAGATGAGGCAAAAAGAAAACCCAAGGAACTTATCATCATGTCATTCTTCTGGTCCTGAGATCCATAGCCAGTCCTCCTCCTTGTTTCCACTTTTCCAAGCCTTCTTATGCTTTTTTTTTTTTTTTCAATATTGTGACCAAAGTTTTTAGCTATATTTAGTGGGAGAATTAGAGAAAAGCATGTTTATTTCATCCTTCTGGAAGTAGAAGTCTGTCTCTTACCTTTGATCTGTTTTATTACCTTTGAGATCATTAGGAAAAATGAAATATTTTATGCATGTACAGTTAACAGTGAATATATTAACCAAAACAAGGACTTTTAACAGAAATTAATGTTTGTTAAAATATAATCTCATATAATTCTGTTTATAGGAAATGCAAACTGAAGGATTTTAACCCTGTGTAAATTTAAATTTCTATTTTTAATTGCAGAATCTTTTAGCCGAAAAAGTAGAACAGCTGATGGAATGGAGTTCCAGGCGTTCAATCTTCCGAATGAATGGTGATAAATTCCGAAAATTTATAAAAGCACCACCTCGAAACTATTCTATGATTGTTATGTTTACAGCTCTTCAGCCTCAGCGGCAGTGTTCTGTGTGCAGGTGATTTATTTTTTAAAAAAGTATTGTCTCATGTTTATATATTTAAGATAAATGTATATAGTAGAATTAAATAGTTGTTCAGTATTGTACTCAAATATAACTGTGCATTTAAAAGTAAGTTAAAAGTCATTGTAGTTTTGAAAATGACTTGGATAGGCTAATATTCTTTTATTGTGTAAAATATTTATTGAGCAATTCAACATATAGTCATTAAAAAAAAGATTTGTCTTTATGTCCTATATAAAGGTAAGTATATGATAGAATTTTGGTTCGGATATTCCCTTGTAGATCATTTAATTATATCTTATAGACAATGAAGTAGCCCCTTTAGACATACTCTCTTTTAACAGTTTAATAGAGGGAACATGCTTGATAAGGAAGTTCATTTACTTTTCAATACGTCCAGTGATTAGAACTTGCTTCCTGTTAAATGGAGGTAAGCAATTTGAGATAAATGAAATGTTTTTCAGTAGGAACGTACTAAAGAAAATTTTGGACAGATACAAATATAATACATATTCAGTAAATGCTGTTGTTTAATTAATTTTTTTTGAAATAATTGTAGGTTCACGTCCACTTGCAAGAAATAATAGACAAATCATATACTTTTTACATATTATCTTACACTGGTAACATCTTGCAAAATTATAGTACAGTATCATAAGCAGTGTTGGTTTCAATACACTCAAGATACAGAACAGTTTTGTCACCATAAGAATCCCCCCGTTGCCCTTTATAGCCACCGCACACACTCATTCCACTCCTCACCTCCAGAATTAGTTCTCCATTTCTGTAATTTTGTCATTTCAAGACTGTTAAATGGAATCATACAGTTTATGACCTTTTGGGTTTGGCTATTTTTAACTTAACATGATTTCCTCAAACTCCGTCCAAGTTGTTGCATTTATCAACAGTTCATTCTTTTTATTACTGCGTAATATTCCATGGTATGGATGTACCACAGGTTCATCTATGTGTTAAAGGACATCTGAATTGTTTCTAGTTTTTGGCTATTACAAATACAACCACTATGAATATTCTTGTACAGGTTTTTGTGTTTCTCTGGGGTAAATGCCACAGTGTAATGCTGGGGTTGTATGGTGGTTGCATGTTCAGCTTTACAGGAAACTGCCAAAATGTTTTCCGTGGTGGCTGTATCATTTTGCATTCCCACCAGTAGTGTATAAGTGATCTTGTTTTTCCACATCCTCTTAAAAATTTGGTGTTGTCATTATTTTACTTTAGCCATTCTGATGGATATAGAGTGCAATCTCATGTGGTTTTTTCATTTCTCTAATGGCTAATGGTGTTGAACATCTTTTTAAGTGCTTTTTTTAATCTTGTTGAACGTTGTTTCATGTGCTTGTTTGTCATCTGTATATCATCTTTGGTGAAAATATCTGTTTCTGTCTTTTGCCCATTTCTATTTGTATTTTTTTTTACTGGTTTTGATAGGTTTTTTTTTTTTTTTTTTTAAATATATTATAGAGACTAGTCCTTCGTCAGATATGAGGTTTTCAAATATTTTCTTTTATGTTTTCCATGGCTTATGTTTTCATGCTCATAACAGAATGTTTTGCAGATTTTAATTTTGATGAGGTCAAATTTATTAGTTTCTCCTTTTATAGTTCTTAATTTTGTTATCAAATTGAAGAATTCCTTGCTTAGCCCTAAATCCCAAATTTTTTTTTTCTTCTTCTCAGATTTATAGAAAACTTTTTCTTATAAAACTTAGTTTTATGTTTTGCATTTTGATCTGATATTTGGGAGAAAGCATTTAGTTTTTCATCATTAAGTATGATATAGCTATAGGATTTTTGTAGATGTTCTTTATCAAGTTGAGGAAATTCTTTTATTTTTCAGTTACAATTGACATTCAATGTTTTAGTTTCAGATATACAGCACAGTGGTTAGACATTTCTATAATTTATGAAGTGATCTCCCCATCTAGTACCCACCTGGCACCATACATAGTTATTGACTTTATTCCCTATGCTATATTTTTACATGCCCATGACTGTTTTGTAACTACCATTTTGTACTTCTTTATCCCTTTCACTTTTTTTCACCCAGCCCCCCAATCCTCCTCCCATTTGGTAACAATCAGTTCTCTGTTTCTGAGTCTGTTTCTGTTTTGTTTATTTGTTTTGTTCTTTAGATTCCACATTCAGTATTTGTCTTTCTCTGTTTGACTTATTTTACTTAGCATAAAACCTTCTATGTCCACCTATGTTATCGCAAAGGTAAGAGTTTGTTCTTTTTTATAGCTAAGTAATATTCCATAATATATACATATCATGTCTTATCCTGTCATCTATTGATGGGCACTGAGGTTGCTTTCATATCTTAGCTATTGTAAATAATGTTTCAATGAACATAGGGATGCTTATTTTTTCAAATTAGTGTTTTGGATTTCTTTGCATAAATTCCTGGGTCATAAGACAGTTTTCTATTTTTAATTTTCTGAGGATCTGTATACTTTTTTCCATAGTGGCTACACCAATTTGCAATCCCATCAACAGTGCATGAGGGTTTCATTTTCTCCACATCCTTGCCAATACTTGTCGTTTGTTAGTTTATTGAAAGGCATTCTGATAGATGTAGTTGATATCTCATTGTGGTTTTAATTTGCATTTCTCTGATGATTAAGAGGAAGTTGTTTATTCCTAGTTCTCTGAGAAATAAAAACCCCGAATGGATGTTGAATTTTGTCAAAATTTTATTGGTATCCTTTGAATATGATTTTGCTTCTTTAGCCTATTGATATGGTAAATTACATTGACTGATTTTTAAATGTTGGACTGTCTTGCATTTTAAAATAAATCACACTTAATTGTGGTATATTATTTTTTTTCTGCATCACTGGATTCTATTTACTAACATTTTGTTGAAAATTTTGTATCTAAGTTCATGATAGATATTGATTTGTATTATTTTTACATTTTATATCATTATACTGTTTGTCTAGTTTGGGTATCACTATAATATTGGCATCATAAAGCCAGTCGGGAATATTTCCTCATCTTTTATTTTCTGGAAGAGATTGTGTAAAATTACACAATTTTAGATTGTGCTATTACTTATTTAAATGTTTGATAGAATCTCCAGTAAAACCATTTGGGCCTGGGTATTTCTTTTTCAGGAGGCTTTAAATTGTAAATTCCATTCCTCAATGGTTAAGGTCAGCTCAGGTTGTCTTATTTTACATTGGCTGACCACTTTTTTTTTTTTTCCCAAGAACAAATTCTTTGTGTGCGGTGGCTCCACATCCAAACTCTCCATATTGCATATTCATTTGTAGACTTTATGTAAATGTCTAAATCATTTTGAACTGTAGTGGAAACTGAAGATATTGGTAACAGGTCAAGAAAAAAAAAAAACAGTTTTGCTCATACTAACTTGCAGAAAGGGAATTTCAGTGTTCTGAAATTTTGAAGAGGGACCTTTTTACAACGAACTCATGACAAAATGGGTAGAGAAGATGGTGAACAAAAGTATTTTCAAAAACAACACTTAGATGATTCTGAGTTCCCCTCATATCAAATTTGAGGAATAGTATCAAGTGAGCATTAATACAGTTGCCAGAACTGGGCTAGCACATATGGATAGGGAATATGTACGTTAAACAAAGGGATGCTTTGAAGCCCTACATAGGCAAAAATAACATCTTAATTGCTAGTTTGGTGTAAGAGTTCAGTTTCCACTAAAAATACAGAACGTCTTCTGGCATGCTATAATGCCATATGTATTTTAGGGAAATCATTTACTTGCTCCTAAAAGTTGAAAATATTGGTTTTTTGTATTCACTATATGAAGAAATATGTTTATTTGATCATTATATTTTTGGGAGCTATAGTCTAGAATTACTTTATCATCATAGTATTTATGTCACAGTTACATATAATTGTATATATTCTGATAACAACCATAACATACTGATACATGATACATCCTTTAGGTAATATTTTATTTAAGGCATTATGTTGTTAAATGAATGCTTAAATATTAACTGTTAATTTTTTCAATAACCTCTAGCTCAAAATAACCTTTTATTTTTTTTGTTATAGACTATTTTGTAATTAACTTTTCAATTTTAGAATAGTTTTAGATTTATAAGAAGAAAAAATTGAAGTTATTAGAAAAAAGTTAAGGTAATTTATAGGTCAAGGTGGAGGTAGGTTGTTAGAAAGAACAGGTGATGCTTTGGAGGCAAATAAAAAATGTAGAGCAGATAGATATATGGTTTTCATACCCATATATTCTGACTTAATTGTTTGGGGATGGGTCCAAGGCAGTGATATTTATACAAATATGATCTAGGTTTCTAATGTGCAACCAGTATAGAGAAAAGGAAGGCAAGAAGCAGGTTTATGGTTTATAGTTTTTATTTATTTTCATTTAGGGCAATGAGAATGGAAGGTTTAACTAATTGGATAACCATATAGCATTGAAGATTCTTTTCAAATTAGAATGCCCAACTTCTTAGTGGAGAATTTGTAGAATTAAATGATTTTCTTCCCCAATACTCAGCAATTTAGGGGCAAGAGCACCCTCCTTAGGGATTAACACTTGTGGTTTATGGTATAAAGTGGATTAGGCAAATGATTTGAAAGTGTGAAGAGTGTATTTGAAATGTGTAACTGTGGGTTCAAAGTTAGATAGGGTCAAGAGAAGCTAGGAAATAGCTGCTAAACTAGGTGCGATATAATTAAACTATATTTTCATAAGGGTGAAGAACAGGTTTTGTGTGAAAATAGGATGGGCTGAAAATTAAGAAGTTCTTATAAAGGGTTTATTTAATAAACAATTTATTGAAGTATAATATCGATGATTATTGATGTTGTAGAGAGGCTTGAGGAACTATATAAGGCTATATAGTGTCTAGGGTATAATCATATATGTTTACATTACTCAGGATGATAATGGAATTGGTAAGGAAGAATATTAAATGAGCTATAGAGGGATGCCTTGGAATTATTAAATGAGGATGATAAATTTATATTACAGGATAATATAAATTTCAAAGGAGGATCTGTTACATAATTGTGGTTGAGTAATGTTCTGAGATCTACTGTTATGGAGTCAAGAGTTATGGAGTCAAGAGAGTACTAACTGTGACCCATAAGACAGTGGGCAGAGCTAATCAAAGAGATCTCAGGGTGACAACTAAGATGAAAGCATAAAGAATGTCAAGAAAAATTATTCAGATTATATTCATGTATTCTAAATAAAGCTTCAAAGGGAGTTGTAGATTCATTGAGAAAGGCACCCTATCATAAGCAGCCATTTTTTTTTTTTTTATAATTCTATAGAATCATTGAAAAGTTCATAGCTATATTGAAATCTTAATACTTTTCTTTGTGAGACTTTTTGCTTTTTACTTTTTCTTTATGAAAAAGTGACATTTATTTTTACGTAGATTCTCCAGTTGCTTTTAGGCTGGTGAATGAGCTGTTGGCTTCCGTGTAAGCCCTCTTAGCAAATCATTCTGCTCTCCCTTCACACAGTTTATTCACGGATTTTAGAATTCAATTCTCACCTTCTTTCGATGTTAACATCAAACTCCTGGGCCAAATAAAGTTGTTAATTAAGACTGCTCAATACAGTTCTCACCTCTCGTAAGTGTTAACTCCAACTTCCTTTATCAAATTATACTAAAGGGAATATTACCCATAATTGCTAAATCTTTTAGATATAGTCTAGTATAAACTTACTCATCTCTTCCAGAAGTCACTAAAAATTCTGAGAGTAAGATATCCTCTTTTGTGGTTATTACTATGGATCAATAGATGTAAGGAAAAAAAAAATCTAGGTGAAGGAAAATCAAGAAGTACATGTAGAATCAAGCAGGATGTATGCATAACCAAAATTTTGGTGATAACATGGAGATTAATATATTATTAGACTTAAATGAAAGAAGTTAGCAATTACAAAGGTATTTTAAAGGGGAGGGTGAATAAGTTATTACATTGACATATTAGATGTTAACTGACTAATAACCTTCCTCTAAATAAAGATTGTTTTCTATATATAAACTATTGGGAGTGTGTTATCCTGTGACACACTCTTCCACTGTTTTCAGTGACTTTCATTATCTGTGTTAAATTGTAGCAGTCACTGAGTTCTTTTTATTTTCTACATTATTTGTATGTAAAGTCCAGCTTCAAGTCCCTCATCTTTTTTATTTCAAACTACAGAAAACTGACATAGTAGTAGTGTCATTCTCACTACTAAAAAGGGTGGGTCTGTAAAAATCTATTTTATAGATGAGAACATCAAAGCTGAGAGATTATAATTTATCCAAAGTCACACAGCTAATACCTGTCAGGGTTGGGATTTGTGACTCTAGAGCTAATAGAGTTTAATGCTTCCTTTAAGTGCACACATTCATCATTGCCTTTACCCTGTGAACTGTAATTTGTATTTTGCTTTTGCATTTCCAATTAAGATTATTAATCTTTTAGGGCGGGGATCTATCAGTCAGCATTTCTTAAACTCATTAGATCATGAAAAGCTTTTATTCAGAGTAGTATCTCATAACAGGGACTGGTGCGTTAGAGAGAGCTGGCCAAAACCATGTGGAAAAGAGCTTATCAGCCTTTGTTTCATTAAAGTGAAGTCACATTTTTAAGAGATTAGGTTCTAAAGTGAGCAGCACATAAGGTGAGAATTGTGTATAGATAAAATTACCCTTGTACCTCATTTAATGCTCTTGCAAGTGCTTTGTAATGGGTGTTGGGACTATAGTCCTCATTTCCTCTATGCTGTGGATAATATTTCTCTATGGCCTTAATTATTGTCACCCTAATATGCCTGGTTTCATGAACAAAATATTTCACTTCTTTGGCAGACCCTCCTAACATTCATACATTCTTTCCCTGATTTGGTTAATACATGAGAACTGTATTGTATATTTTATATAAATGCAATATATAAGTTTATGTATTGAATTTGATTGTTATGCCTCTTTAGTTTCTTTTAATCTGTAGTATTCCCACACTCTTAACATGGGCTACATTTTTAAAAAAAATTGTCTACATCTTGTAGAGTGTCCATTTTCTGGACTTGTCTGATTGTTTCCTCATGATTAAATTCAATTTTTTCTTTTTGCAGGAGTACTATAACAATTATTTGTGTACTTCTTATTCCATCAGATCATGCTTGATTCACTCAGGCTTGATCGAATCCATGACCAGTTTAATATAAAGGATGTCCTAGGGTTATTGCTGAGCTCCATCTAGTTTATTTATTTATTTTTTTTAATTTAAAGGCACATGACATAACTTAAGTGTATTTAATGTCTTCCTAGGAGTCTCTTCCTCAGATTGAGGGAGCTCTTTCACTGTTTTCAGTGACCTTCATTATCTGTGTTAAATTGTAGCAGTCGCTGAGCTCTTTTTATTTTCTATGTTATTTGTATGTAAAGTTCAGCTTTAGTCCCTCATCTTTTTTATTCAAACTATAGAAAATTGACACAGTAGTACAAGGATACAGTCCACCCTTTACTATGATTCATTAATTATTAACATTTTGCCACATTTGATCTTAATCTTTTTAGTATACCTCAAAAATGAATCACATATCAGCAAATGTACATATAACTTGTAGACATCACGAACTGTCACTGCTAAATACTTCAGTGTGCATCTTTTAAGAAAAGGAAATTCTTACACAAATCAGAATACCATTATCATTTTTAAGTGAATTGACATTCAATGATATAATCTTATTGTACTGTTCATGTTTAAATTTTATCTTTGTCTCCAAAATGTCTTTTATAGTCCACCTCCCCTTCCTAATTTGGGATCTTGTCAAAGTTTATATATTGCATTTGATTGTTATGCCTCTTTAGTTTTTTTTAATCTGTAATATTCACACACTCTTAACATAAGCTACCTTTTTAAAAGAAAATCCAGGCCAGTCACCTTGTAGAGTGTCCATTCTCTGGATTTGTCTGATTGTTTCCTCATGATTAAATTCAGTTATTTATTTTTTTTGCAGGAGTACTATAGCAGTTATTTGTCTACTTCTTATTGCATCAGATCAGGAGGCACATAATGTTAGATTGTTTGAATACCAATGATGAAATTAATCACCTGATTAGGGTGATCACCACAATCTTTCTATTGTTTAAGCATGTCTTTTTCTTTTGTAATAAGTAATTGGAGGTGAATGGTTTAGGAGGGGTTTGCTTGAAATCATGTGACTATTCTGTTTCTCAGTATCGTTTTAGCCAGTGATTATAGCATCCATTGATAATCTTTGCCTGAATTTGGTATTACATTGTTGATTGTAAAGTAGTGTTTTTTAAAAATTCTGCCATTTCTTTTATAGTAATTGAGATACTCAAAAGGCAAAGGTCAGGTACAAAAAGCTCTTCTTTTATTCACTAATCCATGACTATGATTATTCTTCATTTTTCAAGTTGTCCTAAATTTGACCAGTGGGAACTAACTCCTCTGCCATGACATGCCTCCAATAGTCCTTGCATTCTGGCTCAACAAGACAATTCTAAACCTACTTTATACTTTACCTGTAACGGTGACATCATAGTCTGAAAAGATGTAGACAGTTGCCCTAAGAGGTAGCCAATAGTAGCCTTAAGAGGAGGTTATAGGCTCAATATAATCAATTTGCTAAATATGGATGAGGATAATCCCCTGACCAATGTGGCTTCCTGCTCTGCAAAAATAAACAGGCCAAGTTTTGGTAAGAGTCCCAAGTCCAGTATGCACTGTAGTTCGTGCATGAAATTGTAATCGGTTCATGATGGTGGATGCCTTGCCATGTCTGTTGTGATAATGAAGTCAGGTAGCAGTGGTGGCGATCTGGGCCATGGAGGCTTGAATCCAAATGATGGATCTTTACTGTTGGCATCCACATCACTAACTTATTAGTGATCATTTGGCAGGTATGATTTGTTCCACAAAAGAATGGTGGCTTCAGAGAGGTGTGTCTTTAACCTGCCAGTTAGTTGTCTTCCAGTTGGCAGACCATATGGTTAGGCCATTGGCAAAAGTCAATACAATTGTAATAAAATGTTTATCAGAGGGACTCTCAGTCAGAACTATGAGGACTGCCTTGAGCTCTGCACACGGAGCAGAATATTACATCTGCCTTGGTATTACATATAGGGTAAACTGCATGTTAAGGGCCACATTGAGCTGTTGGCTTTGCTTCTGATGGGCGATAAGATTTTTTCCCAAAAGGTACTACTTTTTTTTTTTTTTTTTTTTAATGAAAGACTAATAGGGGGGAACCCCCAGGTCAGCTGCCCTCCTGAATATCATTTCCATTTTCAAGAGGGTTTTTTTTTTTTTTTTTTTTTTTTTTTAATGTAAGACTAATAGGCGGGAATACCCAGGTCAGCTGCACTCCTGAATATACCATTTCCATTTAACAACCTTGGCTTATTAGATCCTTCTCACCTTATTAGTCACCGGGTCCAAGTTGCCTAATCTCAAAATAGGGATATCAGGCATTTACTTGTACTTGGTAGCCATATCAGGCATGTGGCATGTTCGGAAATCATAAATGAGTACTGATAAGTAGAACTTATGTTTCTCTCCCATAGCTTCCAAACAGCAACATTAGCGGTCACAAAGTCTTGTAGTTTGAAAGGATCTTTATGTTTGTGTGCCCACAAAGGTAGATAGTAAGCCACCACTTGCTGGAAATATCCGATGCAGCCTATTGGATTGAACCCTACTCAGAGGACACTGATTTTTTAGTTAAACTATATAAATGACTAAGAAGAAGGCTCAATTAGGGAATATACTTACTTCAGTATCTAAAAGCCTATAAGGTGTCGAGCCTCCATTTTGGTGATGGAGGCTGAAGAAAGCAGTTTTTCTTTGTCTGCTGGAGACATTGAGCATTCTGAATGTGCTCACATAGTCCCAAAAAATTTTGGCAGGTGCTCTTGAGAAATTGATGCCAACCTCATTTTCTTACTTTGCATGTGATTTGTCTTTTTGCCTAGAAGGCCAAATTATTTTCATTGAAGTCTAATAATTTTCCTACACTGTCTCAAAGTTGACTATTTTGGAAGTAGATGCCCCAGGTACACAGTGGGCCCTTTCGACATGTAGATATAGGCCTTCTTTTATTTCCAGATAATTTTATCAGTGTATTGTTTAAAATATCAGTTCTGTTCCATTGTTTTGTTTTTCTGTTTCAAGGACTCTGGTTCTCCATGTGGTTAATCTTTCTTGTTCGTCTTTCATAACTAGCATGCTTTTTCTCCTTTTTAACCTTTGTTTTTATTCTCTTATCTGTTTTTAATTTCTTAGTGTTCTTTATTATACTTTCAGTCAACTCTATTCATTCAGCATCTTATAATGCAGAGTTCATTTCTGCAGGATTCTGTATGTTGCTTTGTTTTGTTTTTTTCCTTCTATTGGTTTCCTTAGTCTGGTCGACTCTCACATACATCTTCCTGTGTTTTATTTACTTCTGTTTTGAGTTTTTGAATTTCTTATTTGAGGTTTTTCTTATGTCTACAAATGCTTCTTTAACAATACTAAATTCAAGTTGGAATATTGTGGTTTATTTTTCTTCTTCATGGTTTTTTAAGGAAATATTTCATCATTGAAGAATTTTGATTCTTTTGATTTTCTTCTTTGTACAGATACTACTGGTAATTTGCTGTTCTTTAAATTTATTTTATTCTTTCCTATACCAGAAATAGTAGTTTTTATTGTGGAAGTGATGCTTAAACTTTTAAGTAGCCTAGTAGTTTATTCTGTTTTTGTTTTTTTTTTTAATTCAAGTACCCTTTTCTATATATATAACGTGGGCTACATTAAGCATAGCAGGTTCCTCCCTCCTACCCTTCTTCCTTTCCTTTCCCTCCCTCTTTCCTCCCTCCCTGTCTTCCGATTCTGAGACAATTTTATCATTCCATAGGTCCTCTACTTTCCATGACTTGCTTCTCCCCTTTCACTACAGGCCTCCAAGGCCTGCCTGTCTGCCTCATCTAAGTTCTCTCCTGCTCCCCACAAAGTGCTGCATTCTTAAGACTGCGATGTTTGTTTTTGTGTACTTCCAAGCCCCTTCATTTATACTGGCCAGCAGCAGTCACTGTTCTTATCCACCAAGTCTCAGATCTTTTATTCAATATTTCCCAATTCAGGTGAGATCCTTTCATTTTGGAGATGATTTTTTTCCTCCTTGTGTTCTAACTCTGCTAGGATTTCTCTTCTTTTCCACAGTTTCCACCTTACTTCCTGTTCTTGCATGGATTTCTCAGGTTGCAGATGCTGATTTTTTCACTTTTGTATACCTTTATCTTGCGAAGTATTCTTTTTATCCTTATTATGCTATAGGCATAAATAGTTTTGTTTGTTCTTTTGGTATATCTGCATAGGTTTTAGAAACTATTAGTTGGTTGTTGTTATCCTATAGGAACCCATTAATTTTTCAGATAGAGTTTTAATCTTAGTAGGAAAATTTGGAGTTTGACCGTGAGAAAATTCTTTGAAACAAAAACTATCATACTAATGATAATGATGTGTCGATGCTAGATCACATGCAATTCAGAGCTTTGCAATTTCTATGTACTTACTAGGATTTTATTGAATGAAATGAATGAGAATACATATTGGAGAAAAACAGATTGAAAGGTTTCTTATTACACAGTTACAAAAGTAAATAGGCTGTAAAATAGCATTTTACTTCTTTAAAACTTTTATTTATAAAGGTTATAACTGAAATGGTATAATTACTTTTGAATGTGTAGTCTCGATAGCTATTCTCAAACATTAAAAATAAAGATGAAAGTTTCTACATTTTATCTCAAAAGCCTGAAATATTACTCAGATACATATAAATTCATGTCAAATTATAATAATGTTCATGTTATTTTTAAGCATTTGTCCTGATTTCTATGATTTTATGATATGCTAACCATTTAACATATTAAAGTAAGGTTTAGTGTTTATCCTGGTCCCAGATTCTGGTCCCTAGTCTCTAAATAATTTCTCTTAGATGCATAGAAGGCTTGGTCCTATAAGAATGAATTCATACAGATTAATACTTTGTCGAGTAAAACAGCTTCAGATTTATTCCTTCTTTGTGGTAGATTATTGTCTTTGTCAGTAAAGTCTACTGAAGAACACAGCTTCCTTCTTTTATCAGACGATAGTGACTATAATGATTGTATACAAACTAGTTAACATAGCTGACCTGATATCGCTCTCCTTTGAAAGTCCGCTGACAGGTTGGGGCTTCACTTGTATGTGGAAACTTGGATTTCAGGAATGTTCCCACAATTCTGTAACTGATAAGAGTGGCATACTGTGCCTAAATTCTAAACAGTGTGGTTTATGCTGAACATCTGCTTTTCTTTTAATAGTCTGGAATTTTAGTATGTGCTAGACAGGATGTCTACGTAACTGGCTCCCAGTACAAATCTTGGACACTACATCTTTAATGATTTTTCCTGGTAGATATCACTCCACAAGTGTTGTTACAACTCATTGGTGAAGGAATTGAGTCTTGTGTGACTCCACTGGGAGTTACTGGTAGAAGCATGCATCTAGTTTCCTTCTGACTCATTCCATGTGCCTTTTTCCTTTGCTGATTTTGCTTTGTATCCTTTCACTGTAATAAACCTTAACCTTTCACCATAATGAATATGACTATATGTTAATTCCTGTAATTTATTTAGTGAATCACTGAACTTGGGATTGGTACTGGGGACCCCCAACATAAACCTATTAATAATTCTGAAGTGTTTCTTAACATTCTTGGCAAGGAGTTATATATTTAACATTCATTTTAGTTTAGTTTATTTAAGTTTTTATTTTTTTCAGGTCTGTAGAGCTTGTTGTTTTGTTTTTTCCCTTAGAAATCTTAACAAGAACTAGCAACAAAAAGAATATTTCATAAATTTGTGGCTTTTTGCCATGGAATTTGATACTACTGTGATGATACAATATTATATTGACCCTGACATTTTTGAACCAATATTTATTGAACAGTTACTACATATAGATATCATTCTGGATACTGAGGAGATAATGTGAACAAACTAACCTGGTGGCAACTCTCATTGATTTCAGAGTCTAGTTGAAGTGCTGGACAATATTCATGTTACTTGGTTAACCTTATAATTATCTAACTCATAAACACTATGAAGGAAAAGCACAGATCTATGAGAGGACCCTGGTCTTACTTGTTAGTGTTGGTGTCCAAAAAAGGCAATTTCAGAAAGTGTTAATTGAGGTAATAGGACCTACAGGATGACTAGGAGTTCACAAGGCATATATATTTGCTTCAATGCCCTGGGTATGTCTTTGTGATGTGTGTGAGCCAAGTGTGTTGCATGGCATGTGTGCTCTTCTATGAAAGTAGTGTTGAAGAGAAGGAAAAAACACATAAATACAATTTCAAGACTAAGCTTAGTTTATTGAGGAAAGCACAAGAATGATTTTGGGCCTGGTGCAGTGTAAGAGGGGAAATAGCCCAAATGAGATTTGAAAGCGCAAACAGTCAATGGATTTTAAGCTAGATGCTAAATACAGTGAGATTTGCATAACCCTTTGCCATTTATTAAATATTTTGATATACTTCATGCTTTTAACCTCAGTGAGAGAGGAATTACTATTGGTATTGTCTGGATATAAAGGGAAAAATAAACTAAACATATAAGCGACTTAGTTCTAAGTTTATACATTATGAAGTGCAATGCCAGTACGTAAATCCAGATTTTTAGAATTCACATACTGTGTGTATTCTTTTTACATGGTCAAAAGGTAACAATAAGAGTAATATAACATTGTTTTGAAGTCATATTGAGAGTGTTATGGTTATTTTTATATTTGTTGCATTTTACACCAAATTATTAAACTTTTGTATTGTTTTTTTTTTTTCTTTCTGAACATAGATTAATATGTTTAACTTTTGGGGGGAAATGTGCTACAGAATCAGATGAAATTACTTCATTTAAGAAGGCTTTCCTTTTTTTTCAGTTTGCATTTATTCCAGCTATTTTCATATTTCTGTGTGCTTAAAATGTACTTGGAAAGCTGGTTCAAATATATATTCCTGGAACCAATCTTTTGAAGGGGCTGACTAATATAACATGATATGTGTTTAGAGATTTATATTAAAAGAAATAATCCACTTTTAGTTTCCAATTTTGCACATAATGAGCTTTCATGGAAGTTGCCACTCCATCTTTACAACAAGTAAAAGGTTAGACTGAAAAATCAACTCTTCCTGGATCCATAAGAAATCCAATTTGGAGAGGAAGGTGAATACAGGGAGACATTGTTTACCAGAGCAGAAGACTCAGGAACAGAAACCAGTTCTGGGCCAGGAAAATCTGAACTGTACTTGATAAATTGCTGGAAGCTCAGTGCGGACAACTCTTAGAGTTAAAAACTGTAAGAGACCGAGTCAGAGGAGCCTCTACAACATGGTGAAATTTACCTCTGGGAGCTTGACCACATTCACATAGTAAATATCAGAAAAATCCCTTGGACTTACAGCAGGTGGAGAGGAAAGGAACCATTCTGAAATATACCAGAGCACTGTTCTTAATAAGGCTTGCCCTCTGGGGAAACTGGTTAACCAGACCCTAACATGGTGGGGTATTATCAGAGCCTAATTGACTGGGGAAGGAGAATACCCAATTCTGTTGGACTCGAGTGTTCTAAGTTGGAGAAAGGAAATACCCAACCCCAGCACACTCCAGCCATCCTGTCTCACCTAAAGGAGGAGAAAATAACAAAAAAAAAAACCCCAAAACTGGGAAACAGTCGTGAAGTTCACTGTCCAGAGACACAGGCTCACCAGAAGACTGAGACCTAACCATAAGACTATAGAACACTTCCCTTCTTGCAACATGTCACCACTACATTACTAAAGGCCTATTTATAGCATTCTCCTTTTCCCTGGTATATCACATCTGACTATCAAGAAAAAATTACAAGATATATCAAAAGGCAAAAAACACAATTTGAAGATAGAGCAAGCATCAGAGCCAGACGGGCTGGGATGTTGGAATTATCAGAACATGAATTTAAAATAAGTATGATTTTACAGTGGTAGAGGCTCTAATGGATAAAGTAGACAACATGCAAGAACAGATGGGCAGTGTAACCAGAGCAATGGCAATCCTAAGATAGAACCAAAAATAAATGCTAATGATAAAGAGCACTGTAATAGAAATGAAGAATGCTTTTGACGAACTAATCAGTAGACTGGACATGGCTGAGGAAAGAATCTCTGAGCTAGAAGATATATCAATAGAATCCTTAAAAACTGAAAAGCAAAGAGAGCAAAAGATTGAAAGAAAAAAGCAATATCCAAGGGCTGTGGGACAACTCCAGAAGGTTTAACACGTGTAATGGGACTACCAGGAGGAGAAGAAAGGAACAGAAAAAATATTTGAAACAATAATGACTGAGGTATCTCCAAATTAATGTCAGGCACCAAGCCATAGATTGAGAAAGCTCAGAGAACACCAAACAGGATAAATGACAAAACAAACAAAAATATCAAAACACTATACCTTAACTACAGAAATCAAAAACAAATCTCTGACAGAAGTCAGAAGGCAAGGAAGCGGGGGGACCTATAGAGGAACAAGATAAAAATGAAATCCACTTCTCAAAAACCATGCAAGCAAAAAGAGAGTAGAGTGATATATTTAAAGTGTTAAGAGAAAAAGAAATTCTGCACCCTGTGAAATTATTTTTTACAAGTGAAGGAGAAATAAACTTTCTCGGACAAACAAAAATTGAGGGCATTTGTTGCCAACAGACCTGTCTTGCAAGGAATGTTAAAAGAGGTTCTTTAAAGCAAGCGTCCCCGACCCCCAGACCACGGACCAGTACCAGCCTGTGGCCTGTTAGGAACTGGACTGCACAGCAGGAGGTGAGCTGCTGGTGATCAAGCGAAGCTTCATCTGTATTTGCAGCTGCTCCCCAGCGCTAGCATTACTGCCTCAGCTCCACCTTCGATCATTAGGCATTAGATTCTCCTAGGAGCACTGGTCCCTGGTGCCAAAAAAGGTTGGAGACCACTGCTTTAGAGAAGGAAAATATATGTCAGAAACTTGGATCTACATAAAGAAAGGAAGGGCACCAAAGAAGGAATAAGTGAAAATCAAATAAAAACTTTTAAAATAAAATAAAATAAAATTGTATACAGAGTGAGGAGAAAGACATAAAACTCTTTGCAGATCACATGATCATCCATTTAAAAAATCTGAATCAACAAAAAAACTAGCACTAATGAGCAATTATAGCAAGGCTGCATGATACAAGGTTAATATACAAAAGTCAATTTCTTTCCTATATACCAACAACAAGCACAGGGAATTTAAAGTTAAAATCACAATATCAATTATATTAGCACCCCCAAAAATGAAGTACTGAGGTGTAACTCTAACAAAATACGTGGAAGATCTGTATGACAAAACAATTACAGAGCTGATGAATGAAATCAAAGAACTAAATAAATGGAGAGATATTCCATGGATAGGAAGACTCAGTATTCTCAAGCTGTTAGTTCTTCACAACTTGATCTTTAGATTTAATGCAATCCCAGTCAAAATCCTAGCAAATCATTTTGCAGATATTGACAAATTGATTCTAAAGTTTATATAGAGGGGCAAACGATCCAGAATAGCTAATATAATATTGAAGGAGAAGAACAAAGTTGGAGAACTGGCACTCCCTAATGTCAAGACTTACTGTAAAACTACAATAATCGAAACAGTGTGGTATTGGTGAAAGACTGGATTAATGGAGAATAGAGCCCAGAAATAGACTTTGACAAATATAATGAACTGATCTTTGACAAAGGAACAAAGTCAACACAATGGAGCAAAGTTAGTATCTTCAAGAAATGGTGCTGAAACAATTAGACATCCACATGCAAAAAAATAATCTAGACACAGACCTTATATTTTTCATAAAAATTAAAATGGATCATAAACCTAAATGTAAAATGCAAAACTATAAACCTCCTGGAAGATAACATAGAAAACTTAGATGACCTTGGGCGTGGTGATGCCTTTTTTTGATGAAATACCTAAGACAGTATGAAAGAAATGATAAGCTGGACTTCATTAAGATGAAAAATTTTCTACAAAAGACAATATCAAGAGAATTAGAAAACAAGCCACAGACCGGTAGAAAATGTTTGCAAAAGACACATCTGATAAAGAACTATTATCTAAAATATACAAAGACTCTTTAAACTCAACAATAACAATATAAATAACTCAATTTAAAAAATGGGCCAAAGACCTTAACAGACACCTCACCAAAGAAGATAAACAGATGGCAAATCAGCATATGAAAAGTTTCTCCACATCATATGTCACAAGGGAAATGTAAATTAAAATAACAATGAGATACCACTACAAATACCTATTAGAATGCAAGATTCAAAACAATGATAATGCCAAATGCTGACAAATATGTGAAGCAACAGGAACTCTCGTACATTGCAAAACTAAACATTCTCTTGCCATATGATCCAGCAATTATTTATTTTGGTACAAAAGAAGTTGAAAACTTATGTCCATGCATAGTACATACACACAATGGAATGTTATTCAGTACTAAAAAGAAATGTGCTATCAAGTCATGAAAAGACATGCATGAACCTCAAATGGATATTACTAAGTGAAAGAAACCAATTTGAGAAGGCTACATACTTACATACTGTATCATTCCAACTATATGACATTCTAGAAAAGGCAGAACTATGGTGAAAATAAAGATCGTAGTTCCAGGGGTTGGTGGTTAGAGATTAGGAATTTTTAGAGCAGTGAAAATATTCTGTAGACATTATAATGGTACGTATATATTATTATACTCTTGTCAAAACCTGTAGAATGTAAAATACCGAGTTAAACCTAAGGTAAACTACGTTCTTTAGGTGAATGATATATCAATGTAGGTTCATCCTTGGTAAAAAAATAAAAAAATAAATAATAATCCCTTCTACTGAGTTATGTTGATAATAGGGGAGGCTATGCATGTATAAGGGAGAGAATATACTAGAAATCTCTGTTCCTTCCCCTCATTTTGTTGTAAACCTAAAACTGCTCAAAAAAAAATAAATTTTGAAAAATTTTCACATGATTTTTGGTACAAGTGGTCTGGGGAAAACACTTTAAGAATTGAGTTTGTATTTGTATCTTTATGTATAGCCATAGGTATAGTTATAGCCTATCTTTTACAATCTGAGTTTGAATTCTGCTGGCTCTAGTAATTGCTGGCCATGGGACAGAGACAAGTTGATTAACTTCTGTTCTTCAGATTCCTAAAAAAATGTATACGAAGATAAGAGATATTAAATTGTATATAACATGCACGGTTACAACTACAGGGGCAGAACTGATATCTATATTATAAGTCTTTGTGAAGATTGAATGAGATAGATATAAATACATAAAGGAGTTCTTGGTACACAGTAAATCTCAATAAATGTTATGACGATAGTGATGCTTTCAGTTATGTAGAAAACACCTAATCTCCACCTCATAAAACAGTTTCTGTAATCTTGTGTCTGTCTTTTTGATTCATTACAACAAAGTTCTCTAAAGGTGGCATATTTTATTTAGGCTTTTTACCACATGAAGCTAAAGCATAGAATTGTTGAGTAATCCCTACAGGATTTAAGGTCTGAATTAATGCTTTCCTAATTTCAGTTTGTCAAGTTTTGTGATAAATGCATTAATCCATTTATTTAACAAATCATTTTTGAATGTCATGATAATTCCTGGGCATGTTATCATAAATAAGATTTATTTGTTGTTTTATTTTTATTAATTAACATTATACTGTTTCCCTAATGGACTGACATCTTGAGGCAAGGGCCTGTGTCTTTCTCACTTTTATCCTTTCCAAACACTGTACTGACTTATCCATTTATTCATTCATCTATTCTTTATTGTTATTTCTACAAATATTTATCAGATATATATACTACATATACTATAAACTACAATCCTCATATTTATAGTATATGTAGTAGATAAGAAAATTTGTCAAATGAACGATGGATGAATCAGTTTGCTTCTTTACTGCATTGTGTCAGTATTCTTAGCATATGACTTTCAAGCATTTATATGTTGGTGTTACCATTTTTTTTTTAAGAGAACACATTTTATTGACTTGAACCGTGTTGTAACTATGAATGTTACAGTTTAATATCTCTTATATTCATAGATATTTTTCTTTTAAGACATACATTTGAATAACATTTTATGTTAGAGTTGTTTTCCAAGGAACGGTATCTACTTAAGTCTGATGAAGGAACACATAGATGCATAGGAAACACAGAGCATAATGAGCTCAATCTCTTTAATTTATCTTACCAAGTGAATTGTGCAGAGTCAATTACAATAGTGTAGTGAACTATTAATTTCTCATCTCTTGAGAGGCATTGGGTCTACTTAATATATTTTGGTGTATTCAGTAGGGTCCTGGGTACATGTAGCATGACAAGAGTGAAATCACTCTGTTAAAATCTTTGTTCAGGGTGCTGTTTACTAGTTTTGGGTTTTTTTTTCCTCTTTAGAACTATAAGTAATATGTTGTCCTGCTCACTCTAGATCTCTCTATATAGTTATAGAAGTAGATTAAGTTGGTGTTTTATGAAGATACACTTTAGAATACCTATGTGTAATATAAATTTATATATATACATAATTCATTGTAAACATGACTATTAAAGTCATACATGGGATTTTGACATAAATCTGTTACTTTATAGGTAGTTTGATTAACACTAAAAAGAAAATTCATATTTCTTAAAAAAATCTCTTCAATGGCGTTAAAGATAAAAATTACATTGATCATGGGAAATATATTAAAACATATACAACTACAGATAAGTTAATCATTTTAGTTTTACATAACCTTTAAAAATTATTATAATATAAAAAGTTATAGCATTTGGATTAACTGATTTTTCTTTTTTTTTTGTTCCCATAATCAAAAATTGAGAAAATTTACTTGAGAACAGATTTAACAGAGTTGTGCCTGGCAGTTACTGCTTAAGCCTTCCTGGATGTTTTGGTACAACTTGACTGCCCTCTTCAGGCTGCATGTGAATATATCAGAACAATTTACAATGCTTACTAAATTCATAAAGTTATGCCTCTAATATTCCTCTGAACTACCAAAACAGAAAATATGTTTTTAGTTAATAGTATTGGAAATATTTAAGTGTTTGGAGCAATTGTGGTTTTCAACTTTCAATTTCAGATAGCAGTGAAGTCTGAAGTGTGCTTAATAAGTGTGCTTAATAAGTGTGCTTAATATTTTGCTCATTAGCCCGAGTGACATAAACACATACAAGAATCCAGTGAATTTCTAATTTGCACTAGGTAGGATTCTTCTATTCATTATTATTAAGAAGTTGGACTAAGGAGTAATAAGGATATGGAGTTAAGTTTAGAAAACAGGGTCTATATTATTGGGGAACATTCTTTCTAATGAGTCTTTTATACTGTTAATAGATGTCATCAACATTAAAATTCGTATTTTTCAGGCTCATTGAATTATTTATAATGACAAATAGTTCTGTTTAACTCATAATAACATATTTTAGATTCTTGCTAGTGAATTGTATCCATCAGAAGCCCCCATATACCTTGTCAGTACTAAATTTTCTGAGTATTGTACTTGTGTTGAAAAAATGTAATTTGCTTGGCTCCCCTAGAATTCTTTAAATCAACTAGATATATTCTTAAGTAGAAGCATCTTGTGTAGAAATTTTGCTTGTTGCTTTGATGCTCTGGATTCTAAAGGAGAATATGTAAGAAATAGGTCATATCTTCATTTATAATCTATTTAAATAGCCTCATATGTTTTTCCCAAGTAGACCATAATATTAACATTCTGAGTGGTTTCCAAACATTTATTTTCTCCTCCTCCAATATATTATACACACTGTTGCCAGATACAGCTTTCTTAATTAGCATTTTGCATAATCCACTTCCTTCAAAACATTTATAATTGTTCACTGTTTACAAAATAAAGTCAAAGCCCTATTTATCTTTCTACCAGAAGAGAGTTTCCAGTCTCTTTTTCCTTATTTTCTAACATGAAACTTATATTCTATTATTTGAACTCAAAATAACATATTTTAGACTTAGTGGTCTTTGTTTATACAGCTTCTGTTACCTTAATATTCTCTTTTTGTCCTTTCTTATTATCATTTTAGTCTTTCCATTCTTCTTTGAGTATTTTCACGTTCACACTTTGTCCAATCACTCCAGTCCACTGTGATCTTACCCTCTTCCTCATGCCATGTGGCATCTATAATCTGCATTTTTTTTTTCAATATACATCTTAGTGTATATGTCTTAGTGTGTGTCTGTTCCTTTCTCTAACAAGTTTCTTAAAGATGGAGCCATGAGGTATACTTCTTTATTATAGCAGCACATATTAAAATGCTGAATAAATATCATTGCTGGTTAAGATCTAGATCCTACATTTGCATATACAGTTGACATTAAGAACATGATGTTAGATGATACTTTAGTCATAACTTTTCAAGTCGTGGCCTCTATTTTTTTGATAAATAATGTTTATTTGTGATGATACATAGATTTAAAGTTTTTTTTTTTCTTCCTAAGACCACCAATAGAATAAAGCAATTTTGCCTTATAAGAGACATTATCCTGTTGATGCAAACCTATATGTGCTTTTGGTCAGACTCTCCAGAGTTCAGAATCTTTAATTTAGTGATATTTAGTATTAGGGTATACATGATATATTGACTGTTTAGGAAAGTGTATTATTCATCATCACCATCATCAGACCTTTATTAAATGCTTATCTGTACTGGGTCTTAGCCATTGAAAAACCAAAGCATAAACATAATATGCATAAACAGTACAGATAAGTGCATAACTTAAGTAGCTCTGCACAATAGCTGAGAATTTTCATTTCAGACAGTTGATTCAAGTATTGCAGGTAGAGATTTGAAATGACTTCTGAAGGAGAGGCAGTTTTTCAGCAAGCTTCTGAAAGAAAGGAAAACATTCTAAGCAAAGGATTTAATGCTTTAATGCTTAAAGAATGAACATGGCATGTCATAAAACAGGCCCTTTTACTATGGTATGTTAATAGAGACATAGATTGTAGAGATAAGTCGTGGATAGGGTATGGAGGATCTTGTCTTCTATTCTGCCCGTTGTCTTTAAGATACAGGCAGTGGGAAACTTTTTAGGATTTTGAAACAGAGGATAGAATCTACAATTGATAATGGGAAATTAAACTGAAAAATTGGATGATATGGAATACAGAGTTTGAAGGCAAAATTAATTTATTCTCTTTGACTCACTGGAATATATTCTCCTTGATATCAGGGACATTGCACTTACTATTCGCTCCTACATTACCTGACACATTGTTGGCATTAATATATATTTGTAGAGTGAATTAATGAGTGCATGAATGTATTCTTAGTAGTCTAGTAGGTCTGTCCTACATTATAACATGAAAGAAATTCAACATCCTTGTTTTATGTTATTCCATTAGATAATGTATACAGATGTTGAAATCTAAAATTTGATTCTTGTGTATTTTTCAGAATGAAGCATTTTAATTTCTTAGAATATCATCACCATAGAAATGTCAATTTTTGCTGATTTGCTATTTCCCTGTTTCATTTTAAAAGTGAAAATATTTATCCTGTGTAAAAATGGTTAGTTCAAACCTACTTCATCATCAGTGCCAATTCTCTGTATGAAGTTATTATACATTTTGTCTTTGAAAATCAGTGATGAATACTTACCAGTAACATATTCCACGTGACAAAAATCAGATTTCAGGGCTCCTATTGCTTTTAGCTGTGTTTCTATGTTAGGATTGGTAGAGGAGCAGTGAGGCACTATTTTACATAGATTGAGAGAGGGTGTAAGCTGTGCATTCTACGTGTATTCACAGAAAACATGTTCTCATTTATACCTCAGCTTCATTTTGCCAGCATCTTAAGTTCTTTCCCTCTTCAGGCCTTTGTACTTGCTGTGCGTGCTTCCTGAAATGTTCATTCTCTAGATCTTCAGTGGTAGCTTTTCTCCATCTTGAGATTTGAGCTTTAGTATCACTTGATCTGAGAAAACTTTTATAACCATAACATCAAGTAGGTCCTCTTTATTTTTTTTTCATCTCATTCCATCTATTTTTTTCTTCAGTGTATATTTTAGTTTTTAATTTTTTATGTATTTCTTTGGTTGTTCACTGTATGTCTCTTCACTAAAAACATCAATTCCTCAAGAATAGGGACTTTGGAGATTAGCTTACTTCCTGCTACTAGGTGCTCAGTAAATACTTTTTCAGTGAATTATAACGAATTAAATTCTATTTAACTACCAAAGCTTTAAAGGTTTTGTAACCATTTTTATCGAACACATTTTTTAAATGTGTATAATTTTCTGCCTACTGAACACAGTGCAGTCTTAGGCTGATCATGACAATGATCAATTTTTGTATTATGCTCTGATAAAATGATGCCCTTAAGATCTTTACTTTATGCTAAATGACCTCAGATTATAGCCCTGTTCATATTTAGCCTTCTTAAATATGTATTTTTATATTATATGCTTTTTGTTATATGCTATTTGTTAATAATAAAAAAAAAGGACCTAATGTGAACAACTAAAGTCCCTATCCCTTACACTCACCTGTTTGCAGACTTGGCCACAGTCAATTACTTTTATTCCTTTGTGTTTTCTTCTAGTGATTTTTTCATCTCTCTAAATGTTGTTCTAATAATATTTCATATGTACTCATATTTATTTCATATAACAAAGATTTGCTATTTACATTTCTGCTATTATAAGTGAAGATTTAATTCATCTTACCTCTTATCATTTTTTATAGTTTAGCAGTTCTTTTTTATTAGTGTAATAGTAAATACCATCTTTCTCCTTCTTGACCATTAACTGTAGGTTGTATCTCTTGATTCCCTAGGTTAGCAAGTATTCCCTTCCCTATCATCTCTTGTTCTTGCATCTACCAAATCCTGTTAACTATATTTCTGTCTTGTCGTAGTTGATAGCGTTTATGTTCTGCACTTTAACATACTTATATCTTTACTCTGTAGGTTGATTTAGAAAGTTGACAGATGATAAACAGCAATTATATTATTAGTTCCACATAAATAGTGTCGACTGTAAAGCAGTAATTTGTGATTATGGTTTCTTTTCTACAGTGTCACCATTTATGACCTCTGTCCTACTCAAAAGAAAATGTTCAAAATAACCTAACACCAATTTGTCACAATTATGATACATTTTAATTTGCTTCTGATTTAGACGTTGCCTTTTATGTTCATTTTGCAGTTGTATTGTGAGACCAACTATGTCTTACTATCTTACTATAGTCTTGATATCTCCCAGCTCTTTCTGATTCTAATGATTGCTTAGAATCTATTCTGTTCATCTGGAAGTCCAATTAAATGCCTGTTCTAATTTGTATCTCATAACTCCATAGTTGCATCACAGCTTTTTTATATGTCTTCTACCTTTCCTACCTTATTTTTAGTTGCCCTTTTCTCTTTCATATAGAGCTTCTATCATAGTCTCAAGTTTTCTTTTTAAAAATTTTTTTTTAATTCATATCACTTTTTTGTCAATTATATCCTAAGGTAATTTCACATTCCTTACACTTCTTAGAACATGTTTATTTCAAACTTGATTGTTTGGCTTGATACAGAATTCTAGATTGAAAATAACATGCCCTCAAAACTCTGAAGAAAATGTTCCATTATCTGCCAGTATCTAGTGTTGCTAATAACCAGTTCAATCCCATTCTCATTGTTTGCCCTTGTTATGTATCTTTTTTTTCTCTGAAAATGTTTAGGATCTTCTTTTCTATCTGTAATGTTCTAAAATATCACAATATGTCTAGGTGTTTGTCTTTTCTTATTTCTCTTATTCATAACCTGGGAAATTAATTTGAAGACCTAGTCTCTTTGAATTGCGTATGTCTCCAGAAAGATTTTCTCTACTTTGTGCTTCTTTTTTCTCTGGGACGCCTTCTGTTTGAAAGTTGGATTTATTGGATTCTGTCTCTAGGTCCTTTTCTCTCTCCTTCCCCAATATAATCCACCCATTTCTTTTGTTGTATGACTTTTATGTAGCTCTACTGATATTGGTTTTTAACTTGAACAGTCATATTTAAAATTTTTAAGTGCTCTTTTTATTTTCTTTTTTCCCTTTTACATGACCTGTGTGTGTGTGCGTGTGTGTGCATGTGTGCACACATGTTTGTAAATACTTTTGGGAGAAGCAGTTTGCCATGGGCCCTGAGCATCCCTGTATGTTCTTGCTGGGTATGCCAAGAATGCAAAAAGTTGTGTGTGCAGGGACAAGCCTTAAGGAGAAAAAGATCATGTCTCCCATCGAACATAGCACGAACTTGTTATCACTTACTATAAAAGAGTAAGTCCCGTAAACTCAATATTCTTCTTTGGTAACACTGTCAACTATGTGTGCAGGAATCCACAAAGGACCTTTTATGTCACCCTGTGAGACCAGGGGGCATGGGGAATTGTTGCAAATGAACATGAAATAATAAAGTCCTTTGTTTCTGACCCAGGAGTCTCATGTCTTTTGCCAGCATCCATGAAACAGTAACAGGCTAGCTTGTTAGGCTAGCAAGGTAAAATTTCAGACCTAGCATCTCTGCTACTTTTAATCCAGTACTTTTCTTAGGTTTTTTCCTACACTGCACTGTCCTTTGAGATTATACTCCATCAGATTTTTTCTACTAGCTTTATGTTTCCAGATATTCTTGAAATCTCTTATCTGCTGCTGACTCCATTTCAAGTATTTTTATTATTGTGGGATTATACCTTTTTATTTCTCTACTTCCAGTTTTGGGAGAGGGGCTCCCCAAAACTCTATGAATAATCAATTACTACATGGAAGAAGCACTTTATTAATGTTTTGCAGTCACTTATTTTTTATTTCCATTACTATGCCTACATCCTTCCAGCAACACCATTTCTCTGTTTATACTCCATCCCTACACCTAAATATAGAGCTTTATTATTTGGAAAATCAACAAATGTCCAATAGAAATGAATTAAAAATAGGAGTAAATATGCTTTTAGAGGAAGACTGTTCAGGCTATTTGATTTAGCTTCCCAGAAATTTTTATTTACTTTTAAGTTTGAATATAAATGCAATTTTAGATAAATGGAATATATAAAGGTACATTATAACTGTATTTATAATTTTAAAAATATATTATCATGATTGTTGTTTCTCTATTAAATTGAATTGCGAATATTCTTAAAAATTGCTCATGCCCTTTGCTAAAAATTATAAGATTTAAGTTATATAAGGTAGGAGATGTCACAAAATGATTTTATTTCCTAGAATGAGAGTAGTAAAACTTTTAAAGAGCCTGTATGGGCTTTTGGCTCATATGGGTTCACCTAACAACTATTCAGCCCTGCCCTTGTATAGCACAGTAGCAGCCATAAGCAGTATGTAAATGAATCAGTGTGACTCTGTATCGTAAACCTTTATTTATGAACAATAAAATTTAAATTTTATGTAATTTTCACATCACGAAATATTATTTTTATTTTCTACAACCATTTAAAAATATAAAATCTGTTCCTAGCTTGCATTCCATACAAACCCTGGCCAACTCTTGCCCTAGAATTACCCATTTTATTAACAGCTTTGTTAATGCTTAAATACTGACATATTTCTACTCTGCTCCATTATTCTTATTAGGCAAGCTAATGAAGAATATCAAATACTGGCTAACTCCTGGCGCTATTCATCTGCTTTTTGTAACAAACTCTTCTTCAGTATGGTGGACTACGATGAAGGCACAGATGTTTTTCAACAGGTAAAAGTTATATTTTATTTTGTTAATATATTTAATAGAGTTGGTTGTGGTTGATACATTTTTGTTTGCTAGCTAAGGATACCATTTATTGAATAATTTGAGAGACACAATAGTGGTTATTAATAAGTTCTATGATGTGGTTAAAACAATTACAAATAATGTTATTTTTATCAAGAACAGTGTTTACCATTAGTGAGTACGGTAAACAAGTTTCAACTTTTGCACCGCAGAGGAAGTGTGTTTTTTCAGTACACAGTGGCAGTTTACATGCATTAACCTTATTTGGATAGTGTATGTGGTTTAAGATGGTACTGTTCATAAATTTTTGAAGTTTTATATAAAATTTAGTGTATTACTCGACCTCTTCCCATGTGGCAAATATAATTTTATATATAAAGTATTAAAGATTTATTTAACAGCATTTGTTCTGTGCTACAGACTGAATTGTGTCCCTTCCAAATTCATATGTTGAAACTCTAACCCCCAGTAACCATATTTTTTGGAGATAGAGACCTTAAGGAGGTAATTAAGATTAAATGAGATCATAAGGATGGAACTTGAATCCAATAGGACCTCATTTAGACACCACTTCCTTTAAGTGGTGTCTGAGGTGGACACCACTTCCTGATCTGGTGTCTAGGAAGAGACCAGTGTTATATATGCACAGAGAAAAGAGCATGCGAGGACTCAATAAGAAGGTGACCATCTTCAAATCAGGAAGAGAGGTCTCACCAGAGAACTCTTCTGGCCTTGATCTTAGATTTTCAGCCTCCAGAACTGTAAGAAAATAAATTTGTTGTTTCAGCTACCCAGTTTGTGGTATTCTCTTACAGCAACCTGAGCAGACTAATACATTGTCATTTATACAGTCGTCTCTTATGTGCTTCATGTGTATTCTTTTATTCAGCTTCACAGTGATCTAGTGAGGGAGATATTGTTATCTCTATTTCACAGATCAGGAAACCAAGGTATGAGGATGCTTAGTCACTTGTCCAAGGTTATAAAGTTTGGAGCTAAAATTTGAGCTCAGCAGTCTGCCTTCCAGAGAGCTAGCTCTTACTCATGCCTTTACTCTGCAGTTATTAATTCTTTTATATTTATCACTACTTGATTAGTGCCTTTCAAATGTAAAACTTATTGTAGTACCAGGCATTGATTAGTTTGCGTATCTTGGTCACATGTGACATTCTTTGGCATAATGCTTTACCAGGTCATTTAGCTCTGTAAAGAATCTAGTTCACTAATTGCAAATGAGCGATTAGCGAGTATTTTTGCTTATTTGCTTCCAGATTGATTATTCATCTTTGCTGTTTTCTGGTTGAATAAGATAAATTCTTTTTCCTTCAGTAGCGTTTACTCTTGGTCTTTCCTATTAGTATTCTTCATTTATTTCTTTTTCCCTAAATTTATTTTGCCTTTTAGGGATGTTTCTGTTTGTTCATCTATTCAGCAAATATTGAGTGGCTATTCTTGTAGGAGCAATAAATTGGCAAGAAAAACCTACATGTTTTTTTCCCATAGTGAGCTTACAGACTAGAGTGCTAATAGTAGTAATAATATAAAGAAAAACACATATAAATATGTAATTTCAAATAACCTTATAAAGGAAAATTATAGTACTATGCAAAATAAATGTTCTTTCATTTAATTTATGTCTGTATAGAATCTTAGAATTGGCCTTAGAGAAAATTAGATGAAAGTGCTATTCATTGTATATGTGAATCCTCTCTACCATATTAGGAAGTAGTCATCCTACTCCAGTCTGACTGCTACAGCACAGGCTTCAAGCCCAAGTGTCTATCCTGGCCAGGCCTGTAAACTAAGAAAGCAGGTTGGATTAGTTTGTTTCATTGTGATATCTTTGTTTATGTACATACTTAGTATAGTAAACACATTAGTTTTTCACTTGCACAAGTAAATTAGCTCTCTCCTATATTTATTACAACAAAGTCTGTCTTGGTCTTTATTAAAAAAATAAATCTTTAATGGAAACACTCATATTTCACTTTTCTTCTAACTACGATAAGAAATGAAATCAGCAAAATGTCATGCAGCTGATCCTTGGTCTCATGTTGAAGAAACAATATGGTGTAGGTGGGGACTGCAGCAGATGAGAGGACAAGCTTGACCTCAGTGAGAGACACAGCTCGGCTCTAGCTCTATTGAAGAAGTTCAGGCCACATGTAGCTAAATCTGTTTTTGAAGAAGAGATCTAAATATGAATTTCTACATGAAATTTATCTTTAAAATGTTGGCAGCTAATTCAGATTAAACAAAACAAAACTATGAGACAAAGTAATCATATCTTTGTGCTAAGTACTGACTATAGGCTGCTAGATATAACCATATAGTTATATTGTTAGGTATAATTGTTGAAATCTTTTATATGCTTTAAACATTTTTTTCTGTTTGGCATAGATATGAGAGTTGAAGTCAAAATCGTTTTTAGTTGAAAATTTTCCGCAGGGTAATTTTGATTCAGCAGAATTATGAATATAGAACTGCTTTGTCTTTTCCAAAACCTAGCCCCTGGCTTAGCAATAAGAGTTTCTTTTGTTTTTAAATGCAGAAATGCATAAACATTATAGTAGTTAATGATTTTTATGGGGAATTGCAATCTACAAAAATGGAAAAAAATCTATTTTATTTTACTTGAGAATCACTAGAAGATTTTTAATGCTTGTGTTTTCTTTCTCATTACCCATTAAATCACATTTTGTTGAAACACTCTCTAAACTGATGTTTGAAAGCACTGTCAGTAATAGTGTGGTGTCCAAATATAATATTAATAGCAAGTGCAGAAATTTGGCAACTCCTGGCTTGTTGGGGACTTACTGGAAAAGTAACTTCAATTACATGATTCCTGTGTGATGACTGAGGCTAAGTGTCTGACAACAGGCCAAGGAGTTGTCCATAACATACAAGCCCACTGCTGGTACTGCAATATCTTTACCTTGATGTCAGCTGTGATCTAAAGTATGTGTTATTTGATTTGGTTTTGTTTTTTATGGGAAATGCTGAAATATGTATTACAAATAAGGGCTAGAAATCTCTTGGATTTTCATTTGAGATGTTTTTCCTGGGCAGCAAGAATTTATACATATACATATACACACACATATATACATAATTATATATATATTTGCCATTTACTCCTCAATGCGAATTAATCTATTTGTTTTGGGGTACTGTATTGTTAATATTTATACTAGGCTAGTGTTTTATTCAGTACACTTTTAAAATGGAAATTGCCTTTAGAAAATAATAGTGAGACATAACCATTTTAAGACAGTTGAATTAATAGAGAAGTTGAACAGAGAAGACAATCAAGTTCAGAGCAAAAATGTTGGCTTCTATTGCAGTCATTGTCATTTTTAAAAGTCTTTAAAATTTAATAGAGCAGTCAGTCTGCTTATAATTTGTTTGGAATTAGTTCCATAGTATATTTTTCATCAAATGCTAGTACTTTAATAATTCCTTAAGAAGTGAAATAGTCCATGTATTATCAAACTATAATTTCTATTTTGCACTTTGAATTATTTCATTCTTTAATTACAAAATTCTAGAAAGAAAAAGAATGAAATGGATTATAAAATTTAGAGGATACAGCTGAAAATACAAATGATGTGTGTTAAATGCGAAGGTTTAGCAAACAGCCAAATTTATAAGGTTTTTTTTTTTCAATATTAAGGTAGTAACGGGATATAAAAATAGTTATTAAGTTCTGAATAAAAATAGTAATTAAGTTCTGAAAAGCCACTTGGATTTTTATAATAAATGCTATCTTTCCAAAATTCATGAAGAAAGAAACATGAAATGTTAGATTACTAATATATAAATGTTGCTTGGGTATTATATTTAGTATTTTCTCTTTCATGTTTCATAGCTCAACATGAACTCTGCTCCCACATTCATGCATTTTCCTGCAAAAGGAAGACCTAAGAGAGCTGATACTTTTGACCTTCAAAGGATCGGATTTGCAGCTGAACAACTAGCAAAGTGGATTGCTGACAGAACGGATGTTCATGTATGTTTCTATTCTCCCCACCCCTTTTTAATAATAGGCTAATTAGCTTGGTTTGTTAGAGCATTGTAATAAGGCCACAGGATTTTTTTTTTTTTTTAATTTCTCTAAGGAGTATCTCTCTTTGCTTAGAGAAAGTATAGCTATAAGATGTAAGCTAAACTTTAAGTTAGGTGAATTTAAGTGGTTTTTAGAATAATGGTTCATTGATATTTTAAGAGCCAATAAATAGTATGTGAGGTAGGCAGAAAGTAATTTCAGAGGCTAAAAAATATACTGAATATTACCCAATAGTATTAATAATGAAAGAAATTCTAATTAAAAAGCAAGATATATAATTTCTATCTTTTGGGCAAATAAAAACAGAATAATAGCTGCTTTTCGTGAGCCATCTGACAAAAAACATACACTGTTCTTGGGACTATAAATTGGTATAACTATTTTAACTATGTATCATATATCATGTCTTTGTTATATAATTTAATTCCGCTTCTAGGAATTTAACTTAAGGATATAATCAAAGATGATTTAAATTCTTAGCCATAGAATTTTTTTTTTTAAAGAAGATATCACTTTATTCTTTATTTTTTAAATTAATCAGAGTAGCAGTGGTTAATAACATTTAAATTTGAGGTGTACAATTCTATAATACATCAATCTATATATTGCATTATATGCTCACCATCCAAAGTCTAGTCGTCTTCTATCCTGTTACTACCTTATTCCTGCTCCTGCCCCCTTTCCGTCTGGTCTGTCCGTTTGTCGCTGTTTTTTATCCCTCATATGAATGAAATCATATGATTCTTGTCCTTTTCCGTTTGACTTATATCACTTAGCATGATACTCTCAAAATCCTTCCATATTGTAGCAAATGGCAGTATTTCATTTTTATGGCTGAGTAGTATTCCATTGTATATATGTACCATACCTTTATCCAGTCATCAGTTGAGGGACACTTAGGTTGTTTCGTTCTCTTGGCTATTGTGAATAATGCTTCAGTGAATATAGGGGTACATATATCTTTATGAGTATTTTCAAGTTTTTATGGTAGATACCCAGAAGAGGAATTGCTGGGTTATATAGCTGCTCCATTTTTTGAGGACTCTCCATACTTTTTCCATGGAGGCTGCACCATTTTACATTCCCACCACAGTGTACAAGGGTTCTCTTTTCCCTGCATCCTCTCCAACATGTTATTTCCTTTCTCATTGATAATAACCATTCTAACAGGTTGAGATGGTATCTCATTGTGGTTTTGATTTGCATTTCCCTTATAGCTAGTGAAGTTCAGCATCTTTTCATGTGTCTGTTGGCCATTTGTATGTCTCCTCGGGAGAAATGTCTGTTCAGGTACTCTGCCCATTTTTTAATTGGAATGTTTGTTTTTTTGTTGTTCTTTACATATTTTGGTTATTAGCCCCTTATTGGTGGTATCATTTGCAAATATCTTCTCTCATTCAGTTGGCTGTCTTTTTGTTTCATTGATGGTTTCTGTTGCTCTGCAGAAGTTTTGTTAGTTTGATGCAGTCCCATTCATTAATTTTCCTTTTTATTTCCTTTGACTTTGGGCTCAAGTTCACAAAAACCCCTCTGAGACCAAGGTCCATAAATCTTCTATGTATTGTTTCAGGTCTTAAGTTTTTGATCCATTTTGAGTTAATTTTAATATGTAGTGTCAACAGCCTAGTTTCATTCTTTTGCATGTGGCTTTCCAATATTCCCAACACCATTTATTGAAGAGGCTTTCTTTTATCCATTGTATGTTTTTGGCTTCTTTGTTGAAAATTAGTTGCTAATATATGTGTGGGTTTATTTCTGGACTCAGTTCTGTTCCACTGGTCTATGTATCTGTTTTTCTGCCAATACCAAATTGTTTTAATTATTGTAGCTTTGTAGTAAAATATGAGGTCAGAGTGTGATACTTCTGGCTCATCTTGTATCTACCTATCCACCCTACCCAGCACTCAATTAGCCATCTCTCCTGGAGCCTTGGGGTTTTTTTAGTAGCAAATTTTATTAGAACCAAGATCTGAACATACTGTGAAATCATGAGTTGATACCAATTTTACTTTTTAAAAAACTACTTTAAAAACTGCTTGTCTTTATGCTTTAATGAGCACCATCAAGAAAATGAAAAGACAACCCTTAGAGTGGGAGAAAATATTTGCAAATCATTTCTCTTTTAAGGGACTTAAAATAGGATCCTTACAACTCAATAATAAAAAGACCACTTAAAAAATGAGTAAATTATCTGAATAAACATTTCTGCAAGGAAAGTATGTAAATGTCCAGTGAGTACATGAAAAGATGCTCATTAGTCATCAGAGCAATGCAAATCAAACCCACAGTGAGATACTACTTTACACTCACATGGAGTGCTAAAATCAGTGAGATAAGAAATGTTGGCAAGTAATTGGAATCCTTACACACCACTGTTGGGAGTGCAAAATGGTGTAGCCCTTTGGAAAACAATTTGGCAGTCTTCAAACCATTAAATAGAGTTTCCATATGACCCAGCAAATCTACATATATACCTGACAGAAATGAAAATATGCTCACACAAAAAGTTATACAAGAATGTTTATAGCAACATTACTCAGAATAGCCATAATGTAGAAACAATCCAAATGACTGTCAGCTGATTAATGGATAAATAAAATGTGGTATATCCATACAGTGGCGTATTCAACCATATCTGATTAATGGATAAATAAAATGTGGTATATCCATATAGTGGAGTATTCAACCATAAAAAGAAATGAAGTACTGACACATGCTACAACAAGGATGAATCTTGAAAACATTATGCTAAGGGAAACAAGCCAGTTAAAAAAGACCACATATTATATGAAGGTCCAGAATAGGGAAATCTATAGAGACAGAAAGTAAATTAGTGGTTATTTAGGGCTAGAAAGTAAAAGAAATAAGGAAATGAATAAAGGGTATGGGACTTCCTTTTGAGGTGATTCAGATTTTCTGATATTAACTGTGGTGATGGTTGCACGTATTGGTGAATATGCTAAAAACCATTGAATTGACACTTTGGGCGAATTGTATGGTATGTGGAGTATATCTCAATAAAGCAGTTTTTAAAATGTCTTTTTAAAAAGTCTTGATTTGAAATTATACAAATAATATACCCCCATCTTACCTTTACTCTTTACCAGATGATCTCATGTTCCATGGGTTAACCCGAACAGTTCTGGGTTTAATATAATTAGATTTCGCGTATATTTAACCCATTTAACCTAAAATGATGAGTGAGTTCTTTTACATAGTCCTGATATTTTAAGGCAAATATTTTTGATTTATAAAAAATAAAAGGAATATTAGTGCCAGCTATGAAAAGTAAGATGGCATCTTTCCAAATTTATGTTGAAAATTAGAAGGACTTGGAATATAGTTAAGAGGAAAAATTATTTTTCTTTCACTTTTAAAATTTTCATTGTATTTTTGCAGATTCGAGTCTTCAGGCCACCCAACTACTCTGGCACCATTGCTTTGGCCCTGTTAGTGTCACTTGTTGGTGGTTTGCTCTATTTAAGAAGGAACAACTTGGAGTTCATATATAACAAAACTGGTTGGGCCATGGTATCTCTGGTATGTTACCACATTGTACTTCTTTTTCTATATTTTGTATAACAGCATAAGTTGAGTAATATTAATAAAATGAGCCAGATTATTACTATAATGGAAACACATTGTTCTCTTTCAGTGTATCGTCTTTGCTATGACTTCTGGCCAGATGTGGAACCATATCCGTGGACCTCCATATGCTCATAAGAACCCACATAACGGACAAGTGGTAGGTGCATGTCCTAAGTATCAATATTCTGAACTTTAATCCTGTTCATGTGAATCAAAAATTATGTTTAATATTTAGTAAGAAAGGATTCTGTATATAAATTTATGTTCTCTCTCTTATTTACTACTTCTGCCATGTACACACACACAAGCATGCATATACAATATATTGATTTTTTTTTAGGGTAAGGACTGCTTTAGTTTTGATTAAAAAATTCAGTGTACCTGCAATATCAAATTTGCACGCATAAACTATTTTTTCAACTTTGTATACTGCTATGGCAATAATATGTAATGCCAGAAGACAAAATAGTAGTTTTTAGCCAGTATCCCACTCAATGGTTAATTTACTTAGGAAGAGATTAATTAAAACATTATTAAGAACTCTGGCAGTCATTGTATTAGAATGCTAGGAAATGTTTGCTACAAAATTAAAAGTGAAATTTATACATAGTTAAATCACTAGCAGAGTTCACGTTAGTAACTGCTACTGAATTCATATAACTTAGTTTCTTGTCTTTCCTTTTGGTGGGTGATTTATATTGTAATAGATCAACTTTGCAAAATACTGTCTTTGAGGCTTTAGTATTAGGATGGTAAAAGTTAACTATTTGAAAATGTGCCCGATTTCCTCAAGGTTTTTTTTTTCTTTTAGGAAAATATACAGATTTTGAGAGAATAATGTAATGCTGTCCCTCATGTACCCATCCCCAAACTTAATCATTAACCAACTCATGACCAATCTTGTTTCATCTATTCTCCCACTCAGTCCTCTTTACCTGCTGTTGGATTCTTTGAAATAACTCCAGTATCATTTCACACAAATATTTCAGTAGGTGTCCCTAAAGATAAGGTCTTCTTTAAAAAGCATAACCATAATACCGCTATCATACATAGAATAACAACTTTTTAATTTCTGAAACTGTGGTTCTGAACAGAATAAAATTATCATATGGCAAAATGTTATAAGTTCTCTATAAATATAAATATATATAATATAAACTTATGAGTTTTCATTGCTTACAGTGCTTCAAATATTTTTAACAGTAAAGAAAGCTAACAAGTTATTTCTTTTTCCTACATTGTATGTGTCTTTCTCTGAATTTCTTTGTGGAACTATAATATAGGGATATAATTCACTTTATTCTTTCCATGTTTCTCAAATGCCCAGGTTTTAGGGACTAGTTGCAAATTATCAGAATTACAGTCATTGCTACTACATAATAATCAATTTAGTCTCATATTTTTTGTAAACATTTTCAGATTTCTTCTATAGATGGCAAGAGTATGGAGACAAAGTTGGACTCTGGATAATCAGCTGCCATAGTAATTTCAACATGGTCTTTGCCATGTGTATATAATTTTGAAATCTGGCATTAGAGGGGAATAATTGAGTGCCTTTAATATTCAAAATTAAATTATAAAAAAATAATAGTTAGAAGTAATTATCCAGGTATAAATTATTCCCTTACCTTCATGTCTTCACACAATTGCATTACTGTTTTGCTTGAGATTTCCATGGCCTTTTGGAAAAGATATTCTGATGGCCCAGACAACACATGAAAAGAATACAATTTCTTATATTTTTAAAAAGGGAAAACTTTTAGCATTTCAACATCTTAACCAAAAGTTATAGAAATGATGAAATTTAAGCTCATATAACCAAAATATTTAAAAGATAAATTTTGTCCCAAACCCTTCATCCTTTTATATAAATAGAAATTTTTCTTATATTTGAATAAAGTATTAGGATTGGAAAAAATCATAAAGGTCTCGAAAATACAGAAACTTCTTGCTACAAAGATGATTGCATGAGTATACTCTTGCCCAAAGAGATGTGGATACAATTACAGGTTTATGTGAGATATTAGTTGCCAAGCAGTATAGACAAGGCCTTAAACCTACCTGTATAGCACTGTGGAAAGGGACAGGAGAACATGGCCCATTAGTTTATAGCTCTTGTTTTACCTTTTAATGTATTTTAACAAAACTTTTTTATATGAATAATGTCAACAGACACTGAACTAGGATTCATTTATTTTAATGAATTGATTTCCATAATAATGGGTTTTTCTGTTACTGGAACAAAAGAGAAGATTAACTTTGCTTTATAAAATGAAATGGTTACTGGTTCAGAATTTTTACTTTAAACTGATTATCTAATAGGATGGGAGTAGTAAATATTTTTTCTTCATAATAGATGTGTTTAAATTTCAAGAGATAACTTGAAAAGTAGCACTATTCTTTTTTGTATTTTTAACCTATATATATTTCTATAGAGAAATTCCCATGTAGGATTTGCGTATTTGAAAATAACTGTAATGAGTCTATGTACCGCTTTTAGTGGTATAGAATAAAATTTTACAAATGAGGAAAATTAATATTCCAAGAGAGTAGTAAAGGTAGAATGGTATATCTTTTAACATGATTAAGAGTCACTTTAGGACTAAGTTGATGATAATTAGACTATATATTTTTTTAATACAGTGTTTACATGTATATATTGTTAATAACAGTGGTTAATGTTTAAATACTGATGCTAAAATCCATTTTAAATTTTTGATAGAAACTAAGTAATCTGAGGGTCTTAAATGCTATGAATTATAGATGATACCTTTTTTCCTATAGAGGTTGACTAATTAAATATGGGTGAAAGGTCATGAAACCTCATAATTTTGACAATTCTTTTAATTAATACAGTTAAGGCCTGCCTAATAAGACCTTAGAGACTACATATATATGGCCAGGTATAGTCCTGGAATGCATTTCTCTGTTATCTGTTTTTTTCTATTTTCTGATTGTTTCGAATAGTCTTTGAGATATGATACTTTGACTTTTCAACTTTTACCTTTAAAATTTACTTTCCGATTATAAAATTAAGTGCTCATTATGGAAGTTTAGAAAATTATTAAACTAGGTACCAATAAAAGCTATCACCTTGAGTTCCCCACTAGGAACTCGATACAGCAATGACAACATAAGGCAGAACACAAAAAAGGGAGAGAGAACATATATGTAGATAAGTGAAATGGTCTATCTATAGCTAATAGTTAAAGAGAATGTTGCATTAAGCTATAGAGCAATGAGAAATATGAAATGCAAAACTTTAAAAGCCAGTCTAGACATCCAAAATATAAGCAGAAAGCTTAAAAGGCCCCTGAAAATTGAGTGGCCTTTTCTTACATTAAGCAAATACCATATATATAAAACTTCTACGTACACACAGTTTAACAAAGGGAGTGGGTCTAGTACATTCTCAAAATGTTTCTATAAAAAAAAAAAATGACAAACAGAAAAGAGATTTTCAGGGTTAAGATGGTAGTAGACTACAGGTGCCTGATATACCTCTTGCCTTTCTTCTTGTTAAAATACTGATAAGGATTTATCAGAATTTAAAACAGGCAACAGAATTACAAAGAAAACCAATTAAGCCCAAATGCAAAGTACTGGACAACTTCCATTAACATTCGGATATATTGAAATGCTAACAATTTCTTTGTGCTTATGAACATCTTCAAAGTTCATTTTAAGTTTTTACCAATATGCGTACATCTATTCTATTCCCCAGAAATACTATTTCCCTTCACGCGGCATCTCTCTTTTTTGTGTTCTGCCTCATGTTGTCATTGCTATATCGAGTTCCTAGTGGGGAACTCAAGCTCATAACAGATTCCACTGTTGGGCCAAAGCCTGAAAAGCTATGGCTCTTTCTTTGTAACTCCATTATGTTTTAGAAGCTTCACAGCCATTGTTATTTCTTCAATGCTTTTAACTTTGGAATTCTGTAACATTAAGTAAATGTTATCAGGACTTCAACTTCATTTGTAAAATTTCAAGGTAGATATAAATGGTTTCTGTTCCAAGGCCACATTAAACTTTACTGCCCTTATAAATTGGTTGTCTTTCATGAAGTAGTGAAGGGATATTTGTATGACTCATGTCATACAACCAGGGATGAATTTGCTTTCTCCCTCCAGCTCTTGGACATTTGGTAGTGTTGGACACATGTACCCACTACTGGCAGCTAGTAATAGAGGCCAGGGATGCTGCTAAATGTCCTGCAGTGCAGAGGACAGCCACCTACAAGGAATTATCTGGCCCAAAATGTCAGTATTTAAAAAGAGAAGCCCTTTTTTAGAACTATGGAAAACCTTAGATATAATTTTGTCATAGATATTTTGCAGCCAAGAAAACCATGCCATCTAGCGTATATACCCTAAGGATGACTTAAAAATAATTTTTTTTCAATTGAAGTTAATCATTGTTTAGGATGGTTGTATGTATTAAATGCCATCAGTAAATGTGATGGATATGTAAATAACTTTGGTATAATCGTTTTCTTTAATATATAGTATACCTTAGTAAATGTGATTTACTATGACATTTCAAAAAACATTTAAAAAAACAGAGGTTTACATAAGTGCAAATGAAGACTCTTTGGCTCAGTCATCTTTATACCTTTGTCCTGAAGTGTTTGGGCAAAGAGAAACAAAGAAAACAGGGTTGAGTTCTTCCTAAGCTCTGCCTCTAACCAGTTGTGTTAGTCTTCTATAAAATGAGGCTAATACTACTTTTCTTACCTTGTAGTTTATGAGATAAAATATGAGAATAGATGTATAAGCACTTTTAAAATCTTAGTTTAGGTTCTTCCCAAAACCAAACCAAAGATAGTGATTCAAGGGAAAATAGTTCATATTAGAGGAGAAGGAAACATAGAAGTGGAAAACTGAGGTCAGAAAGGAAAGGCAGCCAAAAAAGATGTCAGTTAATGTTGTTGGCCACTGAAGCTTAATACTGCTGGGATCTCTGAGAGCCAGTGTAAAACACAAACATTAGTTTTCTTACCCAAGTGGAGAGGGTAACTGAGGTATTTATATACCAGCTCTCATCAGCCACTTGTTTAGTGCCATTTCCCAGAGGAAGACATTTCCTATCCAAACTGATAGAAATGCCAGTGCTGGTGGTAGAAGTCAGGCTGCAGTGCACTGAGTTTGTAAGGATAGGGGAACGTGGGCAGTGCACTCAGACGGTGTCTGCTGCAACTTCCAATTATATGCTAGGTTTATTCATTTTTAGTAGATCCCAAAGCAAAGGTAGGAACTTGTGAAGAAATATATATTTGAATTGGTGTTTTAAAAATACCATGCTCTGAAAAAAAAAAATAGCAACAAATAATACTCAAAATGTCTCACCAGTAGTGGATAATTTTTTAAGACGTTATCATATATGTCTTGTAAATAACCGTGCAAGGAAAAGTGAAAATGTATACATATTTAAGAATATCTATATCCATTCTTATCACACATTTGAACAATTCTTAAATAAACAGGTAATTTGTTCTCTTATGGAAGGTTGGTTATTGGTGCTGTCAACAGGGTCTGTGTTTTTAATTGCCTGACTGGATCAGGCAAGCCTAATAAGATCATGGGGTATGTTGCTGGGTCATATGGCTATTAGTTTTTAAAAATATTAAACATTTGTGATCTTGGTGACTGTTCATATTTTTTATATTGTGGAATAAAACGTGTCTAGAAGAATCTAAAAATGCCACCAAAGTAAGTTTCACTGCATTGTACTTAAAATGTAAATGAATACAGAAGATGTAAAGAAAATTAATAGTGCAGGCAAAGTGATGCTGTGCTGATTTGCAAGTTTATTTGTTTATCACTATTAAGATGCTATGTAATGGCACAAGTCAAATACTAATGGTCCACTTAACAGCATGAAAGTCATCACAAAAGCAGTCATTACTATGTAGCTAAAGGGAAACCAAACAACTGTATAGTTACATGGGACATAAAGACATTTTCTATTGTTAAAGAAACAATCATTTTGAATGAAATGCATTCAATGAAATAAAGCTTATGCTTAGGTTATAACTCCCAAATATGCATGTTTTTCAAGGTTTGGCTTTTAGCTGCTGCCCGAAGATTTCTATGGGTTTACCAAATATAATCCGAAAATTTTCACTGCATTACAGTTCAGTTGTTAATAATAAAGCTAAGACCTGTTCTATGTACACATGCACAAGCATTTAATTTGAAAATGGCATGCTGCTTAATCTAGAATTTATCATTAGTGAAGCATTTGTCCTGTTTTGGGCAGCCATAATAGTCTTACACTTTCAAGCTTCAGGAATTTTGCGTATGCTAGCTCTTTGAGGGACATATTTTCATAAGTTGAAAATTATATAGGCTTATTTAAACTAAGTGTAGTTATTTTTATACAGAAGTACTTGCAAGGATGTTCACTAGTTTTATTGTAATCATCATACCACCAGCAAAGAGGGTGTCAACATATGAAGAAAACTTAAAAAATAAGACAGTAATTAATATACTAAAGATATAGAGAAAACTTATGGTGGAGTTTGGAATTGGGATTCTGCCCTTGGATTTTTTTTTTTTTTTCATCCAATGAACATTTGTTGAGATCCCATTAAATAATAGGTACTATATTTGCCCTGATAGTTCAGCTATGTCATGGAGCTCATAGAATAGTGGAAAGATACAGTATGATATGGAGTTGCCCAAGTCTTCAGTTGTTACAGCCTTATTATTGCATTGCATGGCGTTAGAAACTGGAATTGTTTTAAAATTTTACCTCAGTACTATGGTCACTTTGTTGCTATGACTCTGCATCTTATCTCTTTCAAGCTTTGGCTTACCTTTTGATTCCTTTTGATTTTTAAAGTTTTTGTCTGTCTAGTTGGCCTTTGTTAAAACTCGTTGCCTTTATCTCTACCATGTTGCTGCTACTCTATGCCTTGTTTTGCTGCTATTCCACCTTGTTTTGACTTCCATCTTTACAATTATATGCATCTTGATCCTGAACTCTGACTGATCTTGATAACCAACTTCTGGACCAGCCCAAACTGCTCCTATACTTCCTTTCAGCTCTTGCTACCTATGATCCTGGCAATTAATGAAGAACATGTGATTTGTATTTTTGCCTCCTAGCAAAGCATTTCACACATGGTAGATATTAAATAAATAATAGCTGAATAGATGAATAAATCTTTCTTTGCAAATAAGAATTCAAGTTATATTTTCAGCATTTCAAAACTGTTAAGTGTATCTGGAAAAAAAAAAATGGTTTTCCCTCCTAAGGTTTGTTTGTACTTTGTAATTAAAACCTTGAAAGCATATACACAGAGGGATTATAGAACTACAAAATGAGAATGCGTTTTAATACATCAAACTTAATCTAATACACTTAAATAGTCTCTCTGAGAATCCAGAATAAATGTGATTATAGAGGAAAAAAGACAAGAGGAATTGACCCTCCCACAGAGAAAGGGATAAATTACTTGTTAACTGGTTCATATTGTTCAAATTTTTTCCAATTTTGGAAAGTTATTTAGTACATTGGAAAGAGTAATGTACTAAATAGACTCCTGTGGTCTTTAAAAACCAAGGTAATTATTCTCATCCTATCAGAATGGATTCAATTATATTAACGTAATTCATAATCACATACGTTCTAGTTTTAGAAAAGCATTTTAAAGTTACACCGCTACAACTTCAAAATAAGACCAGGTAAATTTTAATAACTCACAATATTTCTTGTTCAATGCATTTTTTCAAGCATCATTATATTTTGATTCTCTGTAATGCTGATCAGTAATTTCAACACAATTTTCATAAGCTTGAAAATTAGCATAAATTATCTCCTCAGTATTCATGTTACTTATATCACCTTTAGATAAAAAGGAGCTATGAGAAAATTCGGGTAAAATTTAACTATTAGATTCCATTAAAATGTGTTTTAGTGTTTCTGTATATTTAAGGAAGTTTTCTGTAAAGTCTTAAAAACTGCATGTCATATGTCACATATATTTATCAAAAACAGAGAACCAAAATATACTGTCTTTTCTATTAAAAAAAAAAAAAAGCCACAGTATGATTCACTCATATTGTAGGTCAGATTATGCTTTAGTTTATAAATGAGGTCTAAAGTTTCAGAATAATTAATAACCCTAAAGGGAAGAATGAGCCATGCTGAATATTTTTAAATAACAAATCTCTCTCTCTCTCACGCATTCCTCCCTCTCCCCAAATATTATTAAACTTTGGTGTCATTTTAGCTAATAGCCTAAAGCACATGTTAGAATAGGATGCAAATAGGAAAGTGAACCAGATGTATTTTATTTTCCATTAATTCTGGTTTACAATGAACACATAATGCATTTTCTTTTATTCTAAGTCATCTTTGAATGACATTCCTTCTTTTCTCTACACTTATAGAACCCTCTTCCTCTTAGTTCAGGTGTCGCTTTTTTGATAGTTATTTCGTTATGACATTGGATGAATATAAAGAATGGCCATGGTAGTTATTTGTCTTATTTATTCCTTTCAATTTTGTATATCTTTTTTACGTAATCATGTCCACTAAAAAAAAAAAAAAAAAAATGAAATGATCTTGACCACAGAATCAGAATATTACCCATCTTTATAACCCTCTTTATAAGAGTATATAGATTTATAAATACATGTACTAAAGTTTTATTTATTTGAAAGGTTTTGGACTTATCCAAAGATATTTAATTTGGATTTACTACAAATTGCGTGTTGAAATAGAGTTAATGTATACCATAAAATGTTTTAAAACAATTTTTAAATATCGCATGCCCCTACTATAACATAATCTTTTATTTTATCCATGAGTGTAAAAACAGAAAAACTATTGAAATTTATGATATTCTAAAATAGGCCTTATTCCTAAAATGAATTTTATAATAAATATACTAGTGAGCTACTGTGTTAATAATGCAAAAAAATGCTTTCATTCTCTCCCAAAGAAGCAGTTGTTTGGAAAAGCAACATTTTATTTCTGCCAAGAAATAAAATTATCGTGTCATACATTAAATCTTGCAAGAATCTGTCAAAAGCTCTAAAAGTTAGGTAACATTACAGTTTTCTTTCACTAAAGAATGAAAAACAATATTTTAATAATAAAGAGAACATTATGAAATTAGTCATTAACTATATATTGTGTCTGATATTTGATTTGCAATTTATGTACTTATTAAATCTTTAAATTACAGTTTTAGGTTCAAAATGTAAACTATAAATCTTTAGGAATGCTTTTCCCATTATACGAGATTGCCTCATACCACTGTGCTCTTTCATTGAGGTACATATCTGTCTAGTTCAATTAATTGGATATGCAAACTAATACCAACAACTTATATACTTGAAATTATATGGGACCAAAGATGGTACATGCTTTTAAAATTTAATAGTATCTTAAAATGTGTAAAATTGCACATATAGTGCAACACCACTTTCTTTAGAAGTCCTATAGCTATTCACTATATACAGACTATCTCAAGCCTTATATGTGAAAAAGAAATATCTGCATTATTATCATGGTAATTTCAATGGCACCTAAATTGTTTGAAAGTATTATGTCTCAAAATAATATTTGCTGTTAGGTAATTATAGTACCTGACAGTATATTTTGATGTTAAAGATATTTGCCCTGTACCATTCCCTCATTTCGTGAAAATGAAGTGTTTCTCACTTTTCATTGTGCTGTCTTCATGATATTCTTACTTGCTCATATTTTAGCTTTTGATCACTAGAAACCATCATTTTTCTCCAGTTTGCTGATTTGTTAATATAGTTAGTTCTGAAAGCATGGATCATCTTCAACATACTTTAAACTACCAAGTTTACTAAAATACACCATAAATATAACTAGCACTTATAATAATTCTTCAGTGAGTTATTAAGTTACTACTAAAGGTACTCTCATTACAGAGAAAGTTGTTTTGCAATCTCATTTTTCTCCTAGCACTTCTTTCATTCACTGTATTTCTAGAAACTTTCAAATCTTTATGCCTATCACTCGCTCTACATCTTTACTATTTCATTAATGCTAGTAAAACTCCACACAGCCTGGACTTTAAGTGTCCAGCTGTCAAAATCTAACATAAAATCTAGCAGTAAGTGTAGAATGGTCTGATAATTAATGTGACTTTTAAAAATACTACTTGCAAAAAATAGTAACATAGGAGAATGCAACCTCCCTGTCTCCCCACTCAAAGATCAATGAGTAGATAGCTATCCACAAGTAAAATGAGTTCTGAGAGACCTGGAATCCACTTATGAAGTTTTAGTAACACAGTGGAACAACAACAAAAAACCTTGGGAATAATCACACGAGAAGGAAGACAGCTTCATTTTGCCAACGTCATCTCATCACTTATGCTGGCATTGTTCAGCACTGAGAAGGAACTTAGCTGGAAAGAATTTCCTTCTCCTAAAAAGGAGGAGCAGGGTAACCAAACAGCTTCTCCAGCTTTTTGAGGAATTTTTCAATAGTCTGCTTCAATTTCACCTTGCCCACATCAACAAAGCTGAGAGCCAGCTACGATCAGGGAACAAACACAGTGGGAGTGATTGCTTTTTACAAAGACCTGCTCTGAGAAAAAGTCAGCCGATTTTGCCACTGAATGGCCAACAAAATCACCTGTAAATTTCTTTGGCTATCACCCCATCAGTATTTGCATTTGCTGACACCAGGTGACTGAGTTCCTCCCCACTCCACTAGGGTCTGGGAACTGCACCAGCAATCATCCCAGATGTCTGTTGCCACACGAGTACAAGACACCAACCACCTGAATCCTTTCTCACCCCCTACAAGAGCCGGGAGCAGTCCTGGAAGCCAGCAGTCCTAGATACCCTGTTAACTCTGACTGCCATGCCCAGTGACCTGAGCTGGAGAGACATCGTGCCCCTGCCCCTACCTAGTGCCACCACATACCGCACTTTGGTGCCTTGGACCACTAGACTCCAGATGACAGTAGACTCCATTATGCACCCACCCGCAGATGAAAGGCTTACCTTATTGAAGTCAGTCTGTGAAGTCTGGAAGAAGTAACTGCTTCTTAAAATGCTTATACAAGTCTATAGGGATCACAAAGAATCAGGGAAACATGACATTACCAAAGGAATACAGTAAACCTCCAGTAACTAGCCCCCAAAAAATGAAGATCCAGGAATTGCCCAACAAAACAGAAAATTTTTTGTTCTGAAAAAAATTTGGAGCTGAAAAATAAAATGCTGAAGAATTGAATAGAGAGCTTCTACAGTAGACTTGACCATACAGACAAAAATAATTGGTGATCTAGAAACATATCAATTGAAATCATCCAATCAGAGGAACAAAAAGAAACAAATGAAAAGGAATGAAGAAATCCTAAAGGGGATTTCTATGAGACACTATAAAGAAAAATAATGTATGCATCATTGGAGCCCTAGAAAAGAAAGATGTATAAAGCTTATATAAACAAATAATAGCTGAAAACTTCTCTAATATTGTGAGATAGTTGGACATTCGAGTTCTGAGGCTAATAGGTAACCCTAGAATTTCAATAAAAAAGATCTCTAAGGCACATTAGAATAAAATACCTAAAAATGAAAGACAAAGATGATTTTAAAAGCAACTAGAAAAAAAAAAAAAATTCTCTCATGCTAATCCCCAGAAGGCCATCAGCAGATTTTTCAGTGAAGACCTTGTAGGCTTAGAGAGAAGAGGTGATATATAGTCAAGTGCAGAAGAAAGAAACTGCCAACCAAGACTACCCATAAAATTGTCCTTTGAAATAAGAATGAGATAAAGACTTTCCCTAATAAACAACTGACAGAATTCATCATTAATAGACCTTGTCTTACAGAAATGCTGAGAGAAATTCTTCAAGCTGAATGAAAAGGACACTAATTAGTAACATTGAAAATATACAAAACACTGGTGAAGGTAAACATATCAGATTCAGAATATCATAATCCCATAATGGTGATGTATTAACTACTTAATTCTAATGTAAGAGTTAAAGGACAAATATTAAAAATAGCTATAGCATCCACAATTTATAAATAGATAAACAATATAAAAAGATGTAAATGGTAATATCAAAAACAAAAGGGAGAGTAAAAGATTAGTTTTTGTATGTGATCAAAGTTAAATTATTATCAGTGTAAAATAGACTGTTGTACATATAAGGTATTTTATGTAAACCTCATGGTAACCAAAAAGCAAAACCCTACAGTAGATTCAGAAAGGGAATAAAGATAATGGGAAGTAAATTAAAGTATATTGTTATGGAAAATCATCAGGTCACAAAGGCAGCAAGACAAGGAAATATACCTGAAAACAATTGGCAAGATGATATTAATGAGTCTTTACCTATCGAGAATTACTTTCAATATAAATGTGTTGAATTCTCCAATCAAAAGCTATAAGGTAGCTGGATGGATAAAATAAAACACCTAACTATATACTACCTATAAGAGATTTACTTCATCTTTAAGAGAACACATAGGCTCAAAATGAAGTGGTGGAAAAAGATATTCCATGCAAGTGGAAACCAAAAGAGAACGTGGTAGCTATATTTATATCAGACAAAAAGACTTTAAGTCAAAAATGGTAGCAAGAGATAAGGAGGTCATTATATAAAGATAAAGGGTAATTAAGTTTAGTAATATATTAATATTACATATTAATATGTTGCTTAATATATTAGTAAATAGAGCTAAAGGAAGTAGACAAAATACAGTAATAGTATGAGACTTCAGTATCCCACTTTCAACAGTGGGTAGATCATCAAGACAAAAAAATAAGAGAACATTGAACTCAAGCCATACTTTGGACCATATAGACCTAACAGACATGTAGAACATTCCATTCCACAGCTGCAGAACACTCAATCTTAAGTGCATAAGGACTGTTCTTTAGGACAGATCATATGATAAGTCACAAAACTTGTCTTTGCTATAGTATGAAACTTTAAATCAAGAAATTTGGAAAAGTCACAAAAATATGGAAACTAAATACACTGAACAATCAATGGATCAAAGAAGAAATCAAAGGAAATCAAGAAATTTCTTGAAAAGAAAGTGAAAGCACAACATACCAAAACCTATGGGATGATACAAAGGCATTCCTAAAACAGAAACTTATAGCAATAAATGCCTACATTAATTTAAAAAGAAGATCTCAAATAAACAAGCTGACTTTTCACTTGAAGAAACTAGAAAAAGAACAAACTAAGCTCTAACTTAGCAGGAGGGAAAAAAGATCAGTGTAAAAGTAAATAGAAGACAAAAACAAAAGATCAATGAAAACAAGAGCTAGACTTTTTGAAATGATAAATAAAATTGACAATCCTTTAGCTAGACTAACTCAGAAAAATAGAAAGAACTCAAAGTTAGGTAAAGGAATATTAAAACTGATACCACAGAAAGACAAAGGATAATAAGAGACTACAGTGAAAAAACAAAACAAAACAAAACAAAAGCCAACAAACTGGTTTACCTCAGAGACATCGATATGTTCTTCGAAACATAAAACTCACCAACACAGAAATCATGAAGATACAGGGAATCTGAAGAGATTAATAATGAGTAAGGAGGTTGATTCAGTAATCAAAAGCCTCTCAAGATGTAATGTCCTAGACCTGATAATTTTACTGGTGAATTATACCAGTTTAAGATAGATGTCAATTAACTTCCAAAAACTGAAGAGGAAGGAACCTCCCAAACTTATTTTTACAAAGCCATCATTACCCTGATACAAAAGCCATATATGGACACTACAAAAAAAGAAAATTACAGACCAATATCTTTGATGAAGATAAATGCAAAATTTCTTGACAAAATATTAGCAAGCTAAATTCAACCACACATTAAAAGTATCATACACTATGGTCAAGTGGGATTTATCCTTGGGATGTAAGTGTGGTTCAACATATGGAAATCTATAACTGATACACCACACTAATAGAATGAAAGATAAAAAAATCTATGATCATTTAGAAGCATACAGAGCATTTGACAAATTACAACAATCTTTCATGATAAAAATGATCAACAAATTGGGTATAGATGAAACATACCTCAGTACAGTAAAGGCCGTATATGCCAGTCTCACAGCCAGCATCATATTCAGCAGTGAAATGTTGATAGCTTTTCTTCTAAGATGATAAGAGCACCCCCCTCATCATTTCTATTCAACATAATACTGGAAGTCCTAGACAGGGCGGTCAGACAAAGAAAGTGCATCCAGTTTGGAAGGGAAGAAGTAAAACTATCTGTTTACAGATCATGTGATCTTATATATAGAAATTCTTAGACTCTACCAAAGAAAAATGTTATAACTAATCAGTGAATTCAGTAAAGTTTCAGGGTACAAAATCAGCAAACAGAAATTCTTTGTTTCTATATACTAACAATGAAATATCTGAAAAGGAAATAAAGAAAGCAATCTTATTAAAAAATGAAGAAGACACAAACAAATGGAAAGATATCTCATGTTCATGTATTGAAAGAATTAGTATTGTTAAAATGTCAGTACTACCTAAAGCTATCTATTGATTCAAAGTAATCCCTATCAAAATTCTAAAGGTGTTTTCCACAAAATAGAACAGGCAATACTAATATTCATATGGAACCACAAAAGACCTCAAATAGCCAAGCAATTCTGAGAAGGACTAATAAAGTGGGAGGCATCACACTTCCTGATTTCAAACTATAGCAGGTACTCAAAAGTGTCGTGTTATTCAGCATTGTTTTGTTATAACATTTATGAGACGTGTAGGAACTTAACTCTTCTTTATATCAATTAACCAATGGTAAAATTGGTTTCATTATACATTTCACTTAAAGTTGTAGAATCTATCAATGACATTAAGACTTAGCGTACACTACAAAGCTATAGTGATCAAATAGTATAATAGTGACATAAAAGTAGACCAACAGAATAGAATCAAGAGCCCAAAAATAAAATCCCACATATACGGTTAACTGATATTTGACAAATTATCCAAGAAGGGAAAAAGGGAAAAAGATATCCTCTTCAATAAAAGATGTTGGAAAAATGGGATAACCACATACAGAAAAAATAAATTGAACCTCTATTTTATAGTATCACAAAAATTAAAATGGATTAAACCTAAGACCTGGAAACTATAAAACTCCTAGAAGAAACAGTGATTAAAAGCTTCTTGTTATTGGTCTTTCCTATGATTTTCTGGATATGATGCCCAATGCACAAATAACAGCAAAAATACGTAAGTGGGACTATATCAAACTAAAGAGCTGCAGAGTAAAAGAAACCATCAAAAAATGTAGATAACCTACACAATAGGAAAAATATTTGCAAATCATATATCTGATAAAGGGTAAAATCCAAAATATATAAAGAACTTGTAAAACTCAATAGCAAAAATCAAACAACCTAATTAAAAAATGAGCTGAGGACCCAAACAGATATTTTTCCAAGGACAAGTGGAAAGTATATGCAAGATAGGACAGAATGAACAAAGGCCATAGCCCTTGTTTAGAGAACAGAAAGTAATTCGACATGATTTGTACCTGTGAGTATTGAGAAATTAGGCTACAAAATTTGGCGCTAGATTATGATGGACCTTGAAAGCCTTTTGGTAATTTGCTCTTAATAATATGAGCAGTTGGAAATCGTGGGGTGATTTGAAGAAAGGGTGACTTGAGAGAATGTTTGTCCTAAAGTTTTTTTGTTTTTGTTTTGTATTGATAGGGTGCAGCTATCCTGGTTATTTGGCTAAAAAGAGCAGGCTTTTATTGGAACTTTTTAAAAATCTGTGCCCATTGATGTTTCTGGCTTGCCAGCTACTCCATTATCATCCAGTCCAGGATATATGAAGTGCAAAAAATCCCAAGGAACTCATTGTTGTATTGTTCCTTGGTTCCTAAGGTCCTTAGGCTGTATGCTTTTCTCTTCTTTCAGAGGCTTCTTATGTTTGTTTTATATATAACATCCAGGATTTGGGGGTAGTACTTAACAGGCGGAACAGAAAGAAATACATTTACTCTATCTTGTTCAGAATCAGAAGTCTTAAATTGACTTTTCAATTTTTTATTGAAAATAAAGTGCACAGTGTAACATACATATCTTAAATGCACAACTTGATAAGTTTGATACATGTGTATATATCTCTATAATAATCAAGATATCAATCATTTGTGTCCTTCTATGGACCTCTTCTATTTATACCTTCCTCCCTCAAGGAAACCACTGTTCTGATTTCCCATCACCATAGATTAATTTGCCCATGCTTGAAAAGAACATCACATAGTATTTTTATTTAATATAATGTTTTTGAGAATGAAGATGATTTGTAAAATGTCATATATATATATTTACTATTAAAATTGTTACTCCATTGTATAATGTATTACAAGTAATGATTTAGGAAGGAAATTAATTTTGTAGTAGGTTATAGTAAGTGTTTGGGGAATGAAGGGCGTGGATGGTAGTTCAGCTTAGAGGTTGGAGCATGGAGATATTGGACTCCCCACAATTTCATCAGACAAACTGTTAATAAAGCAAAGCTAAATGCGTTAGAACTTACTGCAATAAGAAAGTCTTCACAGTTTCTAAGAAGTAGGAAGTAGAAGTAGGAGGATATTTATAGGGTCTTGGGATCTAGACACAAATGGTTTAAAGGTGAGCTTTTCAATGAAGCAGGTGACAGATTTGGATTAGGAAATTTTTTTTACACAATATTTTTTACAGAATGGTTTAGGTTTGCTGGACACTGCGAGGAAAGAATCTTAAAGTAAGCTGTTTGTCCAGGTGTGCAGACTATTGTCTGAAAAATTGATCTGTAAAGATTTCTTGAAGCAAACAGTGAGGTTAATTTTTTGGTTTAAAATCTTATCTTTGAAGTAAAGATTTCTTTGAATGACTAATGCATATTGACACAGATGGTCTTAGTTCTGAGACATAAGTTAAAAGGTTGTTGCTGAATTTTAAGTTATTAAGGCCACGACCAAGGTAATAGCGATTTGATGAGAATGAAAAAACCATTGTATAAGGAATTAATGTGATATGTGTGTAGTAAAATAAAAAGAATCTGTTTTCAGGGCCTAAGGGGGTTTATTTTTGAACTTTGGCATTGATTCTTCAAAGATGTCATAAATCTTACAGATGGAAGAGACTATAGAAGTTATCAAAGCCAGAATCCTCTATTTGAGTAAGAAACTCTTTTACAACATCCACATTAAATAGTAGTTGTTGAGCCTCTTTTTCAACAATTCTCATGAGACAGCCAATTTTAGCTTTATTTTTTGGGAAAATGTTTCTTATATTGAGTTGAAAACTATTCCTTTGAAATGCCTAATACTAGTACTCTCCGCCTCACCCCCTGAATCTCATAAAGCAGTGACCCCCAACCTTTTTGGCACCAGGGACCGGTTTCCTTGCTTTCCTGCCTGCCTCTCATCTCCTGCTGTGTGGCCTGGTTCCTAACAGGCCAAACAACCTGGGGGTTGAGGATTCCTGTCACAGAGTAAGTGCCTTCTAAGTTTCACATGCCAGACGAACAAATATTTGAGGTGGGTTATCATTCTGGCTCTCCTAGGCAACCTATTTCCAGCTCCTTCAACTGTGATCAGAAGGCAGATTTGTAACTCCTCACCATCCTGGTTACTGTTCTGTCTTGCTCTCTAGTTTGTCAGTGCTACTCTTAATGACTGCAGTGTTCAAGTTTGAATACTGTTCTCCAGATGTGTTCTGAACAGGGAGGAGTAGTATTACCTTTATTTCTAGGTATCATACCTATATTAAATAAACAAACAATAACAGAAACAAAGCTTACTTTCTCTTAGCCTTTCTAGTAACTGTATCATACAAACTCATGGTTCATTTGGTTTCAGCATTACTAGACACAGCTGAAAATGATAAATAATTAAGTTCCAGAGTGGGGAGTTGAAACTACCAGTTTATGTACATAATACTTGGAGGTATATTTTCCCTGTTTATTAATTTAGAAATGAAAATCTGCTCTTTGCTAAATAGCTATACTGTCTGAAAGTGAATGGTGGAAGAAAGTATTTGTCATGAGTTTAAATAAAAACCATATTTCTGAAAATTAAAAAAGAAAAGCTAGTGGTATTTCTAAAGTAATCCCCCCCTCAATGTTAGTGATTGCCAAAAAGATTAGAAAAATATTGCCAACAGAAGCTCAGATGAATAGAGCTTTTGGATTCTTATTTTCTTAAATATGCCTGTGTCCTTTGGTAATTAACTCAGTCAGAGAGAGGTACAATACATTTGACTCTACGAGCCCTCCTTTTCTAAAGCTGAAAACAGCTTTGCAAAGGAGGCAGCATAGAGATTACCTTGTTATTGTTTAACTTAGACCCTAGGACAGGGAAGAACTGCTGAGATTTTTGCTTGTTGATTTCTTATTTTTAGAAATCAGGATGTACATAATATTTGTTAAATTTGATTTGATTACCTAATAATAATGCCATATATAGTAAATAAACGAAGTCTTTATGTAACACGATAGAGCTACCAAACTGCCTTTAAAATGACTCTTGCTTAAGTATTGATAGCTTGGTAATAAAACTTTCCCAGAAGACTGCATTCTAACCTCCTTGAGCATGACTGTATGTTACAGATTAGAAAAACAAGGTCATTGTACATCTCCTCCAGTACTGTTTCATTCCAGTAGTGATGGCAGGTAGATCATATTCAGTTAGTCATATTTCTTAGATATTATAGAAGTAGCTTCTCTTTCTGCTTTAATCCCCTTCTTCATGCTCTGTCTTATTAATAATCAAGTAAAACTCCATATTCTTTCCTGTTCATAAAGCTTGACTTTCTGTGCTATGACTCAACAAAGATCAAATTCATAGCATTTATTTTCTACTGTTTGTTTTCTTATATGTTGTAAATTTAGATTTTTTAGATGCCAATTAAATAGTATAAGTTGCTCATATTGTACATGGTTTAATCTCTCCCAGATTTCTGCAGTGAGTCTAACAAAAAGATACCTTTTGTACTTAACTGAATTAGATTGTAATCTAGGGACAGCAACAGTACCTTTAATGTTTCAGTACTCATGACCTAGCATAGTTCTGCATAATGCTCCTTTGAATTTTCAGTAAATAATGAATGGCTATTAAGGCATATATTTATGGTATCTTTTTATGTATATTTCTATATCTGCTGTTTTTCATTTTAGAACCTAGCAGTATTATTCTCTTTGTATTTATTTTTATCAGTAGGTCAGTTAAAGAAGCAAAAGAAAAGAAAATGTTATTTCTCATGAATAGCATTGTATTTTGAGGTAATTTCCTCAGGAAATAGAGCAAAGAATTTCTATAATGTATAATATTACAAAGGCATTGAATTAGTATTAATACTGGTTCTTAAGTAAGCTAATTTAAAAAGTATCCTTCAATCTAAACTTTCCTAATAAGGAAAAAAGATGTCAGAGTCATAATGTGAATACTTAAAAAGCATTTAAAATATCAACAAAAGCTTTTATTCTAAAATTATGCTTACAAGAGTGGAGAAAAGATAACACTATTATCTGTGTTTTTATAATATAGCCAGTCATGTTGCTTATATTAAAATATGGTCTGTAATAGAAGATACTAATACAATGATAAATATTTCGTAACTTGAAAATAAAATCATAATTATGCAGACTTCGGGTCAAGATGGCTGAATAGGTAAACACTGTCTTTACCTCTTCCCATGAAGACATCAAAATTTCACCTAAATTATAGAACTATTATTGAGGACCACCTGCAGACTAGTTGAACAGAAGTCCTATAACCAAGGATATGAAGAAGAAGCCATGAGGAAACTGGCAGGAGAGGCAGAGCACGGAATGGGCAGGTCCCATACCCATGGTATGGCAATTAAGAATCGGGAAGGCTATCTCAGCTGCAGAGGTTCCCCTCTGAAAAGGAAGGAGTCCCAGCACCACAGCTGGCTCCCCAGCTTGGAGCACCAGTTTTAGAAAGAAGAGCCCTCATCTGGCTGTGAAACCAATGGGAATTCTGTGAGATGGAGGAAGGCTGCTGGAGTGCCAGGTGTTCCTCTGGAGGTGCCAAGCTAGACTCACCCACAGTCTCTCACTCTGGGCTCCAGTGCAGGGGCAGCAGCTCGAAGAGCACCAGGGACATGGGGTAGGGGGGAACTGAATTGACTGGCTTCAGAGCGAAAGCTGGTGGGGTAGGGGTCTGTGCAGCTCTCCCTGGGAACAGAAGCATGGGCAAGTGCCACTGTTCCTTTATTGAGCTTTCCTCATACCTAGCTGGCAGGAACAGGCAGGAACCAAATCCGAGCTTTGCATTAACCCAGTTAACACTATTCACCCATCTTGGTGGCTCCTTGAGAACCTGCCCTACCCAAATGTGTGCCTGGCCCAAGCTGCTTCAGTGGCTTTTCCATAGGAGCAGCCTACCATGGCTCATGCTATAGACTTTCCTAAAATCTCTCAAAGATTTACAAACCCCTGACAAGCAACATCTGGCCTTGGCATGCCCTGAACATATTGCTAATTGGTCCTAAGCCTGGCATAAGAGATGACCAGTTTCAACTTGTATCGTGACTCTTATTGGGGGCCCCAAGTCTAGCATAAGCTGCGGCCAGTGGCCATTGTTAGCCTGGAATATAGCATCAACTAAGTGGTCACAAACCACACACAAGAGGTGGCTGGCCTCAGCTCACATTGCAGTGCCCATCAAAGGGTCCTATGCTCAACACTCATGGCAACCAGCCTCAGCTTGTATATAGCTCCTTCCACATGTCTGCAAACCCAGCACATGCAGCAACCAACCACATTTCACTTTGTTGTTCCCACTAGGCAGCGGAAAGCCAGGCGCAAATGGTGGCTGATCTTGACCTGCACTGGAGCCCCTCTTAAGAGCCTTCAGAACCAGTGGCCTGCTTCAGACCACACCAGAGTACCAGCCAACCAGCTCCACAGATGACACACTAAAGACTCGCTAAAACAACTCCCATTCCATGGAGTCAGCCCCACATAACAGCTTGTCCACTGTGGTCACTAGACTTCACAGTCTGCCAAAGGTCATTCCCACTCACTGATGTGCCAACGGCAGTTGAGGCTCAACTACAACAGGAAGGCACTCCTAGAATATTTGGCTCAGGTGAACAGGGAGACTGTGCCACTGGGCTTCACAGGACACCTACTGCATAAGGCCACACTGCCAAGACTGGGAGATCTGGCCAATCTACCTAACATATAGAAATGAACTCAGGGAGCCAGCCAAAAAGAAGACAAAGAAACATTTCCCAAATGAAAGAAAAGGAGAAAATGTCATATAAAGAACTAAATGAAATGAAGACAAGCAATCTACCAGATACAAAGTTCAAAACACTGGTTACTCAGATGCTCAGTGAATTCAGGGAAAGATTAAAAGAACCCAGTGAGAAACTCAACAAAGAGAAAACATAAAAAAGAACCAGTCAGAAATGAGTACAATAACTGGAATGAAAAATATAATTGAGGAAGTCAACACAGATTAGATGAAGCAGAGAATTGAATCAGCGATCGGGGAGACAAGGTAGCAGAAAACACCCAGTCCGAACAGCAAGAAAAAAGAATTTTTTAAAAACGTGGATAGTTTAAGGGACTCCTGGGACAACAGCGAGTGTACCAGCATTTGCATGATAGACATATCAGAAGAGAGAGCAAGGGATTGAAAACCTTCCTAACCTGGAGAGGGAAATAGATATACAAGTCCAGAAAGTGCAAAGAGTCCCAAACAAGATGAACCCAAAGAGGCTCCCACTAAGACACATCATAATTAAAATGCCAAAGGTTAAAGACAAAGAATCTTAAAAGCAGCAAGAGAAAAGCAGTTAGTTACTTACAGCGAAGCACCTATAAGACTATCAGCTGATTTTTCAACAAAAACTTTGCAGGCTGGAAGAGATTGGCACGAAATATTCAAAGTGATGAAAAGCAAATAACTACAACCAAAATTACTCAGCAAGGCTATCATTTAGACTAATAAAAGTGAAGCAGAAAACAATTCAGATCAGTGTATATGCCAGTATAAACTTAGTGGTTCTGACTTATAAATACTTAAGAGTTTCAGATTAGAAAAATATCTACATGGAGCTGAGTGCTATGAAAAGTTTCACTGAGAAAATGGTACTTAATTTAGATGGATAAGTCATATTTAGATTGGTTTAAAAGAGGATAGAAAGCACTCCAAATGGTAGATGATCATATATTAAGATGAGAAAGCAGAAGTGGAAACTGTGTTAAGCACCAAAGATAGCCTGACTAGATGTTAGATTATATTAAGTTTGGAAAAGTGTCTTACAACCAATGTAATCTATCTTGGACGGTCAGATATGCAGATTGGTTGCCACTGAAAGAGTTTTTTTTTTTTTTTTTTTTTTTTTCAGAAATATTACCTAGACAGCAATATAGAGTTCTGTTATAAGAGTAAGGAAAGCCATCTGGCAGCTTTTGCCCAAATCCAAGTATGAGATGATGAGAACAAGTACTACTAGAGAAGTTGAATTTTGTGTTTTTTGGTTATTTCCCAGTTGTCCTTTAGCATATTGAACTAGACTTAGTTAATCGATCTTCTTGCATGTATTTTATATCTTCTTCATTTTTTTCCCTTATTCCATACCTTTATTTCCTCCATCAGAATTTAGCTCCAGGCAAAACTTATGTAAACCAACTAAATACACCACATCCTAGAGCATAGGAAAAGTACGAGCTAGGTGAAAAAGACTAGCTTTTTGGATGATGATGAAAAATTACCTTTGATGTGTTGGAGCTTTACATGTTATCTCCTTCAGTCTGTATAGTACCCTTATATGAAGTAGTCACTATTATTCCCAATTAGAAGTGAGGAAACTGTGACTCAAAGTGGGTACGTACCTTGGTCAAAGTAGAGTTGCAGTGGAGTCCAGATCTATCCAGCTGCATAGCCTAGATTTACAATCAGTATAATATAGCATGGTGACTCACCTTCATCTTTCTCTTGTTTCAGTCAGTTAAATTTGTAGCTTCCAAATTCAGTTTCCTGAAGAGACTTATCCTCATGTCTCCTTTCTATTCAAAAGTCTTCTGTTATTTCTTTATGCCTATAAAATTAAAATTAGGTATAGTTATTTCTTTTATCCAAGGCCCTGCCAAATATAATAAGAACCTAAATTTCTAGCCTCATCTCTAACCACTTCCTTCTTGGGAATCCTATGTACAGTCCATACTGTTTCTTACTTCAGCATTCCCCCTACCTTCCTTTCTAGAGTTTTTCTTCCTTTTACTTTTCTGTTGAAATTTTACTTGGATTTTATCTAGTTCTGATATCTTCCTAGAAACCTTATTTGCTTTTTCATTTTTCCTTTTACTAAAGTGCTTTGTTTGCTGCCATTTTTGCCACTTAATTTTTTGTCTTGTATCTTAAGTAATGTGTACTCATATAAACTAGATTATAAACTTAATGGAAGCAGAGACTATGATTTTCGCATTTTTGTGTTGTCCAGTGTAGGGCCTGGTATTTTTTAAACCTAGGTAAAATAAAGAGTAAGAGTGGAAATGAGTTCTGACCTAAAGTGAGCCCTCATTCTGTAGTCAGTGATCATTCTGCTTGCTGGACAACTGGACTCGAATCTGCTGATTCACTGAATGGCTCAGAAATGCCTACAGCAGGAAAAAGCATTGCTGAGATGATAAAGAAATTACTTTTGAACCTCATCTGTTGTTTTTCCAGTTACGTTCTGGAGATTGCCTGCATAGACCCCCAGGGTACTTGTTAAAATGCAGATTTTAGAAAATGGAATCCAGAAATGTATCTTTGCAGCAAGATTTCCAGGTTATTTACTTATTTATCTGAGTGGAATTTCTATAGAAACATTTCACATGTATAGAAAAATGCAAATCATAAATGTGTAGCTTAATTTTCATGAAGAGAACACACCTATATATCCAACACCAGATCAAGAAATGGAATGTAACCTATGTTCCAGAAGCCACTCCATACTTCCCTGGAGTGACTAATCCGCCACCTCAACCCACCCACTCAAGGGTATCCTAAGTCTTATGTACCTCTGCTCTAAATCCGGTCTTGTTTCTAGTATTATGGTAATAACAAACAATGCTCCCAAAATGACCTCTTTTTTCTTTTCTTTCCCCTTGTTTTGTTATCTCCCCTCCCTACCAGCTTTCTCTTTTGCAATAAAGTCATGAAAAATATCTTCTGAAGAATTCTTCTCCATTTCTCCTCAATGTTGAACTTCTTAAGCTCTAAGATTTCATTTTAGGAGATCTCTCTTCACTTGTAGGATTCTAGAATTAATCCATTAGGCATAGAAGATTCTGCTTTATTTCTTAAACATTTGGAAGATCGAGAAGATAAACAATTTCAAAGTATCTGTGCCATTGATAATTTGCTTTTTTCTAAACCAAAATTTTAGCTAGAAAAGAGGTTACTAGGTCTGAGAAGGAAAAAAAAAGGTACATAGATATATTTCAAAATTGCTTTAAGCATTAGTTAAGAACTCATTTTTGGAATTTGTGATAGTTTAACATCTTTAGATAAGTTTACTGTATAAGTCTGTTTTACTAAGCAAATTAAAGGTTTTCAAGTTTTTTCTATTTTGCTTAGTTTGTTCAAAAGATTATCTTTTAGTTAACAATAGTACCGTGATTGTTTATATCCATAAGGATAATGCTAATTGCCAGTATATTTTACCTGTTTACTTAAACGAGCATTCTACTTGAGAAATTTTAGTTGACAATTAGAGTTATTCTACTATTTTAGAATCTATTTTAAAGTTTATAACTCAGTCCTTCCCTCAATTTGATACAGTCAGGTTTTTACTATATTTTTAGGGACTGAAAGGAAACCATAAACCAGAAATTAACCCTACGAATACATATTGTTGTGATTTGCTAAAGAGAAACATTGCAGTAGCCACCATATGGTATGTTAATTCCAATTAAGTAGGTTAAATTAAAATTGTTCATTCCTTCATTTTTTAACATCTTCAAGAGAAAAAAAAAACTCATTAAGATGAATTACATAGTTTCTATAAATTATTGTTATATATCTTTTTATTAAATTTATTGGAGTGACATTAGTTAATGAAATTATGGAGGTTTCAAGTGTACAGTTTAATGATATGTCATTGTGTGTTCACCAACCAGTGTTAAATTTTCTTCCAATAGTGAGATTATGATGCTAAGAGAAATAAGTCAAACAAAGAGTTGAGAACAATATGATTTCAGTCATATGTAGGATATAAAACGGAAAGCAACAAATAAACAAGACAAACAGATAAGGACAGAAAGAGGTTAATGGTTGGTGGGAGGAGGGGAAGGTTGATAAGGGTAAAGAGGATCAAATATATGATGATGTTTTATTTCTTAGTATTGAATATTCTGTCATACGTTTTTTAGAAAGTATTTTCTGTTTTTTACAATATTGAAGACGATGTAACTGTTTTGAAAAATAAGAGTAGAGGATCTTAAAGGACTTTTAAAGGTTATCTAATTCATTCTTCTGTCCTCAGACATGCTAAAAACTTTTTAAGTCCCTTTGTTCACAACACCCATGCTGTCAATTCTTTTAGCACACTGTCTTCATGTTATCAATTTTCTCTTTAAATTTTATAACTTACCTATTCATTCCACTTAAACTGCTCATTTGGGAACTACTTGAAACCTCATCAAAACTTATCATTGAATTCAATTTCTTTTGTTCTCTTATTCCTGCTTATTCTGATTTTTATTCCTTATCTATTTTCTTAGATCTTTTCTATTTTTCTGTTCTATCACCATCTTTTAAGGGACTTAACTGGTCCCACTAGAACACTAAGATCAACTTCAGACTCTTCATTCTCTTTTTTTCGACTTATATCCTCCTTGCCAATCCTCATCCCTGTTAAGCTCTACTATCTAGTTGCTACTTGTAAAATGTGGGAAATCGTAGTTTTGATTTCATGTATTACACATGGTTTCTCACTAGTGCACCTCTATCCTAGTCTTCACACTCATCAAATGACCTTATTTCCTATATGAAGTACCAAAAGAGTTGTCTGTGCCCATGAAGTTGCTTCAGACTTCCTGTTTACTCCTCAGTATACTCAGTATCACTCCATTGACAATCACACTAAGTTCCATGTATTTCTGTGTTGTTAAATCAGATGGACATTTTTCAGTCATTTTTATAATTTTATTTGCCCATGGCATTTGAAGTTATTTTTCTAGATTATAAACTACTTCATGGCAAGAGTAAATATTTTTTCCTTTCTTTAAAAGAATGTATTCATCCACATATAATCCACAAATACTTCCTTGTAAATTCGTAAAAAAATTCAAATAATACAGAACTATATAAAATAAAATATTTAACCCTCCTTTTCATTACTTTCCTCTCAATCTATAAAATTTGTGCCATAGATAACAATAGTTTACAATTTTGTGTGGATCTTTCCACTTATAAATATATATGTGTGCATAATGTATGTTTTTGTAAGCATTTAAAATTAATTTTTAATAGTCCAAACATGTTGCTATTATTGCTTAAAAGGAAGCTAACGATGAGAACTTCAGCCACCAGTGTCAACAATTAAAATATGAAGAAAATTAATAATTTTTGTTAGTTGGAACATGTATTAGTTTGCTAAGGCTGCCATAATAAAGTACCACACATTGGATAGCTTACACCTCAGAATTTATTTTCTCACAGTTCTGGATGCTAGAATTCTGAGATCAGGATTATTAGTGGAGTTTGTTTCTTTGGAGGCCTCTCTCCTTGGCTTGTAGATGGCTGTCTTCTCCTTCCTGTATCTTTACGTGGTCTTTCTTCTGTGTGTGTGTTTCCTAATTTCCTTTTATAGGGACACCAGTCATTGGAGTAGGGTCCTCCTTAATGACCTCATATTAACTTAATTAACGTCTTTTAAAGACCCTATCTCCAGATACAGTCACTTCTGAGGTACTGGGGTAAGGAATTCAATATGTGAAATTGGAGGTGGGGATACAATTTAGCCCATAAAAGAACATTACTATTCAATCGAAACATTGTTAAAAATATTTCTCACAAAAATATTGGCACTTACTCATGTTCTTGAAGGAATTTGCCTCCTTGTTGTAGCTATAGCAGTTCACAGTTAATAACAGAGTAACTCCTCCTAGCTTGCTCAAATGAGTTATCTTTATTGGTGGCATAAGTTGTTTTGAGACAGAGAATGGGCGTAAATTACCTTGCACATCTTAAAATATTATTCACATTGAGCGATATCATTGCTAAAAGTGTTCCATTGTTGGGAATACAAAAACAGAATTGTTTTTGTAGCTCTTTACCTAAAACATATTTAATAAAGGATTTGGTTACTTGACCCAGCAGTTCCCAACCTTTTTGGCACCAGGGCCTAGTGCTCCTATGAGAATCTAATGCCTGATGATTTGAGCTGAGGCAATGATGCCAATGCAAATACAGATGAAGCTTTGCTCACTCACCCGCTGCTCACCAAATGCTGTGCAGCCTGGTTCCTAACAGGCCAAGAACTGGTAACCGTCTGTGGCCCAGAGGTTGGGGACCCCTGACTTAACCTGTAAAGAAATTTATGTAAATAATAAGTATAGCAAATACAGAATTATCTTGTTCTGAAATTTTTATTTTTGAAACCCAAGTTTATTGAAGTTATTATGCTGTCATCTAAAAACCTTGGAAAAAATAAAATGAATAGCTCTTATAGTTTCTTTCCAGCCCTAAAATGTTTTTATTATGTCAAATTTCTACAATACAATACAGATACTACATTTTGGTTATATTTGGTAAACTATAACTGCTGGAACTGCTTATCAGAGAGACTTTTGAGTTGATAGCTCATAACTTCTCATTAGTATAATTGTTCTAGAGCCATGTTGCTATCTTAAAGCATATGGTGTTATTCTAAAGCAGATATTTCAATGCCGAATAAATACCTGCGTTATACTTCTTAGCATGAATGTTAAATATACAAGTTTTTGTTCTCTACCTGCTAGTTTAAGATTTATTTCACTTTGTTCAATTTTCTTAAAAATCGGTAAAATATCATTTTAGATTTCTACAGCCATATTGTTTGCTTTAGAACAGTGTTAGCTTCATGATTATAAATGAAAAACTCATAGGAGTGTTTTACTATGTATAGTATTTTCCAAATAATATTTCTTTGAAAATATACCTTTCTTTTGTATTGATATATAATTTATATACAGAAAAATGCAAAGATTATAAATCTGTAATTTGAGTTTCGACTGTACTTAATAGTCTAATGGAAAATTCATGAATGCCCTTACCGCCTAATATGTATTTTTGATTAAAGACAGATCTGATGGATTTCTTACGAATCAGCGAGTTTTAAAAAAAAGCGACGATTAAAAGAGAAATTGCTTTTAGTTTTTGAAGAAGGTATATTTACAGTGCCATACACAATAAATAAAGCAAGTTCTGATTATGATATTTGTAAGCTAATGAGTTTTTTAATCTGTAAAGAAAAAGTCAGCCAATGTTTTACAAGTGGAAGTATATACAACAAAAGCAATTTATGTGCAAAAATTAAGTTCATACTCTAGTAATACACTCTAGTAATACACTGATATACAGATATATTTGTAATACATTAAGTACTAATGATGAAATACACTTTTGAAATCTCTAGAGTAATATGATTTTTTAATTATATGCTTATAATACATACAGATAACCACTAGCAGTTCTAATTAAGGATACTATTATACTCATTTACAAAGGAGGCATCTCAAGCACAGATTCAAATCTTGATCTAATAAATATACAGTATAAAGCACAGTGCCCTCATTTTATTTTGCCTGTGTGATTACATATCTTTTTATGCACATATACTATGTTCCTTTTGAGCAAAACACCATGTTTCATATTTACTTGTTTTTATCATTGTATGAAGTACAGTATCTCTTAAGTACTGGATATTTGTTGGATTGATTTATTGATTGATGGATTGATTGATTCAAAGGTGTTGAATGGCCTATAAGCAATTTAAAATTTTCAAAGGTTTGTGAGCAATAAACTGATTAAAGTGGTGATTTTCGAAGATTTAGCTAGAAGTGAGAGATTGAGGAGCAAAGATTGAGAGCTCATAAGGTAAGGATGATATAAATATTTAAGACAATCAGTTGTGTCAAGCTAATAGAAAAATGGCAAATTTAGAATAGAAAGTGTTCACTGGCTTTATCATTTAATACAACTTTGACAGAGATGTCAAAGTTGAAACTTAGATCATTAGAAGAATGGTTGTATTGTTGACAGAAGCATGAAAGTCTGGCAAAGATAAGTTAGTTGGGTGGAGAATATTGACATTTGAAAAAATTTTGATTTCAGAGTGTTAGGGCATTCAAGTGGGATATTTCAGTAAAAATATCCAATTAGTAGTTACTCTAGAAGATATGAAAATATACAATTGGCTGGGAATGGGTCTTTCATATAGAAGAGCTGTTGAATACTAGAGTATGAATCTTCCAAAGGAGAAAATGTAAAAAGAGAAGTTTCACAGACAAATAATATAACACATTTCTTTCAAAAGTAAAGTGCATATTACTCTTTTAGTGACCTTTTTAATCCAAATATAATTGAATATGTAGATTTTGTTTAAATTCATGTATTCCCATTCGAATGTAAGTGTTCTTTATTTATATTACTGTAAATACTAAAATATATGTTTACTATGAATTTGGTCTTTAAAATAACTAAATTTTTTCCTACACATTGTATCAGCTATAAAGTTATAGTCTCCTTTTGTATAAAATGCACAGGAAACAAAAAATACATCAAAATATATATTTTCAGAATTTATCCAGGATCAGATCTCTTACCACCTGCCATCAACCTGCTTTAAACTACCAGCATCTTCTATCTGTATTATTGTAGTAATCCCTCTCTCCTCTCTTCTATCCTTGCTCCACTATAGTCTGTTCTCAGCATGTATGTTATTCTGCTCAAAACCTTCCTATTATGGCTTCTCATGAGACTCAGAGTGAAATCTAAGTCCTCAGCAACACATTGACCTTACTGTTCATTGAACATATTTCTACCTTAAGGCCTTCATGCTGGTCATTGTTCCCTCTGCCTTGTCTGTATTTTCCCCAAATCAGTATGGCTAACCAATGTCCTTAGTATACAATTTATTTTGTTATTTATATATACATATATATTTATATATTTATCATCTCTCTAGCCCAGCTTCCTGCCCCTCCCCCACATACACAGACATGACTCTTAAGCCCTGTGAAGCTAGAGATATTTGCTCTGTTCACTATTTTATCTCAAGTCCCTACATAGGTAACCTTCCATGTTAGACATTTAATAAATATTTGTGGAATAAATATAACAATAGCTAACTTACTAAAGGCTTACTTCACGTCATACCTTTATAAAAGCTTTAAATTATTATAATGACCACACAACTAGAATTCAAACCTAGCAGCCCAGCTTGGAACCACAGCTCCCAACCATTAGAGTGTGGTGCTTCTATTGAAGATAATTGTTATGTTTAGTGCTATCAAGTTTTTATAGTAGAACCAGAGATTGTATATTACCCTGTTATATACAGAATACTTCTCATATATCTGGATTCACATGGATAGTATACTGATTAAATATAAAGATGACTTATGTTCATTTGTAGTCTAGAAGTAGTAAGCTTAAAGAAATAGAAAATTACAAGAATTTAATGTCACATTTGGCCGATTAGCAGATTCAACCAATAGCATCCATCATTAGTTAAACACATTCTCACACTTAACAAAATTGGTATAGAAGAAAAGTACCTTAACATAACAAAGGCCATGTACAACAGACCCTCAGCCAACATTGTACTTAATGGTGAAAAACTAAAAACCTTTCCTTTAAGATCAGAAACAAGGCAAGGCTGTCCAATGTCGCCACTGTTAGTCAGTATAACATCAGAGGTCTTAGCAAGTGCAACCAATCAAGAGAAAGATATAAAAGGCATACGAATAAGAAATGAAGAAGTCAAACTGTCACTATTTGTGGATGACATGATTCTCTATATAGTAAACCCTAGACTCCACAAAAACACTACTAGAAACAATAAGCAAATACAGTAAAGTTTCTGGATACAAAATGCTCAAAAATCCATAGCATTCCTATACTCTAATAATGAACTGTCAGAAAAAGTGGGAAAAATAATTCCTTTTGCAATTGCAACAAAAAGAATAAAATACCTAGGAATAAATCTAACGAAACATGCGAAGGACCTATATAATGAAAACTATATGACCCTATTAAAAGAAATCAAAGAAGATATAAAGAAATGGAAAGATATTCCGTGTTCTTGGATTGGAAGAATCAACATAGTTAAAATGATCATATTACCTAAAGCATTAAACAGATTTAATGCAATCTCCATCAAAATCCCATTGGCATTTTATAAAGAAATAGAACAAAAAATCATTAGATTCATATAGAAGCACCCAAGACCCTGAATTGCCAAAGCCATCCTGAGCGAAAAGAACAAAGCTGGAGGCATCACTCTACCCGACTTCAAATTGTACTACAAAGCGACAATCAAAACAGCATGGTATTGGCAGGAGAACAGACACGTGGACCAGTGGAACAGAATTAAGAGTCCAGAAGTAAACCCATGTTCATATGGGCAAATAATTTTCAACCAAAGAGTCAAAAATATACAGGGGAGAAAGGAAAGCCTTGATGCTGGGAAAACTGGAAACTCACCTGCAAAGGAATGAAACTAGACTGTTGTCTATCACCACACACCAAAATTAACTCAAAATGGATCAAGGACCTGAATATAAGATCTGAAACAATAAATTGCATAGAAGAAAACATAGGAACTAAACTCATGGACCTTGGACTTAAAGAAGCTTTTATGGATTTGACCTCAAGGTTAAGGGAAGTAAAAACAAAAATAAATGAATGGGACTACATCAAACTAAAAACTTCTGCACAGCAAAAGAATCCATCAACAAGAGACAACCATCTGAATAGGAAAACATATTTGCAATCAATGCCTCCAATAAGGGCCAAATATCCAAAATACACATAGAACTCAAAAACTCAGTAACAATAACAAAAAACCAATCTAATTAAAAAATGGGCAGAGGACCTGAACAGACACTTCTCCCAAGAAGACATACAAATGACCAATAAACATGAAAGGATGCTCAAAACTGCTAGCTATTAGGAAATGCAAATCAAAACCACAATGAGATACCATCTCACACCTGTTAGAATGGCTATAATCAACAGGACAAGTAATAACAAATGTTGGAGAGGATGCAGAAGAAAAGGAACCCTCATATACTGCTTGGTGGGACTGCAGATTGGTACAGCCACTATGGAAAACACTATGGAGGTTCCTCAGAAAACTAAGAATTGATCTACCATATGATCCAGCAATCCCTTTACTGGGTATTTACACCAAAGACTTGAGAACATATATGCAAAAGGATAATTGCACACCAGTGTTCATAGCAGTATTATTCACAGTGGCCAGGACGTGGAAGCAACTGAAGTGTCCTACGGTAGATGATTGGATAAAGAAGATGTCGTGTGTGTGTGTGTGTACACACACACACACATGAATATTACTCAATCATTAGAAGAGATGAAATACTGCCATTTACAATACAGATGGATTTCAAGATAATCATGCTAAGCGAAATAAGGCAGACAGAAAAAGTTGAAAACCACATGACATCACTTATATGTGGAATATTAACCTAAAAGTAACAAATAAACAGGAAAAACAGACAAGAACAACAGACCAGTAATTACCAGAGGGTAGGTGGGAGGGGGTGGGAGATGAGGTAAAAGGAGTCAAATATGTGGTGACAGAAAGAAATCTAACTGTGGGTGGTGTACACACAGTGCAATATATATATATATATGCCTTACTGTTGAGTTGTATACCTGAAACCTACTGGATTTCATTAACCAATGTCACCATAAATAAATAAATACACAAACAAACCCATTCTCAAGGCCTGCAAAGCCATGGTACTGTCAATTGTGTTATATGAGTCTAATATCTAAATCCTTATCAGTATCATTTTCATTGCTCAGACAGGTTTTATTTATCATACTATCATACTATATTTCACATCAAATGTCAAGATGAAGTCTGATGTCAGAGATTTAGAGGCAGTGATCTTCCAGACTTGCTCATCAGAATGCAGTGGTCCTGGACATATGGAGAAAATAGATGACACTGGACTTGTAATGCAATTGGCATTAGGTGAACTTAGAGAAAGTGTCATAAGACAATATATGAGAAGTTTTAAGATGTAAACTAAAGCTATGTGAAGAACTGGATTAGAAAAACTGTCATAGCAGGTAGTCCAGCATGATGTAATGGAACTTAGACTCAGCAATATTTTGCTCATATTGCAATCAATTAGGCAGTGACATGAATAAATACAAAGTACAAATAATGATAAGAGGATGATCGAACGGATATGCTAAAAGGTTTTTTATTAAGGAATAATTGCCTGGTCACCCAGGATATTTGTCATCTATGTGAATATGTTTACATATGCAGAATTATAGCATTTACTAAGAATTGGAGATATTGACATTCGTTTTTACAGATACACCAAAAAAAGAAATATTAGAGACAGACTATGCTTCAAAAGACAGTGATGTTTATTTTTTGTTTAAATGCATTTTATAAGTTTGCTTGATAACATCTTTTTATCACCTAATAGCCCCATAAGTAACAAAAAATGATTTGTACCAGGCAAATGAATTATAGCATTACAGAGAAACTTTGTTCTTAATGCACTTCTTAGACCAAACACGAGTGTAAAAATTTGGTGCTATAAAACGAATGATTTTATTTTTGACAGAGTATGATTTAAATTTTAAGCTGCATTATTTTTGTTCTTGTTCTTGCATTTTGGATCTACATTTATAATAATGACATAAGAATATTAATCTTTCTCGATGTTTGTTTTTTTCCCTGAAGTTAAAATTAAAGAGGACAAAAAACCCCACCCATTTTGATTATATTATACTTTTTACATATACCTGATGTGACAGAGCTTCCAAAGCTTTTGCATTATAAATTTACATATTCAGTATTTCTCACATTTAAAGCTATTCAGTTGGATGCTAAAATGCTGTAGAATATAATGACTTTTAATTTTGAACTTTTTATTATTTTAGTTACAAAAGAAAATTCTATGAGTAATTATACTATGTATTTCAAGTATTCTTTTGTTATTGAATAAAATAAAATCTATAATAAGTCTAGAAATGTGTTGTTATTAAGAAAATATGAATTACTAAAATTACTTAGAAGGTGAGTCATAGAACCTTTTAAATTTTGGCTGTAGACTTGGAAGAAGTTCTTATTATGTTGTCGTATTTTTATTTTCTTAACATTTTGAAAATACAGTAGGTGTGAGAAGCTCTCTCTTTTATTGACCATATTACCAGATTTATTCAAAAAGTAAAAGATGCAAAAGAAAAAAAAAGTAAAAGATGCTTCTCCAAACACAGTTTATCCCCAGTAACTGTCTTACTAGTGTCTGAGGCTTAAGGTGGTTTTATATTATCCCAGGAGTGTACCCGCCCTACATTCTTTGTTCTTATTAGCTGACCTTCTAGGGAGGAACAGTTATTATTGACTATTTCAGCATATTCTTCTTAAGATTTCCTTAATACTGACTGGAGATTGTGGGTTTTTTTTGTTGTTCTAACTCACTTTTTTCCCTACTTAAAATACATGGACTACCAGTCTTATTGACACTGATTCAGGTAAAGCTCATAAGGCAAGAGATCTCTGCACTGTATTATCAGGGCTGACAACTTTTGTGGAAAAGGGCTTCAATAAGACTGAGCACACCCTACCTAGCCTGCAACCTTGACAATATCCAGAAACTGTCGACAGCTTCATGACTGGATAGCACACTTGGTTCTTTCATTTCCAGTAAGCTCAGTTTTTGACTCTCTGTAACTTTTACCATCGGTCTAATAATACTCTGCAGAATCTCTCACAGTAGGGATACTTGAGGTTTTAGACATTTGCTATGATATTATCTGTTGCTCACCTGCCTGATAAACCACATGTAGTTTCTTCTGTTGCTTGGGTTGAATGTGGAGCCAGCACTCTTATTATAGGCTTCCATCTATGGAGCTCTAAACTTATACATTTGTAATAGCAATTCTTTTATTATTTAAAAAAAAAACTAACTTCTTACTAGTTAGATGCTTTCTCTGAATACATAGCCTTTCTGACAGCTTTTACAGGATTACACATTTCCATCTTCCCACACGACCTCTTGTAAAATATAGATATAAAGAAATGGCTTTCAGCTAATAAACTGTCAAATTCTGGTGCTATCACAGACCTGTTGTATTAGAATCTCCATACCTGGGGTCTAAGAATCTGTTTTTTTAAACAAATATCTCTAGGGAATTTCATGCACACCCGTTTTTTGAGAATCACTGACTTAGGTTGAGTGGTCAATCTTTTAACCTCAAGGAGCATAGGAAAAATTGAAGAAATCCTTTTTGGAGTATGACCAGGACAATAAGTTCAACTGGAATAAGGCTAAAAGATGTCCTAAAACTGCAGTTAACAAGAGAGCAGTGGCTTATTGCTAACAGCTGACTGAGACAAAATAATTTGAGTGGGAAGCAATCAGATTTATCATGAACTGTTTTATGTCTATTATAATCATTTTTTAGTTTAAGCCAAATATTTAATGAAGTACTTAAGAATTTCAAGCATGAGATACGTGTAGTCTGTGGGGAAATCAAACAGTGACAATCTTTGCCAACTGGATGTAGATAATACCTATTAATATCTCTTCTTTCAGGGAAATCCAGAAGGACATGGCCTAGCTATTATATGATCTGTATCACATATGCCATTTGGTGTAGCAGTTTAGCAAGAACTAGTGCTAACTCAGAGAAGCTGATGTAGATTGATGAATAAAACGACCCCTAAGGAAAGAGCTAGAAATGTATAAGTATGAAGAAACAGAGAAATCTTTTATTAGAATGTCAGAGAGATAAGTACCTTGGGATTTCAGCTTGTTTTGTTCAGGAACAGTGGTGACCCAGGATACTTGTTTTGCCATTAGCACAAGAGAAGCCTGCCTGCCTGCCTTCTCTCACACTTTGTTTTTAATAAAGACTCCATTGATTGGTTCCATCTTAAGCAGGATTATAGTATCATACAATGGGAAGATCATAGGAGGCCTTTAAGTATCTCTATTAATTTTAGCACTAAATAAGATAATGTGTCTCAACAGTTCAAAAGAATCCTTTCCTGGACATTAATATTCCCAGAAAGAAGCTGAAAGGAAATAAAGATTATTTCATTTCAATGTGCTGGGTACCTTAGGGCACAAAGGAGACTCAGGACTAGGGTGTAACTACTGCATTCCTACTAATTTAACATATTTACTTGGAATTACGTGGCCAGAAAAAAAAAAAAAAGACTGATTCTGTTATACACAAAAAGTTGGATCCCTCATTTTATAGAGGCTATAATCAGGAAAGGAGTGGCTCGTCTACTGGCAAATCTTAAAGCACCAAGATTAACTTCAAAGACATAAGTTTATTTAAAAGCAGTGAGGCAACCCTTTTGACTATTTTGGAAGTGCTGTCAAAGAAAATACAAGATTTTTATCCATATTCTGTTTTTATGTTTATAATAAATTATCATGTTTCTTTTTTTCTGCTATTGCAATACTTTTGCAAAGAAGAATCATATGTTAGATGATTGAGAGATTATCACTTAAAAGATTTTCTTAAATTTCAAGTGTCTGTTTTCCTTGTACTGGGAGGCAGTAAATAAGGGATAAAAAAAGCTAAAAAGATTCTCATAGGTAATTTTTCATAGTGTATGCAAAAAAGATGAAAGAAAATGGATAGAAAGAAAAAGTATATGTCATTTCATACTGATTTGATTCAAACTGCATGAAAAGATTGGGAAGAATGAATTCCTCTAGATAGTGAAAGATAACAGCAGTGTTTCTTCTGGCTGCTGACAAGCTCTTGGTTCATTTTGTAATCATGTAACTTCAAAAGAAAGAAGGGACCAAAAGCCCTTGAACTAAGACAAATTATTTGGTTATACCCAACAATATCTAATCCTAGTTTCATTTGCATTGTTCTTGGTGTCATAAGTGATTATTTTTAAATAAGTTACAGTTTTTAAAATGATTGAAACCACTTAACTCTCTCTAGGATTGGCTAAGCACACTTTTTTTTTTCCTAGTAAGAAACATACGCCAAAGCAAATAGATGCCAGTATATATTTTGTCGGTGAATGAGGGAGAAATAACTAATTCGAATCTTGTGTATTATTGCCTTCAAAAGAGTTATTTCCTGGCTTGTGTTACTGAAAAACATTTTGTACTTCGCTTATTTATCTTAATATTTGGTTTTGCTCCAACGCACATTTAACTAAAACAGTCTTTGTTAGGGTTCATCAAACAGGTTGTTTATATATTGCTTTTGCTCAAAGGATGATAATTTTGATATCAGATTGGTATATGAGACTTGAATAAGAAATTTTTAAAAATTATTCATTGGCAGAAGAATTTAACCCAGACATCATCTGTTATTAACAGAAGGCATAAACTTTATGTTTATAGATGTTATGCTTATCTTTGAGTCACATGACTAAAATAGAGTAAAATTTTGAAATTCATTTGACTCTCGGATAGTAGTGATGATAATAATGATAGATAACATTTATTGACTGCTTTTGGGTTTTAGGCGTGATACTAAGTATTTTACATACATTACCTAATTCACTTCTCACATTTTTTAAAAATTTTATTATACATTTAAACAATGTTCAAGGTCACATTTGTGGCAGATCCAAGATAGGGATACCAACTCAGGCATTTCGATTGAAATCCATTTTATAACCTTTTATACTACCCGGTTTTCGTGGTAAAATCAACTTCTGTGTCTTTATTTCATAGTTTAGGAAGCTGAGACCCAGGTGATTGGACTGACCAAGATTAACATCTAGTTTCTTAAATTGAATGGATATTATCAGTAGAAACTGAGACTCTCAACTCTTAAGTTCAGTGTGCTTTACATTACTACGGCTGCCTTTTCGGAAAACAACCTGTTGGTCCACATTGGCCATTATTATTTTCAAAACATTAAGTGCATGAAAGGATTCCTTAATGATTACTCACTATGCATAAAATTAAAATAATATTGAAAAAGCAGAACATAATGACTGATATTACCTTCCAAGAATTTAGGAATAAATTAAAGGGAATGATGTTTCTTTTATCTACTAGCATATACTTTATTTAGTTTCATATTCATTTTCTTTTCTAATTCTGTTATGTAAGAGGTATTAGAATTATTGTATGAAACAAAATACACTAATTTTTATTTTCAAATATGTTACTTGAAATGAAGAGTTATTCGTTTTATTTATATTATGCTATGCAAACTTCAAATCATCTAATTTTCTGAATAAAATTGGCTTTTAAGTCATGGTAATGCACTTTCTGATAAAGTAATATTTATGAATCATTCTTTTTGATTTTAGTTCATATGCTCTAAAAAGTGTTCAGTGGACTGGACAGATGAGGAACATTTATATTAATGGTTTTGTCGAACCATTTGTCTTCATGGAAAAAAACATATGTATCTACTATGAAAGGACATGCAAATTTTCTTGACTAGTCATCAGATCTGCAAATACATTATGGTTATAAATGCAAGTTAAATATATATTAAGGATTAAATTACCATTAGCTACTAAAATCTCTTATCAAAATTAGTAAAAATCAGAGAGGGAAAGAATATAAATGAATATATATGCTAAAGCTATAAAGGAACCATTACTTATTACTTTTATAAAGAATTTTGAAAGTACATGTATCAGTTAAATACAGAATTTTAAGAAGAGCTTAAAAATGTGAACCTTAGTTCTGTCTTAATTAAATCGTTACATGGCTTTATATGGCTGCTTAAGTGAAAGATCCTTTTCTAGGGTCAGTGCTTAAGACCTCTGGAATGCTTGTTTGTCCTTTTATGTTTGTGTTTGCTTGTATGGCTTTCAGTATTTGCCAAAAATATCTGTTACAGCTTGGTAGACAAAATATGTTCTCAAAGTTTGAATGTATAAACTCATGAGAACATAGTTTTTTGAAGTTTTTTATTTTGTTTTTGTTACACTGGATCTTCATTGCCTAAATCAGTGCCTGGTACATAATAATTGTTCAATAAAAATTATTAAATGAATTCTAGTTTATTAAATCTTCAAGTCTTTTGTAGTATCTGGTCTTTAAAATGATTTTGATAACTAAAGAAGATAGACAAAAGTTGAATGTTAGCACAGGTTCCTGAATATCATCTTTATATCATTTCAACACAATAAATTCACCTTTGACAATAAAATGAATTTCTGAATGGCATTTCAGTATGCTCATCTAATGTTTAGAAGATAAAAATTGTCTTGGAATAGAGACTTTAAAATGATTTATCCTTGATTATTTTTGATTACCATAGGTACTTAACATGACTATCTTCTTTGATTTTTAGGACAGTATTTTGAGGAATATCTTCTTATTTCTATTAAACAAGAGATATTTGAGGTTAAGTAATTTGTTCACAATAACATAACTAGCAAGTAGCAGATTAGGGATTGCCTATGAGCATTTACTGTGTACTGCCTCATATATACAAAAAGCAAACCACAAGTGTTACAGATTTGTTACGGTAAAATAAGCCTCTGAGGACCAAGTGTAGAATTTTTTAAGCTAGCTGTTTTGTTTTTTTTAAATTAGAGATATGTAGGTTCTTTGGTATTTTGAGGAAGCAGATAATAGATTGAATGATATTTTTCTCATATATTTGAGAAAGAATTGAAGGGTTCCCATAATGTAATGATAGAATCTAATTAGCTTTAACAGGATTAATCTGATAATTAGACTATAGGATAGCAGAGGGGAGAACAAAGGAGGCTATTGCAGTAATCTAAGCAAGAGATGACTACTTGGACCAGACAGTAATCTGATATAATCAATCAGGTTCCTTTGTCAGGGCCTCCTAGAAGTGGTAACAAGTGGTTGAATTTGGAATGGATTTTGAAAGTAGAGTTAACAGTCAATGATTGGTGATATGGGAAGGAGAGAAAAGACTGAGTCCAAGGTTTTGGCCTAAATAACTGGAAAAATTAAGTTGTTCTTTCTGAGATAGAAAGGGAGGCACATCATAAGTTTGTTTTGACCATTTTGAATTTTATACTTCCAAGTGCAGTCTATTAATGACTATTAGATTACAAGTGGAGGTGGATACATATCAGACCAGTACACAAGTCTAAAATGACTGCACTGGAGAAATAAATGTAGGAATCATCAGTATAGAAATGATAATTAAGGTCATGGGATTGGATGAGAACACCTAGGAAGGTTAAATATAGAGAAGAAGGTTAAGTCTATGTAGCTCTGAGTTACTCCAGAATTTAGTTAGAATGATAAGAGGGAACAGCCACAGGGCCTGAGGAAGAGGAGCCAGTAAAGTAGGAGAATCCAGAGTGGCAACCTAGAAGTCAAGTGAAGAAAATATTACGAAGAAAATATCACATGCAGCAGAATCTTCAGACTGATCAAGCAGGACTGAGATCCGACCATTGACTGGATTTGAAATGTGGAAGTCTGTTGGTAACTTTGACCAGAGAAGATTCAGTTACTTAAACCAAAAAGTTTTGAAACCACTCACCTAGAAAATGTCTGAAGTTCTTGCTTCTCTATTTTTTTAATTTTAATTTTTAGTCATTCATTTATTTATTTATTGCCTATAGCACCTGGTCTTCCTAGGTGGTCTCCCATCCAAGTACTAACCAGGCCCAACCCTGCTTAGCTTCCAAGCTTGCTTCTCTAAATTTGTGATTCTAATATAGACATACTACTCTGTAGTCACTATATAAATCTAGGCATACTGTCCAGTATTACTATATTCACATATTTTAGTCTTATAAATGTTGACTTGAATTACTTTAATGGTCAACATTTAATTACGTGATTGCCAGATAAAGCTTTTACAAAAAGTTTCACTTGATTTCTTTCTTTTTGATAAGTGGCTATAAAATGGTGGAAAAGGCACGTACCCTGGAGGTCATCAGACCTAGGTTTCAGTCCAAATTTCACCAATTACTAATTTTGCAATCTTAAGCAAATTAGTTAATTTATCTAAGTCCCAGTTTCCTCACTTGGAAGATAACATGATGATAATTTTATGTGGTTGTTAAGATACAATGGGATAATGTATATGAAGCATCCGGTCAAATGTCCAGTAAATAACAAGGTAGTATATAGAATAAGAGCTCAGGATCTGAAATTAAAGAGACTTGATTTCAAATCTCAGCATATCCTAGATGTGAAAATTGGGCAAGTATCTTCGTATCTCTAAAACCTCAGTTACCATATCTATAAAATGGCTGTAATAAAAATACCTACCTTGTAGGATTATTAGAATTAAATTAGATATTGCATATACAACTTTTAAGTGTCTTACACAAAATGAGAATAAATGGTACTGTTGTTACTAGTACTTGGTATGGTTATATTTACTATTATCCTTGCTGGTATAATTATTAGAATAATAAAACCTTTATTTCTGACTGAGGGTTTTCAAAGCTGTACTCGTCTCCATATAAGGACATTCCAATAGATAGAAGAAAACATATGTAATAGGATTCTTCAGAAGCTGTAATGTGAATGAACCAGAAATGGCTTTTAGCCAGATTGCTTGAATGCATTTAAACACACCTTTGGATGAGGCAGCTGTACTCTGAAATTACTGAAATTTTTAGATGGAAACAAAGACAGTTTAGATCAGAATAATAATAAACAGTTTTTACAGGAAAATATCAAGACATAATTAATGACAAAACAAAGAGACTTTATATACTTCAAAGACATCGTAGGAATCATCTAATTTTATTTCATTTAATAAATGAGGGAATATTGAATATTTGAGACATTTGATGACATGTCTAGGGTTAAGGCCAAGAAAGAACAGTTTTCTAACTCCTAGTTAAATACTCTGTCCACTAAAGCATACATGCTTTTACCATATGTACTGTCAAAAATAAAAGCAGAAGAAAAATTTGAGAAGGATCAAAGTGGTCCTTCTCAGATTATACAATTATTCTTCATATGTGATGTAAAATTGAGGACATTTTTATATCATAGGTGTTATTTTTTTCTCTAGAATTTTTTTAAACAGAGAACATAGAAAAGGACTTATTTAAAGCAACTGTACAGCAAGTAATTTTCATAGAGAGATTAATATTTGAAATACTATGAGGGTCAGTTTTTTTAGAAGCAAAATATCCTAACTGGAGATTTTTGTGTCATATTTTCTATAATTGACTGGTATCACCTAATACAGTTATTACTAACTATGGAAAACTGTACATTTCTCAATGAAGTAAAAACTATTTTAATAATTCTATTTTGAAAAATTCAATTAAAATGTTCTAAGGATACGAATACATTTATATAGTTACATCCTTATTTTAAAAACGTTGATAATGTGGAAAAGAGTGACTTAACATCTGATGGTTCATTTTTGATTTGTTTTAAAGGATGAAAAATCAGTACACTTAGTTGTTCTAATCTGTACCATATGCTATCAAGTACATTTTGCAGTAACTCGAAAAATCATTACATTGTGTGTATGTGTTTTCATTAGTTAAATTTACTTTGATATTAAGTTGCTTTCTACAGTTTACAATATCAACTACCACTGTTTTCATCTCTTATTTACAATTAATAATTGTTTTATGTAAAAGAATTATAAATAGCTTAATAGATTTTTCCATTTTTATCTTCATGACATAAATAAGACTACAAAATTTTAAAAAACTACTGAAAAAATTTGCTTTTCCCCAGATTGTAATTTTTGCTTCTTTGTCTTATTTTGTTTTATAGAGCTACATTCATGGAAGCAGCCAGGCTCAATTCGTGGCAGAGTCACACATTATTCTGGTACTGAGTATCCTTTAAAATATTGATGGATTGAAATAGACAAACTAAAGCGTGTGCTATCAACTTAAATTTTTTTTCTTGATAACAAATACCAAGACTGTAAGAGACATTAAAGTTTAAACTTTATTATGTGACTAATTTCCTAATTTCTATGCTACTTATTACAATATAATTTTTGTTTTTATTCTGAATCATTAACAGACTATAATTTTCTCTTTTCCTGGCTATTGAATTTCAAAGTATAGCTTCTGTTGTGCATTGATTTTCTCTGGCTAGAGTTTTTGCAGAGTTTGTATGATTTCTCTCATGAGATTTTAATGGGGAGAAAAAAGTATTTTATAGTATGTAAAGCAAGATGAAAAACATTATCTTGGTACATTATGTTTAAGGGATTAAATATTTTGATCAGTCAGAAGAGGAAGATATAGGATAGTTAGAAATCTCTTTGAAACATACCAGACTGTGTTATGAATCAGACAGATAATACAGTCTAATTTATGGTTTGGAGGTAGAAGGGTCAAGAAAAAGATATCAGGATAGGGAAGAGGTAAGGTTCAAGTGTCTAATTAAAAACAAACTGAATATAGAATGAAGTAAAGCTCTTGTTGGGTAAACAACTGTAGTTTGAGGAAACATTGATGTTTTTTTGAGTCCTCTGAATGCTTGACCTTGGAAATGGAGCTTGAAAAGTTGTAAGACTTCATTTTATATTGCAGGAGAACAAAACACTGTCTGAAACTCAGTGAGTAACACTGACAGTCTTCTTCCCCTGTATCAGTTCTCAACATTTTTATTCCTTCCACCCTTAACCACACATACTTGGGTGCGTACATGGAATTGTGCATATCTGCAGCCTATTTCTTGCTTGCATTTATTCAATTACCCATTTGCTTTATGGCTTCAAAATTAAGAAGCCACTATGATCAATATTTTTTGTTCTAGTTTGTCTTATAGATTGGAATTAGAAATACCTATATTGAGTAAACATTGTCAAACTTTGTGATCTTCATCAGTTAACTACCAGATTTCTGTGTTCAAATTTAATATGGTAAGAGATTAATACTTTCTGCATATTGGAAGAGCATTAGGTGAGAAAATGAAATATTTGCAAATGTTTATAGGAACATCTCCATATTAAAAAAGGTATAGTCAAGGCCATATTTACTCTTATAACTATATAAATGTATTTATTAAGCAAAATACATTTGCGTTAAATTACTGTAGTAGAAAAACAATATTTCTTGCAGGTAACTTTTTAGCTCTTTATATATATTTTTCTATCCTGTTTTAATCTGTGATGTAGGATTTTAGCAACATACTTTATTCAAAGTAGCTAGTTTATTAAACACATTGGGAGTCGGTAGCAAAAGGAATGAAACCTGTGTTAAGACCATCATTCCATTGTACGGCAAGAATTCTCCAAGGTTTCATTTCATGGCTCACTGACTTCAAGCTGAGATTTAGGATGCAAAGAAATTTCACAAGCAGTATTGTCTTCCATATAGATTTTTAACAGGAATACCTAAAAGAATTAGAAGTCTCTATTCTATTTACCAGTAATTATTTGCTGCTTTATTTCTTCTGTTATTTTTATTTTACAGACATCTATGAAAAAAGAAAATTTCTTGTAAAATAGTAGACTCATTTAAAAAGTTAAAAAGAAGCCCTTATGTAATAACTTCTGATTTTACTTTTCTTTGGCAGTCTACTAATTTTTAACTCACCATGTATTTTTTTTGCAATTTCTGTATTATATTCTCTTATACAAAATATATAAATAAATAAATTGTAGATAATTACTTTTTGTTTATCTGTAGAGACCATTTCTGTCTTTTGGTTTTCTCCTCCTGATTTAGTAAGCCAGATAATTAGAAGCAATTGCTATATACAAAATTTGGGGGGGCGGGAGTGGGGGAAAAACCTAAGAAAGAACAGATGGAGTTAGTTGCTTGATGTCAGAGGTTACAGATTTATATATACTAAGAATAAGATTTTTCTTCCTATTAGTACTATTTTATTTTCTCAGTGCCTTATTTAGGAAGGAAAAAAAGCACAATCCTAAGTAGGCTACAAGACAAAACTATATAAAAATAACATTATGACATTTTAATATAGAAATGTGAACTCTCAGAAGACCTTATGTAATACTTTCTATTTTCTCAGTAAAAATTTACTTTTCTTTCATTTATTTTTCATTCAGTTATATTTCGATACCTGATGCAAATAAAATATTTGCTATTTACAAGAAAGTAGACTGATAGAAAAATAATTGTAATTCAGCACGCAAATGCTATATTCAGTGCTCGGAATAAGCAAGGAAGGAAGGAGTACCGCAATACCTAGGAAAGCTGAACTGACGTTTAGCTTGGTTTTGATACAGTAATAAAAGAAGTTTCCCAGAGGGAGGATGAAGGAGGGAGAATATTCTGATAGATGGTACAACAGATACGAAAACATAAATTGAGAGAGAATATTCACAAATTGTGAAGAGGAGATTGATGAGAGGTTACTTTGGCTGGATAATGAAAATCTTCTCATGCCTTGCTAAGAAATTTGAACCTTATCCAAATTCACCTAGATACAGTCTATATGTGCCAGTGGATATAGGACACACGAGTTCTAGAATTGGCTTTACTGTCAACTATATAAACTCTGACCTGTCCCTTAATTCTCCACATCTAAGTTCTTGGATCTCAAGAAGATAACATGAGAATAAGTGTCAGTTGGAAGTAGATGTGCTCATTTAAAAGGCAAGGGTTATAGTAGCAATAGTAATAATTTAAAAATATACATATATATATATTCTAATAAAGGTCATGTTTTCTTTTCCTATGAGATAAAACATTTGTTTTCCATTTATTACGAAAGTGTGTTTTACTCCACATTAGTTTTCAATCTGTAATAGAGAAAAAAATATTTTTTTTTATTTTAATGTGTTATATCTAAAGAGAAACACATTATAGAAGAGAATTAATGATGGATGCAAGTTGAAGATAATTTTAGATTTAGATCCCTTTAAGTCTTCTATAATGTAATTTTTTTTTCAACATCTATTCTCATTTATCTTTAAATTGACAACTCTGATACTCTGTAGGAACAATAAACTTAACATCATGTGCAATTGAGAGTGGATTATAATGTAATGCAAATGTATGTTATTAGTTCATTGGTATGCCCAGTGCTTCTGGGTATTGTATATAATTTACACAAATAGCAGCTTCTGCTTTATTCAGGATCATGTCAATATTTTGACTCTTTAAGCAGTAAGATGGTAATTGACAGAGCAGCAGAGAAACTATAGAGCGTGCTCTGTAGTTGAAGTATATATTGCTACAACTGTGCAAAGTAATAGATGAACTAGATCAGGTTGTGTGTGTAGGCATAGGCATTAACAATCTCAGAACAAGTTTCAGAAACATTACAATGTATTCATTACATATATACATTTCTTACTGCAATTTAATGTTGGCACTCTTCAGTGAGGCATAGCGAAATGGCTACAGCCATCAGTTTATAGGCAGAAAAGCATGTTATTCCAGAGTTAGACATAGAACTTCTCAGATTTATAGGGGCTTCCATTAGTTATTTAGCCTTCTACCCAATGAAGTCCTGAACATCAACTCTGACATGTGATCATCTAGCTTTTTTCTGTCTAAAATTCAGTTCTCTATCTAAAAAATTTTGTTAATTTTTTCTCAAATGCTGAGTATTATATAGGCTCTTTTTAAGTCACAACTGTTCGGGTTCACTACATGGAACTTAAGCTAAATAATTCTCAATATTCAAAGGCCTTAGGTTAAAAAAGTTATCTTTAGATAAGAGGAAGGGTTAGCAAGTTTAAAGCCATTTTGGTTTAATTCCTATGTCTTATAGTCCTCAAGTTTAAAGTAGGTTTACAGCTCATTTCTTGATAAACCTTAGAAAATTCAATTTGCAGGAAACATTCTGGGGAAAAAAAAAAAAAAAAAAAAAACACCACTTATTTCCTGACCCTGCTTTCTAATAAAATATTTACCTTGAGGTTGTACACAACCTGTATCTAGTTATCTGTTTGCTTTAAAATTTCTGCTTGGGGGTCATATGTGCAAGAGTTTACTAAGCTTTGCATTTCTTTATTTTCAAGTAATAACAAAGTTAACTTTCAGATATAATAGTTTATAGTATCTTTGGTACTACTTTATATCCTCTATAGTAAGGATTGGCAAACTAGGACCTGCAGGGGCTAAATCCAGCCTATTATTTTTATAAATGAAGTTTTATTGGAACACAGCCACACCTATTTATTTATATATTGTTTGTGATTATTTTACACAACAGCAGACTTGAGTAATAACAATACACCATACAGCTTGCATAGCTGAAAATATTGACTTTCTGGCCCTTTACAGAAAAAGTGTGCAAACAACTGCCATGTAGGGTATAAATAATAGAAAACAAAACCCCACAACTTCATTACCCCAAGACAGTTATTAACTTTTTCTTTCCCTGCATTATTTGCTTTTAAAGAGATGTTTATATTGTTTATGTACATTTTATTTTCATTTGACATAATTATTTTTATGCTTAGCATAAAGGTGTTAAAATAATTATTTTGTTCTTTTACTCCTCATCATTTTCACCTATTCTTGTGATATCATCCTACTTCATTTCCTTTATGCCTTTTTGGTTTGTAACTTTCACTCACTAGCTTTGTGGCTTTGCACGTTATTCTGACCTCTCTGGGCTTCAGTTTCTTTATTTGCTATAAACTGATGATAATGAAGGATATCAGTAGTTGATAATAGGTAAGACAGTGAACAAAACAAAGTAATGTCTTTGGGGGCTAACATTATAGTGGTGAGAGAAAGACAATACCTAGATAAAAAAGATAGAATCTGAAATTTCTTTCAAATACACATTTTTCATAGAGAAAAACAAAGGATAAAAGAATTAGGTTGGTTGCTTCTCTGATATCATCTGAGCAGTTATGTGGACATCTTAGGAGAAGAGCATTTCAAGCAGGGGAAGAGCAAGTGCAAAGATTCCTAGGCAGAGGGGTTCCTATGTTGTTGGAAGAACAGCTAGGACAAAAATAAGAGTAAAAAGAGGCAGAAAAGTATAACCAGTGGGTCAGGATGTAAATCATGTACTGTCTTGAGGCTATTTTTAGGTCTTTAGATTTTACACTGCGTGACATGAAAAGCTATTAGTGTTCTGAGTAGAAGAATGACATTGCCCAACTTACTTTAAAAAGCAATATTCTTTAAGACTTAGGGGTAAGAGTTAATTTCATGAATGTGAAACAATAACCAAAATTCATAAAGGAAAAGATTAACAATTTTGCCATATGAAAATGAAAACCTTCTGCATGACAAAATAAAAAAAAATAAACTGCTACCTCAGTGTTATGGAGGTGTGAGCCATTTCTTTTTTCTTCTCTCTTTGATTTACAACTAATTGGATATCTATAACCAAACAAAAGTACCTCTGCACAGTACGACAGGACACCTGGGAGATTCATGCACCTGTGCATCAGAAAGTAAATGGATAGAACCTCAAGGGGGACTGCAGATCCAAGGAAGCTAGTGAGCCTTCCCCACCTGCACTTGCCACAATCAGAAAAAGGTAATCTGGAGAGTGCAAAACTGGGTCGACACTTACGGGAGACAGAGAATGTGTGGCTGTCCAGCCAGCCTTAATAGAGAACCAGGCAAGCCATCACTGCTGCATGGAAACAAGTTTGGAGGCAGTGGAGAGAGAGAAACATGCCTAGATGATCCCCTTGCCCAGAGCAACAGTGCCACCTACTGGGCTTTGAGGGGGACCACCGGCTACATCTTTAGCAGAAAAGGTGGAAAGCAGAAGTGGTTGAGAGGACAAATGGCCCAGCAGTGCAGGTTGCAGCTGGAGGAACCCATTTCTCTTCAGCAACTCCCTATCTCCGAGGAGAGACCCTCATGACTGGGGTGTAGGGAGAGGAAAAGGAGGGAAACCAACAAGAACATCAAAGGGCATTGAAGGAACATGTTTCCTGCTGTCTGCTCCAGGATTTTAACAGAATGTCTGCCCTGGACCTTTGAGATTCCTACTTGAGGATCCCACTACTTCCCTGAGGGTACCTCAAAGCTCTAGATGCTGGGCCCAGACATTCCTTCACTCTGCCACCAGCTTCTTTTTATGCCAGCTTTTTAAATACTTGTGCTCTCAAGGGTAGCAGCAAGAGCCAGCTCTAGTAAGAAAAAAACAAAAACTTATGCTGTAGCGCCACCTTCTGGAAAGTAAGAGAAAGGTTTCTAATTACTGAACTGTAATGGCCTACTGAATTGTAAGTCAAAGTAATTAAGAAAGGTGTGTGCTACTTCACATGTAACGGCAGAAGCACATTTCATCGATACTATGAAAAGTCACAGTAATATGATATCACAAAATGAAAATAATTCTCCAGCAACCAAACTTGAAGAAATGGAATGTTGTAATCTAACTGATACTGAATTCGAAACAGCTGTTACAAAGAAACCAACAAGCTACAAGAAAACTCAGAAAGGCAATTCAATGAACTCAGGATTGAAATTAATAAATAGAAGAAGTTCATCACTAGAGACGGAAATTATAAAAAAGAACCAAACAAATTCTGAAGCTTAAGAACTCAATGCATGAGATGAAGAATGAATTAGAAAGCATAGAAAATAGAGCACATCAGATGGAAGAGAGAATAAACAGTTTAGAGGATAAAAATTTAGAAATGACAGTTGGAAGAAGAGAACTAAGATTTTGAAAGAGTGAAAACCCCTATGAAAGCTATAACATTTTATCAGACAATCAAATGGAAGAATAATTGGCATACCAGGAGAAATAAGGGAGAAAAGGACAATTTATTTAAAGAAATAATAGCTGAGAACTTCCCAAACCTGAGGAAGGAACTAGACAAAACAAACAAAAATAAAACCTTATGAATTCCAATGTAAAAACTGTCAAACATCAATAATAATCTTAAAGGCAGACAGGGAGGAAAAGTAACCTACAGAGGAACCCCCATTAGGCTATCAGTAAATATTTGAGCAGAAACTCTTCAGACTAGGAGTAAGTGGAATGACTTATTCTAAGTATTAGAAGATAAAAATTGCCAGCCAAGACTACTTTATCCAGCAAAGTTATCCTTTAGATATGGAGACATAAAGGTTTTCCCAGACAAAAGCTGAAGGAGTTCACCGCCACTAGACTTGCCTTGCAAGAAATGCTGAAAGGAATTCTTCAAGCCGAAATGAAAAGATGCTAATTAGTGGCAAACACTCAAAATGATAGTATACAAATCTGATAAATTTGATGAACACAAAACTATATAAGAATAGTATATTAACCACTTTATAATATAAAGGTTAAAAGTAAAGAACATAAAAATAACTAAAGCTACTTTCACTTGTTAATGAATTCACAGCATAAAAGTTGGTAATTTGTGACATCAGAAATATAAAGGGGAATAGTGAAAAGGTTGAACTTTTATAGAAGAATGAAGATAGTCTTTTTCTACTGATAGAAACTTATTAGATATTGTATGTAAGCCTCATGAAAACCACAAGCAAAAATCTAGAATAGAGACAGGAAACATTAAAAAATAAAAAAAGACTGAACACATCACTATGGAAAACCACAAATTTACAAAACCACAAAAGGTAGATAGAAACAAAGGGAAAAGAATGGAGATACAAAACAACCATAAGGGAAAAGGTAAGATGGCTTACATACCAATTATCACACTTAATATAAATGGATTACTAATCAAAATTCAAAGTGGCTGGATGGATTAAAAAAAAATAGGATCTAGATTTATACTGCCTACAAGAGACTCATTTCACCTCTAAAGACACACATGGCCTAGAATGAAGAGATGGAAGAGGATATTCCAAGCAAATAAAAAACAAAAGAAAGCTGAGTTAGCCATACTTAGATCAGACAAAATAGATTTCAAGCCAAAAATGGTAATGAGACAAAGAAGGTTGCTCAGTACATCAAGAAGATATAGCAATCATAATATATATGCACTCAACATCAGGGCATTGAAATATATTAAGAATATACTAACTGATATACTAACTGATCTAATGAGAGAAATAAACAACGACACTATAAGAGTAGGGGACTTCAATACACCACTGTCAGCAATGGATAGGTCATCCAGATAGAAAACCAACAAGGAAATGTTGGAATTGATCCATCCTTCAGAATAAGTGGACCTAACAGACATACATAGAACATAACATTCAACTACAGCAGAATACACATTTTTCTCAAGTACACACAGAACGTACTCCAGGATAGATTATATGATAGAACACAAAACAAGTCTTAGCAAATTTTAAAAGACTGCAATCATACTAATTATCTTTTCTGACCACAAAGTATGACACTAGAAATCAACAGGAGGAATGCTAAAAAATCTACAAGTCAATGTGTAAAGAACACACTTCTAAACAACCAATGGATCAAAAGGAAATCAAAAGGGAAATAGAAATATCTTGAAATGATAAAAATGGGAAAACGATATATCAAACTAATGGGATGCAGCAAAGCAGTTTTGAAAGGAAAGTTATATTGATAAATACATACATTTAGAAGTTAGAAAGATCTCAAGTAAATAACCTAACTTTACACTTTTTAGGAACTACAGAAAGAACAAATTAAGCTCAAAGGTAGCAGAAGGAAGGGATTAAAAAATATCAGAACAGAAATAAATGAAATAGAAACCAGAAAAACAATAGAAAGGTCAAGGAAACTAAGAGCTGCTTCTTCAAAATGATAAAATTGACAAACCTTTAGCCTAGACTAACTTAAAAAAAGACTCAACTGATACTACAGAAATATGTAGGATCATAAGAGACTTCCCTAAACAATTACATGCCAACAAATTACATAACCTAGAAGAAATAGATACATTTCTAGAACCACACCCCAGCAAGACTGAATCAGGGATAAAAAGAAAATCTGAACAGACCAATAACGAGTAGACTTATTGAATCTGTATTGAAAAACCTCGCAGGACCAGATAGCCTTACTGGAGAGTTCTACCAAACATTTATAGAAGAATTAACACCAATCCTTTTCAAATTCTTCCAAAATTCTGAGTAAGAAATACTTTCAAACCCATTCTACTAGGCCAGCATTACTCTGATACCAAAACCATAAAAGGGCACCAAAAGAAAACTATAGACCAATATCCCTAATAAGTATAGGTGCAAAAATTCTCAACGAAATATTAGCAAACCAAACTTAAGAACACATAAAAAGGATTATACACCTTGATCAAGTGAGATTTACCCCTGGGATGCAAGGATAGCTGCACATACAAATAAATAAATATGTAACATTAATGGGGGGGGGGGGAATCACAATTATATCAATAGATGCAGAAAAAGATTTGACAAAAATATAACATCCTTTTATGATAAAAATCCTCAACAGACTATCTACACTTTAACGTAATAAAGACCATATATGAGAAACTCACAGCTAACATTATACTCAATGGAGAAAAATTGAAATCTTTTCCTCTGATTGGGAACAACACAAGGATGTCCACTCTCAGGACTCTTATTTAATATAATACCGGAAGTCCTTGTTAGAGCAATTAGGCAAGACAAAGAACTAAAAGGTATTCACATTGGAAAGGAAGAAGTAAATTTGTTGCAGTTTGCAGTTGATATGATCTTATATATAGAAAATCCCAGGCTCAACCAAAAAACTGTTGGAACTAATCAGCAATTTCAGAAAAGTTATAGGATATACCATCAACAATACAGAAATCAAGTTATATTTCTTTCAACTACTTATAAAACATCTGATGGGAAAAAAAAAGAAAGTTAGCCTATTCACAACAGCAGCAAAACCAGTAAAATACTTTGGAATAAATTTATCAAAGAAATTGAAAGATCTGTACAACAAAAAAACAAGATTTTGCTGAAAGAAATGGAAGGAAACACAAACAAATGGAAAGATATCCTGTGCTCATGAATCAGAAGAATATTGTTAAAATGCCATACTTCCCAAAGCCATCTACAGATTCAATGCAGTCCCCATCAAAATACAACAAATGCGATCTTCATAGAAATAGAAGAAATAATTGTAATATTCCATACAGAACCAACAAAGACTCCAAGTAGCCAAAGCAATCCTGAGGAAAAAATATAAAGCCAGAGGTATCACACTTCCAGATTTCAAACTATACTATGAAGCATAAAAATATTATGATACTGGCATAGAAATAGACACATAGACCAGTGGGGAAAAAAATAGTCCCAAATTAAACCCTTGAATATACGGTCAGCTAACATTTGACATGTGAGCCAAGAACAGTGTGGATAATCTCAACAAATAGTGTTGAGAAAACTGGATAAACACATGCAGAAGAATGAAACTAACTCCCTCCCCACCCCAATCTTACACTAGTCACAAAAAATTAACTCAAAATGGATCAAAAATTTAAACAACATCTAATACTATAAAACTCCTAGAATAAAACATAGAAAAGAAGGTCCTCAACATTGGTGTTGGTAACTATTTTTTTGGATATGTAACCAAAAGCAAAATTCAACAAATAAGACTATATGAAATTTAAAATCTGCATAGCAAAAGAAACAACAAAATGAAAAGGCAACCTACAGAATAGGATAAGTGGTTAATATCCAAAATATATAGAAAACTCATGCAACTCAAAAATAAAACAATTCAGTTAAAAATGGGGAAAACAAAATAGATCTTTTTTCCCCAAAGAAGACATCAAAGGCCACCAGCTACATGAAAAGATGCTCACCATCACTAATTGTCATCAAAATGCACATTAAAACCACAATGAAATATCACTTCACACCTGGTAGAATGGGTATCATTAATTAAAAAGATGACATGACAAGTCTCGGCAAAGTTATGGAGAAAAGAACCCTTGTGAACTATAGGTGGGAATGTAAATTACTGCAGCTACTACAAAAAACAGTATGAAGTGTCCCAAAAAATGAAAAATGTAACTACCACATGGTGCAACAATTTTATTTTTAATTGTTTATCGAAAGAAAGTGAAACTAATTTAAAAGCCACATGCACTCTCATGTTTATTCCAGCATTATTTACAATAGCCAAGTTACAGAGGCAACCTAAGCGTACACTGATGGATGAAGAAAATGTGATACATGCACACACCGCATAGAATTATTCACCCATGAAAAAGGAGGACATCTTGCTATTTGCAACAGCATAGGTCCACCAACGGGTAGACCTTGAGCACATCGTGTTAAGATAAGTTAGGCACAGAAGACATGTACTTTATGATATGACTTATATGTGGAATCTAAAAAAAGCCAATCTCATAGAAACAGTAAAATGGTGGTTACCAGAAGGTGGAGGTGTTGGGGGACAAGACAAGTGTTTAAGGATACAAACTTACAATGGATGCTCTCTCTATACACTCAATAGAGATCTAATGCACAGTAGGATGAATATAGACAATAATGTTGTACTATAATCAGATTTGCCGAGAGTCTAGAACTTATTCTAACCTCAAAAAGGGAAATTACATAACATAAAAGAGGTGCTAATCATCACTACAATAGCAATTATATTACAATGTATAAATGTATCAAATAAACTTATTGTATACCTTGAATTTATACAATGTTATATGTCAAATATATTCAGTTTTTTAAAAGAAAAAAAAAATAGGCTTCTATTGCATAATCATTAAAAGCAAGTGGTCTTTGCACTCATATAGCCTTGGCTTGAATTCTGGCTCTCGCACTACTTAACACCTTGTCCTAGTTATTTAACATTTGTAAGTTTCATTATTCTAATTTATAGACAATAAAACAGTATCCACTTCACAGCATTGTTATGGGGCTTAGTGAGAGAATTCATGTACAGTGCTTAGGCCAGCCGCCTGCACATAGTTGCTTCTCCTGTTTTCTTCTAGGAGTTTTATAGCATTTGATCTTATATTAAGTCTTTGATTCATTTAATTTTGTTAACTTATTTTCCCCAGAAATAGCAATTGTGCCATTTTCCCCTTGATTATATTAATGGAATTTCAGAAGGTATTTAGCAGATGGAGTCATAACTTTAGTATGTTTTATTTGTCATAGCTACATAAAACTATTTCAAAATGTCATATTTTGAATATTTGCAAAAACATATGTTGGCATAGATAAAATAATCTAAAATTCTATATGAATTTAGTAGATCGGATATGCGTATTTAAATGTGTGCATTAAAATCTGTACATAAATGTAACAAGGGTGTCGTCACCAGAGAAGGGTGGAAGGGGATCCTAGCATGCTCCTTGCTGAGGATCTGCGTCAGGCATGTCGGTCTGCTGCAAAGAACTAAGCAGGAGACATTCCCTACATGCGAACAGGTTGAATGAAACAAGCATTTAATTCTTTTTATAATTAGCAATGCCCTAAGACTGTGGACCCAAGGGAATTTATATCAGTAGATTGTCCAAAATATCTTAAGAATAATGAATCCTTAAAGTCCGCGGACGATCATACTGGTAGGACAAAACATTCATTCTCTTACATTATTCTTTCAGGCCATTACTGCATGACTGAAACTAAAGAATTTAGTAATTACCTAAATTCCAGTGGTTTTCAAACTGTATCATGGGTCTCTAGAAGTTTGAAGGGAGTACACGGTGTATAAGTGTGTTGACTTGGGTAATGGCACTGCACAGGCCTGGGAGTGGCTTTTTCTCCTGTGTACACTAGGCTTCCAACCAATATCGGTTTTCAGTTTCCACAGACAATTTTAATTGCCAATGAAATATATTCTTGTGACTATAACTAGTGCATGTCTTTATGTACAATGTCAAATATCATTATTGGTTTTAAGGGTCCATGTAATTCATATATGCTGTGAAAGTCCTGGAATTTAGAACATTTTAATTAGACCTTCAAAAACTCAAATTAAATTTTAGGTTATAAATTTAAAAAATAAAGACAGATTTAAATACATGATGAATGATAATTTTATGTTAAGAGAATAAATTGTATTTACCTCTGTGTGTATTTGTAATTCAGCTGTCTGGAACAGAACACTATGAACATTATGATCAGATCCAGAAAACTTAATAGATTTTATTTGTATCATTTCTGCTGTTTCCTTGACAACTACTATAGATGCTGCTATCACCATGGGGATGGTTCTTCTAAATGAAGCGGCAACATCCAAAGGAGATGTTGGGAAAAGACGGAGTAAGTCTCTGTTGGTATTTTTGTAATTTTGTTTTAGTCTTAAGATTCATTTAAATCAAATGGTAAATATATAAAAGTCCTTTGTAAACAGAGTTCTAAAGAAATGTTATGGTTTGAGGAAGTTTGGAGTGTGTTTTAATTCTATTTCTTGGATGTCTATGTGCAAATACTTAAAAATATATATCTTCTGAAATGGGATTGGGTGATTTTCTGCGAAACTGCACACACAGGAGAGCTGCCATTTGCCCTTGTCAGGGGTGGTCTCGCCCATCTCTGTTGAAGCTGTCGTCTCTGTGGTAATGTCCACTCTTCAGGGAGAGATGGAAAGTTCTGTGGGGAGAGTCTTAGCGATTTTATTGGCAAATGATATATCCCCTGTGTCACAAAAATCAGGTATGCATTCAAAGACTATCTCAGAGAAATGTTTGCATAGGTTTTATACACTGAAATACAATACTTGCCAGTTACTTCCTAACCTTTTATCAGCATTTTAAAAAGGAGCATATCTTGATCCTACCTTTCCCACAGGGTCTTTGTCTTTTCTAGTGATATTCCAAGATTTACAGTTCCACCAAGTTCCAGCATTATGTTTTTAAGCAAATTAACTATGATGAAACTATTCCTCTCAAGGGGTTGTAGAAAAAAAATTTTTTGTGTAACGTACACATTTTGGTAGGAAAAGCACAAACACATGGGAAAAATCTTCCCTAAGGAGCATATATTAGGAAAGTACAGAGGGCTTTAAATTCAGTATTTCCTGTCACAGACCTTTTTCTAATTAATATGAAGTCCCTATGTGATTTTATGAGTATACCTCTACAAACCTATTAAGATTTTTCTCAATAGGCTTTGCTGTGTGAACCCTTTTAAAAATTCAGTTTATGTGACAAACCTATTAAGATTTTTCTCAATAGGCTTTGCTTTGCTGTGTGAACCCTTTTAAAAACTCAATTTATGTCTGAGGAGCATAGGTGCCTGAAAAAAACTAATAATTTATCAAAAAGTTTAAAACAAAAGACATTTCTTTATGGAATATTAGGATGATATGTAAGTACATCATAGTGATTTCTAAACCTTAGGTATCATAAGTGTTGAAATGTTTTGGGTGTAATATACCATTTAGTTTACCCTCTGATTTTCCATGATGCTATCTACACACTTTTGTAAAGAAACTAAAGAAACCAATGTATTACTTTGTTCAGTTAAGCATTGTTCAGAATATCATTTTGATATATCTTTTGAATAAACAATGTGATGCTCTTGGGATTGACAAATTATGTTCATGAGGACAGTCCTTATGTGATTATATATTTATCATGTCCTGTCATACCAAAGTAAATAATAGTAAGAGATAGATATTAATTTTTTAATCTCACAATGTCCATGATATTGAGTTTATAAAATCACTACTTCCAGCTTCCCTCTTGGTAGATATTTGTGTATACATCACTTCAACCCCCGACCCACTACCAAATTATTTGTGTGTGAGTGAGAGAGGGAGGGAGAGAGGTGGAGAGGGAGGGAGGGAGAGGGAGAGGAGAAATATATTTTTAAGTTATTCTTTTTCAATTCTAGTGTGATTTTTATATTTGATATAATACAACTGCTATGATGATTATTGTCTAGGTCAGAATGCTTTTGTGTCATCATAGCATTTTCTCCTTATAAGTATGCTATCTTAGATGGGCTGTAGTGGTTCATTTAGTAATTACTAACTCCACTACTCACTCGGTTCTTTCCCCTTCCCTATATACAAGTACTTGAATTGCATTATTTTGTTCCACTGCATAGAATCAGGTAAATATATCATTTTACATGATTACATATTTTGAGCCTCATTTCCCATTGTGCATAACCAAATAAGGCTACTAAAAGCAACAAGGAGTGAAAAGAGTGTTTTTGTTTTATTCAGCTTCTGAAAAAAAATATTTTTAAATAGAGGAAAGAAAGAAGTGTTTGATAAAAATACCAGATGTGGGAAGGTATAAAGTAAAACATCGTGTAATTAAGTTAGGTTAATATGCCATATTTAGTGCCAAGTGTCTGGCATATTTGGATATTCTACAATTTTTTAAAAAGGTGTTTTTCATTTTGTGATGTTCAGCACCTTTTTTTCCTTTATTTTCTGCCAATATTCATTTGAAGTTCAACTGTATGAGTGTTGTCTGAAATGAAATGTCACAGAGGCTGCAATTGAATGCTGTTAAGCACTTACGACTTCTAACAATTTGTGCTCAAAACAGAGAAAATGATATTCCTAGAGTTGAATGAAAACTGACACAGATTTCTAGACCGTATTTTGAGAATACAATACTTTATCTACTACTTCCTGATTTCTACGACTATAATTAGGTCTCATTTATATGCTAGAAGAACGTTTAAAAATACATTTATCGTTATAGAAACATAGAGAACTGTTTAATTTTTCTTGTTTTCCTGCCTTAGTATGTTTAATCTTTTTGTATTATAATGATTTTTTAGTTTTTTAAGAATTTCCTGAACTAATAAAAGGATACGAATATAGTACAAATGTTTTAGTCTTAAGAAATATTTAGATATTTTTAAAGAGATAACTCTAATTTCTACTTATTTATAGAACAGATTTAAACAAATTTCTTAAAATATATTTTTATTTTATTTCAAACATCTACGTTTAATTGGCTCAGATTTTTAAGCATTTAAATATTATAAACATTTATATTTATTTTACTAATAATAGCAATGAATCTTTTTAAATTAAATATCTGAAAATATATATTCAGATGTATTAGCATATTTTAATTTTATATGATGTATAAATAATTACTCATCTACTTTAAAGTAAGATCTAACCATAATAAAAAAAGGGAAGGGGGAAAATAATTTTCAGGTTGCTAACATGAAATATTGAAAACATAGAGTACAGCACATTCTACTGTAACATATGCCCCTTGTTTCATTGTTAAAACAAACAATAATTCTTTGACACTATTACCTGCTCTTTAGGGGGATTTTCTCCCCCTTCGACTCTTACAGAGTCCATCTCACTCTCCAAGCTTTTATTTTTAACTTTCTGTACACAATGATGAACAATTTTAAGTAACAGGCTTTTACTGAAGCAATCTATAATTATATTTCTTTGTAAATATTTCATGGCCTGGAAAAGAATAAAATTATATTTAGCATTCTAATAGTGCAAATGTCTTTGCTAATACAGTCAATGCTTCATAACACAGGCTGATAATCTCGTTTGTTATCACATACTTTGGTTTATTATCCTCCTGGGGCATTTTAATATTTGTAGTAGGCACTCTTTAAGAAAACAACCAGAAGACTTAGTCACTTTTATTGTGTTTATACTTAAAAATAGTACATTTTCATTAAGAATATAGAAAATAATGAATACATTGTATTTTAGATTACCCGACTTGTATCTGTATGTGCCATGAACTATTAAATGTACATATACTTAATTAAGTGCATTTTAAAAATATAGGCATATGGGTTACATGCGTCTAGACTAATTGTGTTTTCTATCTCTTTCTAGTAATTTGTCTAGTGGGATTAGGCCTGGTGGTCTTCTTCTTCAGTTTTCTACTTTCAATATTTCGTTCCAAGTACCATGGCTATCCTTATAGGTAATATCATTATACTTATGTGATTGTTTATTCTATTAGTTAAAAATAAAAACTATTTAAAGTGGTTAATCTATATTTAAGGATTGATATAAAGTAGCTAACTCATTTGCCATGAGCACCTGCCATGTGTTCATCATAGATTATACAAAGAAGATAAAAGGTGTGGTAGCTGTTCTGAAGCAGAGTATAGTTTCATTTCAGGGATACCTATTTTATATATGAGTGTGTGAAGAGATTTGTATATATACATATGTGCGTACACATGTACATGTAACAAAATATATACACATATGTGCGTACACATGTACATGTAACAAAATAGGTTTTAAGTTTTGTGGAACTCATCAAAATTATTTTTTTCTTGGTTGATCTATTAAGATTTTGACTTCATTTGCAATTTTTTTCTCATATAATCTACCATTCGGCATCTAATAAAGTTTGCATCATCTTTTGATTTCTGCAAAGTTTTAGCTTTTTCAAATAAGAAAAGCCAATTTGAAAGGGAAAATTAAATGATAAAATCTCTAGTAACTAGAAGTTGTCATAATGAATATCTTGTAAGATTTTCCTCAATATACTGTGATGATTAGAGATGAGAAAATGCTGAAAATTCATTCTGAGACTACATTATTATGCTAAAGCACAATTGGTACGCCAGATTATACTTGGCCATTTTATGAATTAGGCATAGGTTCACTTCTTGAGCATATTCCTTCTTCATCTTCTTTTAAGGGAATAAATGTTCCACTTTCTCTTTCTCTGGGAAATCCTAATAGCTCATCCTTCTCTATGATGAAGTAAACTCATCCTTCTCTATGATGAAGTAAAGGCCCTATATTTCCTTTCTCAGAGATTTTGAAGACTCTTTCTGCTGAGTTAATATAAGCAGTAATATGTTGATAGAAAATAAAATCTCATCATACTTTATATCTTTTCCACATGTGAACTATGCAGTTATTTAAGAGAATTTTTCTACATGGATGATGGCAACAATATATGGCTTTATATGGGGGACAAAACTAATCCTACAACAAGGAGATCTGATTATGGGCTTATAATGGAAGAATAAGACTCTTCAACCCTGACTCTCTCTTTTCGTATTTGTATTTTTTTTTTTTTTAATCCAGGATGTCAAAAAACACTAAAAAAATTAATTCACTTCAATCTACAAGCACTTACAATATGTCAAAAAAAGATATCTATTTTTATAAAAGGTATATTATAGTAAGAGATGTTGTGAGATTCTTAAACCTTATGTAGTTGACAGTCAGGAAATGGAGAACGGTAAAGAGAAAATTATAGCTTTTCTTGTATATCAGAACACGTAATCATACCATAATATCATTTCCTATCTAGATTGTTCTCTGACATAGCAATATAATGAGTAGGGAAAATAGAGAAAATTAGTTTTTTTAGTTTCATTGAATAATGTTACATTTGACAGCACTATTTTTGTGATAATATGAAGAGTTTTCAAGTTTGTACTTACTTTTCCAAGGAGTAGTTGTCATTCAGTATAATACTTTTCCAGTACTCTAGTTCTTTACCAGGAGCGGCCATATAAATCAGCCAGGGAGCTTTTCAAAATATATATTCTAGGCCTCACCTTAAATATACTTACTAATCATTTTTGAACCAGAGTACATGCTTATTTTATTTATCAATGTGGCATTGAACTTCCTTACTGTGTAGCCAGCCCACTGCCTTGTCAAGGCCCCCACCAGGCTAAACGAGGAATGGGCTTGCCATCAGCTGGCCTCATGGAGCTGGAATGTAAATGAAATCTTTTATAAGTCAGAGATGGAAGCAATGTCCAAGAATGATTTGTGACTGAAATTTGATGTAGTAAGATGAAAACCCTGAGGATCTGCCAAGAAACAGAAATGAACAGAGCCTAGCAAAGGAGCTTGGGAAACCAATCGTGCTGAAAGAGTGGGATGTGGC
>NW_006439192.1:24927593-24937131 GCF_000325575.1 Pteropus alecto | reverse complement strand
CATTTGCCGTGCTTATTGCATGACTGAGTTATACAACTAGTGCACTGTCCAATTCAAATCATTTTTTTAATTCAGTTATCTCTATATCACATAAGAGCTTTCTAATATTTCTCTTCAGCCTCTTAAGAACTTTCATTTGTATCCACTTTTCTATCTTCTGTCTTTTCCATGGATATGGTCATTCATTAAGCTTCCATAAATCCTTATGGCATTTGTAGATAGATCATCCCTCTCTGATCATTTATAATCAAATTCTCTTACTATGTCAGGGATATAGGATATATGTTCCTTTCACTACATTTACAGCATCCCTCTGAACTAACAAAATACAGTAGTTTAGGGTGGGGAGCATTATGAAAAAAATACCAATTTTGCATTTGAAAACATTTATTCCCTTTTATTAGTCTAAAACATGGGTATATACTAAAATTACCTTAGTAATGGTAGATACTGCTTTGGGTTTTGTTTTTATTTCATTCCATTATTTTTCTTCAGTATAAGCTTTTTTTTTTTCCTTAGAAATTTTATCAATTTTCTTGTGAATAATCATGGTAATAAATGATAAACATCAAGGATAACTGTTACTAAAAGGGCTACAGAGAGCATATACCAGAGATTTGAATAAATCCTGAGCTAAATTCTAAAACCCTGACAATACAGGGAAAAAATATGCATGTATACAACTAGTTCAGTGGAGGAAAAGCAAACATAATGGCAGAAGCAAGAGTAAGAGAGGGAATAAATGAAAGAAAGAAATAATTCTGAAATAGCTGAAAGGTAAGATGTTACTAAAGAAGAAAAAGAGATTTTTTTCCCACTGAATTATCCTGTGAGAGAGCTTGGTCAATTATGAACATAGCACCACATTCTTAAAGAACAGTGTGCATTCCCAGAAGCATTTATCTGTGGCACCATCATTATGGTACTTGACAAAAAAGAAAATGAACAAACAAACCTTGCTCAGATAAAGGCAGTTTGTAGGGAATGAGAAAATGAGATGCAGCACAGGACACCATCATTACAGGAAGAGGAAAACTTGCAAAACGTATTCCAGAAGGTGCGCCTTGGCCTGAGTACCTCTGAAAAGACATTTATGGATGTTCATCTTCAAAGAGAGTTAGGCCCTAGTATATGAATCATAAACCCTGGGGACCAAGAGCCAAATCAACCTAATCATTTGTGACAGACACACATTGAAGTAGGCTTGCAAAAGAAAGGGAGAATAGTTTCTCATCAAAGACCATATTCTTCCTTGACTTTGAGATGACCTATGAGGGCAAACATACATTTTTCTTTTAAAAATCTCCCACTTCTACCTACTTTAGATAATACTTGTTCTTTGGATAAGACCCTGGAGACAGCCCAGAGAAAACGCACATTTGATCATACCACCATCTGCCAATTTAAAAATCACCTTTAGTCAAGGGCTTCAGCTCCAATGCCAGAGTACTTTTTTGGGTGTAATACCTCTGTCTTTTGGAGCCCTCAATATCTTCAGGTTTCTGTGAATTAAAACTTTTGTACCAAGAAATATCACTGATGTACAGAACTGTGTTCAAAATTATTTTTACACTAACTTTTTTATTCTTTTAAATTGTTTAATCTGCAACCTTTAGTTTCTTCTATATTGAGTGTTCATTTTTTTCATTTTTATTTTAATCTTTAACCTCATAAGCATTCATGCCCTTCATATTTTCTCAGTACTTTATACTATTTTTTTTTGTCAATTTATATGCTGAAGGGGATACAAATCTATTTTAAAGGTTTATTCTATTCCTTAATCCTCTCCACTTTTCAGTCTTAAGGATTTTTTTCCCCGCAATATGTTTTTTACCATCACTAAATTCTTCCAAATTGTCTTTTAAGTTTCATTAAGCAAACTTCCTGATTTAAATCCCTGATCTATTTGTTACTAACTGTGTTTCCTTGGACAAGTTACTTAACTTTTCTAATTCTTGGTTTTCTCATTTGAAATGGAACAAAATGTACATATTTCATTTGCTTATTATAAGGAATACATGAGAAATTGCATGTAAAGTCTCTTAGCACATAAGTAAATGGCATAGTATTAATAAATATTTGATGCTAATTTTTTTATTTTTATTTTCAGTTATAGTTGACATTTAGTATTTTATATTAGTTTCAGGTGTACAGCATAGCGGTGATGCTAATTATCATTAATACTGATATAAATAATTTAAGCTCATTTATATTTAACCTGCTTTTTTCTAACCAGGATTTTTCTTTATATTCAAGATTAAGTAACTGCTGTTTTATATTTGCATGATTTAGTTGAGTGAAAAACAGTTTTTCCCTGAACCTTTTGATGAATTTAATTGGACTCCTGAGTCCTATGAAACTACCAGTGAAACATCAATATTATTAAGAATTTGATCTAATTACCATCTGAGCCATAGTTCAGAAGAAAATTTTCTTTCAGTAGCAGCACTGAATTTATTTTGTATATTAAAGATTAACTTTAGGATTTGTCCCATTTTCTAAGAGCAAAGTGCTAGTAGCGATACATGATTATCTTCACTTATGCGTACTTTCCCAATATTTTCCACTGACACACTTTGACTTACAAAGTTTTCTTCAAAAAATATTTATAAAAATATTTATGACATTAAATCTCTAGTAGGAAAATAACATGAAACATTCTCTTAAACTCTATCACTTTGCTTCATGTTTATAAGACTCTTTAGTTATCTTAAAGGGGTAGTGTGGTATAATGGAAAAATAATATTTAGAATCAGAAGACCTGAGTTCAAGCTCAATGTGTAATTTTATATATTACAAGCTCTGGCTCTGCAGTCACAGAAATTTAAGTTTGAATCTTAGAGCCTCGCTTCACTAACATTGGAACTTGGAGTTAGTTAACTTCTCAGTTCTCATTTTTTCTTCACCTCTAAAATGGTGTTTTTATGGGGTTAGAGACAGGCTCAGTTGTTAGATTTGTCTCATTATTTCTATGTCTTTTGCCAAGATATTTAGCTTTGTTAAACCTGTTCTTTCATCTGTAAATTTGGTTAATAATACCTGTCTCAATTTTGTGGGGAGGAATTAATCAATTTCTACTGCCTGCAATGTAGTAGGTTTTCAGTAAGTATTAATTACTTCATCTACCTCTTTGCTGTACTAGCCATTTTAGCATGATTATTCAGTAGCACTCTACTGCATTACATTTTTCATTAAATATTCATGTGTAACTTTTATGTATTGAAGTCCTTTCCATTCTAGAATATTATAAGGTATTTTAGAGAATAGTTCTTGAAAATACCTTTTTATATCTCCGAAGTGCTATGTACGTAGTAAGTGCTCATCATATACTTGTTGATTTAATGTTTACTCAAAAACACTTTTTATTTCTTATTTAAATGAAACAGGAACCACTAAGATAGAAACATAACAAAGGGAAGAGTACTGGTTTGCCACATTGCACACCTTCAAAAGATGGAATTCAATTAAATGATACCCCATGGAGTTGTCAGGTGATTCCACACACCTGAAGGGTATGTGGAAAGGTAATTATTCCAGAAACCTGAGCTCTAAAGACACTTATTGCAACCTCAAATTGATTCTGAGCTGTCTAGCATCAAATAAACTGAAGAATAAAATTTATATTAAGCTTACAATGGATATAGAAACTATCCTTCCATTGTCTTACAAAGATACTTGTAATTAATCATGACCTTGGTTATTTTGAGATGATGAATAACAAAAAATAGATTGACATTTAGTAAAAGAAAGTGCAGAATAACTGCTAGAAATGAAAGACATTCATGTGAATTTTGAGAAAAATATATTAGCAAATAGAGCAAGGCAAAAATCCCAGGATGTACAGTGTATAGCAATATCACAATTATTTCTACATCTCAGATACAGATCTTTCATCAGGAGAGAAAATATAAATAGTCTTGAGTTGTACAAATAGTAAAATAATATAGAAATAGTGTAGTAATCAACCAACACTACATAGCATTGATAAAAATTTTACTAGGATTGCCTTTCTCACTGAGTTCCAGCCTTGAAGAATGACATAAAGGACCAAAGATTTAAAGATAATTCAGAGAAGAGCTATAGTGCAGTGGAGGCACCATTGTCTATCCTCTGTCTTATCTGAAGAATACACTGCTAAATCTTATAATAATATTGTACATATGGAAATTGAATCTTAAGGACTATTTTTTCCATATTATATTTCGTGATGTTTGGAAAGTGATCTGGACTTTGAGTGAGAAGATGTGATTTGGACCAATGGCACTTTAAAACTATAACCTCAGGCAAGTCTTTTAATCTTCTCTGATCCTCAGTTTTTCTCATGTCTCAAATAATGACCATAACTTTTATCTCATAAGTATAGCAAACTATTCTTTCACAAATGTAAAATAACTTTTAACTATGAGATCTCATATTCCAGTCTTATGATGTTAGTACTTTGCTGCTACAGGTACAATTCCTTAAATAAAAATTTCCAACTATAGACTTTAACACATGGAATTAACCATTTGACAAACAGTATATTTTTAAAATAATATTCATATACATACATATGCACTCCACTCCAAACGAAATACAATTTCATAGGTCAGAAAGCAGAACTAGAACTATTGATACAAATATATTTAATTCTGCCTATGAAAACTGTAATCAAGTCCCTTTTACCACAAGCAAACAACATAAACTTTAATATCCAAGATAGTAAAAACGAAATACAAGTTTTCTAAATACGTACTAAAACGTTTTAAAATCAATATTCGATAATTTCAGAAATAGATACTAGGAGCCTCTACATAAATCTGAAGTATGTTTTATAGAAATTCAGAATCCAGGTTTTTTGATTTTGCACTGCACAAATTTAACCTCTCAAACTCCAGAACACAAAGTCTCAACAGACACACACATCTGATGTAGCTCTATAGGGTTACTTCCATTGCAAACGTACACCTTTCTCAGTCTGGCAGAAACCACCATCCAGCCACCCATAGGCAGCAGGGGGGCTCCTATGGCCTAACAGCGCCTGTCTTTACCTCAGCCTTTTACCCCCGATACTGGCTTCGTCCCTCTCTCCCAACCCAGCATCTGTGTTTCTAACCATGCCTAGTTATTAATGATCATCTCATCAATCTCTAAGTGTGTCCCTCCGTGGAGACTACAGAAGTGGCCTTAGCAGTACACTCGACAGCATATCTGTGTAACTACAGATATGGAGAAGTTTTAATTTTCAAAGATCTCTCTCTACTCCTGCTAAGGTCCTAAATTTCTTTGGGCCTTTTTAAAAGATCATTTACATCCAACATAAAGACTTTTCTGGGTTCAGTAACCTTCTGTTACAAAAAAGAGCCCAAGGCTTTTGTCTGATGAGGTCTTGCTAACAGCCATCATTATTTTTGCTTTGCATCCCCGTAGAAGACTTACGAATATGGAGGAAAGGTTTTGTGAGCAAAGCTTTTTCTCTCTTCTGCACTTTTTTTAGATACCAAAATGAAATCTGAGCAGCTGCCCCTTAACCACATAAATGATTTCTGTGAAATGGAGTGCCCTTATGTAACCACTAGTTCTCCCTGACTCCTCCTGTTTGAGAACAAAAACCGTACACAAGGAAATTCTGTCCAGCTGAAGATCTCAGCAGATAATTTAACCAGCTCCCAACTGGACGGTTTTCATTTATGCAGGAACACTGTGCACATCATGTTTTCCAGAAAAAAAAAAACAAAACAAAAACAAACAAAAAAACCCGAGAACAGAAAGAATAATTCAAGATAAGTAAAAACAAAAATAAAACACAAACCACTATTTGGTACTTGTTCAGATATTTTGCAGGAAAAGGAACAAATAAACTTCACATAATACACATCTCCAGTGACCACCCAGTAAGCAAATGCAGAGGTCTCTTGTCATTCCGTGGATTTTGTAACATGCCACTTTTGCACTTTCCTTTTTCCTTCTGGATTACTTCTCAGTCCCAATATACTTGTCAAATCCTGATCTTAACGCTCACCCGAAGCGTGCCCAAAACCAGCCTCAGTTCTCCTTACACACCCGTTTGACCTCTTTGCCCATTTTCCTATTATTCTCACAGTCATACAAGATAGAAACCTTGGAGTCATTTTGGCCTTCATCACTTTCCATTCTGACTGTTGCTGTGTTACTTGATGCACATGTCTTTTCAGACTCTGACCTAGCCTCCTATTTCCCTATATGTAATCATTGTCTCCATAAGCCATCCCTTATTCTAGACTAGTGCAGAATTATTTTAAGATATGCAGCTTATGTTGCTTCTTCATCAAAATCCATTAATGACAAACAAAAGGGAAGGAAAAATGAATACACATTCCTTCTAGAAAATATCGATAAGCAAAATGAAGAAAATAAAATTTTCATAATCCCAACACCCAGGTTATCAATGTCAGTGGTTTAGCTTGCATATATTTCGAACCTAGGAAAAGATTATATCATTCATATTTTATAATCTGCTTTTTGTTTTCTATACATCATGAGCATGTTTCAGTACCATTAACTATTCTTCTACAATACGATTTTACTAGCTATGTAATAATTCCATTGCATAAATCTCCTTAAAATTTTTAAGTTTGGTTCCATCTCTTTTTCTTATAGTACAGCTTTCAATGTTCCCTATGGTTTAGTGAAGGGGTCAGCAACTGTTCTGTGGGCCGAGTGTAGTCTGCTGCCCATTTTTGTGGGCCACGTAAAGAACCGTTTTGACAATTCTAAATCATTGGAAAAAAATATTTTGTGATGTGAAAATTATATGAAATATTTACTTTCTGGCCTTTTACAGAAAGTGTGCCAACTGTTTTTATACTTTAGTACTTTCTTCGATCAGCTCCTTGAGCCTAGGCTGCCATCCCTTTCATTTTACTTCTTTTCAGAGTCAGAGTTTTGCTTTGTTTGCTTGTTTGTTTCTAAATTCCTGTAACACTCTGACTTGCCGTCATACCAAGTATGTCACTCTGTTCTCTACAAAAAGTTATTTTAAGGAATAAATTTGTTAATGAACTTTTAGAACGTCATTCGTCAGCAAATCAAGGACTGCATTTTTATCTAAATCCTGAATCTTTGCTGTTGGGGGGAGCAATTAGGAGAGAGCCAGTCTTAAAGACAGAAGTGTTTTTGAGATCCTTGTCTCATTCCTTCTTTGTACACACGGTGCCTCTCTGCATCCCTGATGTACTGTAAGCAGTAATCAAGATACACAGACCAAAAGAGAATAGTTGCATCCCTTTAGGTTAGGTGAAGGGGGAGCTTCTGGGAGCATATTTGGCTGTTTCTGGTCTGCTGGCTAACCTCCCTGTGTATAATTCACTACCCTTGCCAAGTAGCTTCGATCTTATATTGCTACTTGAGTTAAAGCTGACCGTGCATGTGCCCACTTCATAAAATGCTAGTCATGGTGGTCACTGTTATGTATGTGCAGAACACCGTGAACAGTAATGAGGTCGTGACAGAGCGGGGAGGGAAGGCCAGACAGAAGATGATGGAGGCACCCAAGGCAGCTTCTCCCTCTCTGATGAAACAGACTGCAACACTGAAAAGTGCATTCCAAATAAGAGGGATACAGTTTTTAGTATTCCTGACAGTTTTTAAGTATGATGCAAAAGCATTTTATATGTTTTTATGATAAGCATTGTTAGGCAAGGTAATATCTAAGCACTGTTGGAAGCACAAATCTATAAGAACTGTAGATTATGCATTAAAATTATTGGACAGATAAAGGTAAAAAAGTGGGGAAAATATATATGTCAGACCCTTAATAGAAATGAGGGACTTATTCTCTTGAGTGATGAAGTCAATATAAAATATTCATACTGAAACATACCTTAGACATTTACTATTTATAAAATGGAAATAAAAAGTCAAACATGAACTACTGAATGACCTAGAGAATAATAATTCATACTTTTCTGAGAAATATTTTAACATTTTTGACACTTGTGCTTTAAGTCTCTCTACTGTCTGAAGAAACATTTGTAAAGAATTTTTATACCTTTTTATGAAAAATATTTTAAATGTAAAAGAATAAGAAATACTCTAATTAGACTTATCCTTTTGTAGAACGATTAATAGATCAGTTCAAGACTATATACTTGTCATTTCATAATAAAATATAAACAAAAGGTTTTATAACAGCTTTTAAAAAATAAGTATTTCAGTTTGGAAAAAATCTCTAGTGTGAACAAATAGCCTGGAAACAGGATTCTTAGTCTATTTTAATTTTAAGAAAATACAAAGATCCTTTTGCTCTCTGAATGCAGCAAAATCTAAAAATCATAAAACCTTTTTAACCTTTCTAGCTCCAAAAAAGTTAGGAAGTATAACATAATCATAAAGGGTCAAATTACTATTTTTGACTTTATGGTGGTAATATTTTTAGCAATGCTAAAAGGGGATCTTTAGTGCTCCATAGCTTGAAATGTTCAGACCAGTCTATGTAAAAAAAAAAAAAAGAAAAAGAAAAAAGAAAACTACAAATCCTCAGTTTCTTTAAGTTATAATTTTTCCAAGATTAATTATAGTTTAAAAATATTTTATGATCAAGTTTTCTTTTTTCATTATTTCCCATTCTTCAGTTAGCTTTATCTTCAGGGCAAACTTATTGTTGAAGGCAGAAAATGCCAAAGAGTTCATTTACACATGACACATCTGACTGCTTCGCCATTAGTGTTATTAAGGATTGTGTGGATTGAACAACTGAAACTTAACGCTTTGACTGAAGTTTACTGCTGACATTCTTTATGGAGATGGTTACCCTTGCCATACCCCAATCATAAGTTTTCTTGAAAACTAGAAGCAATGTCTTGTTGCTTCTAGATCTCAACACATGATTTCTGTCTTTCAGTTTAATAATTACCCAGGAACAGATGCACTGAGTAATTATTTTAGTTTGTATTACATACTTTATATTTTAATTTGTTATATAACATTTTAAATATATAACAAATGTTTTATAATAAAATATTTTAAATATTTACTTTTAACATAGTATCACCAAGATCATAAACTATTAGCATTGAAAAGAACTTTGGAGATCATCCAAACTAAGCGTTCTTTTCACTGATGAGGAAACTGAGGTTCAGAAAGACAAAGAAATATATGCCTAAGATATATAATTTAAACATCCAAATATTAAACTTACTAGTTTTCCAACTATATGGCTTTTCATTAATTTCATTTTTGTTTTGATATTTAGTTAAAAATTGATGTCTCATGCCCTACAGTTACGTTAAGATTTAAACTTGTCACATGTTAGCAGAAAGTTACAGATACCATAAAAACTTAGTAAATGTTATTTAAATTGACTTCATTATTTTACAAACTTAAATATATTGCTGTTCATAGATAAAAGCTTTTGCTTACAATATAACTAAAAGAAAAATACCTTTTACTTTATTTCTGTATATACAAGCATGTATATGTTGAAACACAGCAGAATCTCATAATACTTTTATGATTTGTGTATATATTTTTGGCTGTTCCATATAATGAAGTTATAAATTTTATTTTAATATCAAGTGTT
>NW_006439192.1:24899227-24926197 GCF_000325575.1 Pteropus alecto | reverse complement strand
TGTTTTATAATAAAATATTTTAAATATTTACTTTTAACATAGTATCACCAAGATCATAAACTATTAGCATTGAAAAGAACTTTGGAGATCATCCAAACTAAGCGTTCTTTTCACTGATGAGGAAACTGAGGTTCAGAAAGACAAAGAAATATATGCCTAAAATATATATAATTTAAACATCCAAATATTAAACTTACTAGTTTTCCAACTATATGGCTTTTCATTAATTTCATTTTTGTTTTGATATTTAGTTAAAAATTGATGTCTCATGCCCTACAGTTACGTTAAGATTTAAACTTGTCACATGTTAGCAGAAAGTTACAGATACCACAAAAACTTAGTAAATGTTATTTAAATTGACTTCATTATTTTACAAACTTAAATATATTGCTGTTCATAGATAAAAGCTTTTGCTTACAATATAACTAAAAGAAAAATACCTTTTACTTTATTTCTGTATATACAAGCATGTATATGTTGAAACACAGCAGAATCTCATAATACTTTTATGATTTGTGTATATATTTTTGGCTGTTCCATATAATGAAGTTATAAATTTTGTTTTAAAATCAAGTGTTTATTTTACATAAGTAAATGAATTATATATTAAATGATGAGAAAAAAAATATTTTCTTTAGGACATTTAAATGATCCACTTTGAATATTTGTTTCAGTCCATTCCCCTTTACTTCCCCTACATTACCAGCTTAAATGCTGATTTAACTACTGATCTAGCCAGCAGTGAGAGTGGCTCATAAAAATAGGGTGTTAAACTCAAGCTTAAAAAGTTCAAATTTTTATTTGCATATTATCCCAACCTGCCCTGTTCTCACCACAACCTTGACCCCATTACAGGAACTAGTTCATAGAAATTAACCTAATATAGAAATTAGAATGAGATGGATTAATATAATTATGACATTTTTGTTTTATTTATATGTACTAATTTAGAATGGAATAAAAAGCATATTTTGTTAAGTGCATAATAATTTTCTTTCTTTTTCAGCTTTTTAATTAAATGAAGCCAAGTGGGATTTCCATAAAGTGAATGTTTACCATGAAGATAGTGTTCCTGTCATACTAGTTTCAACTCTTATGTTCATTTCCTTGTTTTCTTGTGATAACCTAGCTTATTCTTGTAAAATTTTTTAAATGTATGACTTACTAGTAAATTTAATTTATAGAATTGGATGGTTAAATTTAATATTAGCACTGGAAAGAACAAAGGGAAACATTGAAATGTTTTTTCAAGCATATTATATTCAGTGTATGCTGTAGGACTGAAATAAATGACAATGTAATTATGAATCCATGCATTAGAACTGTTCACTCATTAGTAAAGAAAACTACAGTGTTAGTAAGGGAAATGTATCTTAATGAATTCTTTAGGTTGTACAGTGATAAGGTATATGCATGAAAATGTTGTATACTGAAAAATGAAACTTACTGCGGTTCCAGTATAAAGGTTGTGTATGGTTACAAATAGTGTTTTGTTCTTATTAATCATAACTAGATAAAGGTGTATAGGACAGGGAACTGGATGAACAGTACCTACAACTTGGATGCCTGACCTGGGAAATGGAGGTTCTTCCCAGGTTATAAATCGAAAGCAAACATGCCTAAATCAATATGCCTCAAAGGAATCAGGTAATGGAAGCAGCACACCAGAGCTAGGAATTAATTCCTCTTCAACTGTATTGGTGTCATCCAGGAATCCATATCTGTAATCACAAAACCAACCTACTATGGCCATTCTCCCCTTGTGTTGTATGGAAAAGCTTGCTATCCAAACTTCATTCTGAATCCAGATAAAGATTAGTTACCCTAATATGAGTGACTCAGTGAAGCTTTCTTGAAAACCAAATACAGGAGTCTAATGATTATTATTTGTATATCCTGTTTTAGTTTATAAAGTGCATTTGCATATGTGAATTTTTTTTTTCTTCACAATTCTGTAAATTAGGAAATGTTAATTTTGTCTGACATAAGTACTAAAAGCCGAAAGCTAAAAATTAAAACAAGAGCTCATTGCTGGGCTTTCAAACTCTCAAACCCGAAGTTTTTATGTTCAGTGGTACTACACAAAGAAGGATTTAAAAACACAGTTATTTAGTCAGTTCAATAAACTTTTTGTTGTTCCTCTTTAGGCTTTGCTATCTAATTTTCATTAAGATCCAAATAATAGACCATAGAGAACTTTGTTAGTTGGAAGTTACAGCTATATTCTCAGACAGGAACTGGTGCGCATCCACTGAATTTATTTATTTTGTACCTATGAAATTCAATAAAGAATGGGAATTATAAAAGCCTATAGGGGCATGTTAAGTTAAATATCGGGACAGCACATGTGCTAGCAGGAAGAAAGCTATCTTTTCCAAACAGAATGGTATTCGATAGTGAAAGTTACTTAATTCTGAACTATGTTTAATTTATCACATTCTCAAATCTGTTATTAAAACCCACATTAATTTCCCATTTCTTGTTCAAAGACTGTTCAATTTAGTATTGGAATACCATTTATGGAAGAGTAATAATTGATCATAATAATTTCTTTAATGCCTTTCCCTTGGTATCACTTGATCTGTAAATCTTAATCCATTGAGTAGTTTTACATGACCTAAAGTTCATTCAGAACAGACACTACAATTGGAGTTTGAGGCCAGATTTTGCAAATAACATTTATGTATTATAATTTTGTTTGTCCTATTTAAGCTTGAAATTCTTATCTTCCAGTTAGTATGTAATTGACTAAATGATATTAACTCACATTTAATCTCTCTATAAAGCTTAATAGTGTTTAATCATGACCAAAGTCACTTAGTTCTCAGATACTGTAACTCAGGTAAGAACGTCCTTATCCCAGATTAGTAAAAGTTTTCAGCCTAAATTATATGACTTCCGCTGAACATTAATTATGAGCCACTATAAAAACAATTTTTTTTTTTTTTTTCAGAATTCCATAGTTTAAAAAGCTGTTGTTTCTCTATAGGCAATTGTTACGTTAGGGAAGTGATTCTAGAGGGAAATAAACTGTCCAAAGATAAGTCGTTATTATAAAGTGCTACAGGCAAAACTAGAAAAAAAAAGGCTCAAATATAGTTTGCTTTCAGAATGTAACGTCCAAAATCACATACATTATATAATACTTTACCTTTGCCAAACCATTTAAATTGAAAAATTTGTACGTGGTATGTTATACCTTCTAATGTCACTTTTAAACCTGATTCACTATATTAGAGATACCCTTAAAATCTGATTACATATTTAACAATCTCTATTTAGGATTCTTAAAATTACTTTTCTCAGTTGAAGGGAAAGATCCTAATGTAAAATTCCATCTAAAGGAGCTTCATTTTATAGTAATATCTGATGAATAACATGTTGCATTTTGCTCACCACTGTGTTCCTCACATTAGATAGTCACAAGAATAAGCCCAATAGTCTTGTGTGTTTACTGTAATTTCCTTTTGGACATAAAGTAATATCCCTTGTCAGCATGCATGGTGATTTGGGGAGATTAGATCTTGTAACCATGGAGCTTGATAAGTATTCCCTTTCTTGCTATTATGAGAACCTCCCTGAGGTTACGTGGAGAGTGGGGTTATTCTAAATAAAGCATGATATACTATTTTGAGACAATTGTTTTAAACATTGTGTTTTAAGCATGACTGGTGATAGGAGAAAACACATTAGCTAGAGCATCTAGGGACAAAAAGTTTGAATGGACTCTTGTAGATTTAATGTTCCTCAGAGTCCACAGAGCTCATTAAATTTAAAATAGGAAAACAAGATGTTTTTCATCCTCCAGCAAGAAGCTATGCTGGGTGAGACCAGTAATATAGCTAATACTATTTTTTCTAATAGTGGGGAAAATGTTAGCATAGAAATTTGTCACATTCAAAAGGTACAGGTATATACATATTAGCACCTATCTTCCCTTATTTAATTAATGAGTATCATTTATTAATTTTGTATACTTTTTTTATCTTAAGTGTATGACACATACAAACGTTCACACCATGTAACTAGAATCTAAATACTTATACGAAGTTTTAATAAAGCATCACATTCACACTATAACAGGAAAATCATGTTGCGTTCAGCCAAATGTTTGTGTATATCTACTTCCATTAAAAATTATGCGTATATGCCCGTGAAAATGGCAAAGTGAGGAACTCTACAGACTCACTCCATAGAAACACTAGAAAAACTAGCAAAAATTGTCAGAATCAATTTTGTCGAAAGTCTGGAAAATAGTGAAAGGTTTACAGCAACCAAGTGTGAATGTTTCAATAATAAAAAGGTGACTGAAATTCAGTAGGATAGCTTAATGGCATTTTATCTTACTCTTCCTCCCTACCTCCCAATCACAGTGGTTTGAAAATGGCAGCTGTATTACTGGTATGGGTGCCTGGTTCTAGAGGGAACAGGATGACCTTGTTCCCAAGGAACGGTGTTTGTTTAGACCTGTATGGAGACTCCCAGTAGGACTGATGCAAGGGTTTCCCTTTGTTTCACCTAACCCAGAATTTTCTAGGGCGGAAAAGTGGCCATGCACAGAAGGTGTTTCTCTAAAATATTGAAAAGTAAACAAACATGCTGCTGCCGGGGCGGGGGGCGGGTGTCGGGGAGGAGGATAACAGTTGGGACAAACAACAAACACTCAGCTGAAGGCCTGGGAGGATAAGCTGGGGAGTGAAATGCTTGGGGAAATAAGGGCTTTGGGAAATTCCCACATAGTCTAAGGAATCTAGGACATGCCCTACTCAGGGCAGGATGCATGCTCATAAAAGACCTGAGAAGACCTTAAGCTTTTACCGCTTAATAATTTTTACACCCGGCCCAAGCTGGAAGTGAAGGCTAAAGCAGGGTTGAAAACACCCTGGATAAGTGTTGAGGGGTGCCCCAATGGAGAGCCGATTTGCAGAGATCAAGATAGTATTTTCTTTTTCCTCTTTTTGATTCCAGGCATTGAAGGAAAGTTCTGTCAAATCCCTAAGTACCACTAAGCTAATGAAAGAGGAACTTTAGAGACCACATGTGACAAAGAATACAGATTTTACAAAAACAATCACTAAACAACTATAACCCACAACAAAGAACAAAAACTAACTCTGTAGAGGGAGCAGAATCCAATTTCCAGAGTTGTCATAATACTCAGAATGGCCAATTTACAAAAAAGGGATAGGGGGACTATACAAAGAGGCATCACCCTAAGCCAGCAATTTCTCCCATGGTGGAAGGTGAGAGTAAAGTGAGTGCCCAGTTTCCACAACTGTATGGGGCACAGCCAAGGAGGCCCACTTTTTTTTTTTTTTTTTGCTTCACGCAGGATACTGAAGTGACCTGCAGGGCTGAGGGGCAGGGAGACACTGAGAGCACAGTGGACAGAACTTAGAAACATATAGGGACACAGCTCTTACTAACCATTTCACAAGCTTCATGAGCAGGCCAGCCCATAAGCTGCTAGGATGCCTCACCAGTAGATTCCCCCAACTATACCACAGGCACCATCAACGCACTTCATACCTCACCCAAACATCACCATCACTATCATCCCCACCCCACCCCCAACACTGCAGTGGCCAGCTCCCTGTGGGTGGCAAGTACGAGATTTTTTTAGACAGTGAACACATGCAAGATGCTGGCTTGACAACAGGATTGGGAGAGAGCGCACACACATGATCATTTCACAGCATAACCCTAGGAAAAGCAAATGTAAGGCTTCCAGCACATAGCCTGACTTTGTAGGATTGAGAGAAGGCGAAAAAATCTTAATAATCCCCTCCCTCAAGAGAACATCAAGTGTGGAACAGATGCATCCATAGAAAAGGTGTGAGAAAGCCTTAATATCCCCAGCATGGCTGACAAGTTAAAGTATTTCTCTCCCGAAGCTACTCAATAGAAAATGGAATATTAACTAAAGCTTCAAATGCAAAACAGTAACAAGACTCCAAGGAATACAAAATATCAAGAAAACATGATATGGAGGAACACAATTTTCCACTGATTTTTAGATTGCCTGACAATTCAAATTAATTGTTTTAAGGAGGTTCAAAGAGGTACAAGAGAACACAAATAGACAATGGAATCAGGAAAATAACACAAACAAAATGAGAAGTTCAGCACAGAGAAATCATGAAAGGAACCAAAGAAATTCCAGAGCAGGAGAATACAATGGATGAAATTTAAAAATGCAATAGAGAACATCAACTACAGACTAGATCAAGCAGAAGAATCTGAACTTTTAAATGAATCATTTCAAATCATCTAGTAATAAAGAAAAAAATGAATTAAAAAAAAAAAAACTTATGTGAATTATAGGACACCATCAAGAAAAATAACTTAGTATGGGAGTTCCAGAAGAAGAGAGAGAAAGAAGCAGAAAACTCATCTAAAGAAATAATGACTGAAACTTCCCAAATTTTGAGGTGCGATCTAGACATCCAGGTTCATGAAGCTTTTAAGTCCCCAAATAGATTCAACCTGAAGAAATCTTCATCAAGATTTCTTATTCTAAAACTGTCAAAAGTCAAGACAGATTTCTGAAAGCAGCAAAAGAAACATACAGGTGAACCCCATAAGCCTATAAATGGATTTCTCAGCAGAAATCTTGAAGGCCAGGAGAGATGGGATGATATATCAGTGCTAAAAGAAAGAAAACTTTCAATCAAGAATATTTTATCTGGCAAAGCTGCCTTTCAGAAATGAAAAACAGAAAGATGTTTATCTTAATATTAAATAGCATTTGATAAAACATTCTTTAATGATAAAAATTCTCAACAGATTAGGTATAGAAGGTATATATTTTAACATAAAAAGGCTATATATGACAAGAAACAACTAATATACTCAGTGGTGAAACACTGAAAACTTCCCCTTGACCAGGAACAAGATAAGGATGCCTACTTATCACTTTTATTCAACTTAATACTTGAAATCCTAGCCAGAGCGATTATGCAAGAAAAGGAGTCCAAACTGGAAAGAAAAAATTAAAATGGCATTTGCAAATGACATGATCTTACATAGAAAACCCTGAAGACTCCAGCAAATAAATATATACACACATATATACATTAAAACTAGCAAATTCAATATAGTTGCAGAACATAAAAAATATACAAAAATCTGTTCTATTTCTACACATTAACAACAAACTACCTGAAAGAAAATTTTCTTTTTACATTAGCATCGATACTTAGGAATAAAATTAAACAAGGAGGTGAAAAACCTGTACAATGAAAATAAGACATTAATGAAAGAAAGCAAAGAAGACACAAAAGATCCCATATTCATGGATTGGAAGAATTTATGTTGTTAAAATGGCCATGCTAGCCAAAGCAATCTACAGATAAAATCTGTCCCTATCAAAATTCCAATGCCATTTGTTACAGACAGGAAGAATAATTCTAAAATTTATATGGAAGTATTTAAGGCCCTGAATTGTCAAAATAATTTTGAGCCAGAGGAATGAAGCTGGAGGCATCACACTTCCTAATTTCGATTTATATTACAAAACTACAGTTAAATAAGCAATATAGTATTGGCATAGAAACAAGACATGTAGGCCAATGGAAGAGAGAGTCCAGAAATAACCCTACACATTTCAGTAAACTAATCTTTCACAAGGGCACCAAAAACACATAATGAGGAAAAGTTAGTCTCTTTAATAAATGGCACTGGGAAAACTGGATAACCACGTGTGGAAGAATGAAATTGCATAACTTTCTTACACCACTCACAAATATTGACTCAGATAAAAAATGGATTAAAGACTTAACTGTGAGACCTGAAACCTTAAAAGTCGAAGAAAATATAGTAAAAAAAGCTTCTTGACATCAGTCTTGGCAAAGATTTTTGAATATGACACCAAAAGCACAGGAAACAAAGGCAAAAACAGACAAATGAGATTTATCAAACTAAAAAGCTTCTGCACAGCAAAAGAAACTAAATAGAGGCAACCTATGGAGTGGGAGAAAATATCTATAGACCTTATATCTGATAACGGGTTAATTTCTAAAAGATATAAAGAATTCATAAAATTCAATACCAAAACCTAAATAAGTAAAAATTGAGGAAATGACCTGAATAGACATTTCTTAAAGAAGACATACGAATGGCCAACAAGTACATACAAAGGTGCTCAATATCACTAATCATAAGGGAAATGTAATGGAAAAAACTGTGATATCACCTCACTCCTGTTTCAAAGATACAAGAGATAATTATTGGCAAGTATATGGAGAAAAGAAACCCCTGGTACACTGTTGATGGGAATGTAAATCGATACAGCCATTATGGAAAACAGTATGATGGTTCCTCAGAAAATTTTTTAAAAAATGGAACTACCATATGGTCTAGCAATCCCACTTCTGGGTCTTTATCCAATGGAAACGAAATCAGTGTTTTGAAGAGAGATCTGCACTCCCATGTTTACTACAGCATTATTGACAGTAGCCAAGATATAGAAACAACCTTTGTCTTTTTTTGGATAAATGGATAAATAAAATGTGGCCTACATATACACATATATGGAAGATTATTCATCCGTAACAAAGGAGCTCCTACCATTTGTGACAACAGACAAACCTGGAGGACGTTACACTAAGTAAACCAGACAAATACTGTATGATTTAATTTGTATGTGTAATCTAAGAAAATGTCAAATTCATTGAAACAAAGTAGAATAGTGGTTGCTAGTGGGTGGGGGAAATGGGCATATATTGGTCAAAGGGTACAAACTTTCATTTATCAGATGAGTACGTTCTGAGGATCTAATGTACAGTAACCACAATTGTGTATACTGTACTGAGGATCTAATGTACAGTGACCACAGTTGTGTATACTGTACTGTACATTTGAGATTCACTCAGGTAATAGGTCTTAAGCATTCTCACCACACACACACACACAAAGGTAACTGCAAGGTGACAGATGTGTTGTTAATGAACCTCATTGTGGTAATTTCACAATGTATACATATATGATCACATTATACAGTTCAAATATACACAATTTTATCATTTATACCTCAAAGCTGTTAAAATAAGGATATATAACTTCTCAAAAAATATCGTTGTTTAAGAAATAACTACAGATACAATACATTATTATGTTTGGCTTGTGATGTTTTTATATGATTAAAATATAAATACATAATACAGTGATTATAAATCGATGTTAATACACAATGTATAAAACATAAATTTTGACAATAACAATGCAAATGGGTGAACTATAGGAGCAGTTTTGGTATACTATTGAATGCAAATTATTAATTCTAACTAGATTGTTGTAAATTTAATATGTTAATTGTAATCTTCAGGGTAAATAGATTTTAAAATATGTTGAAAAGGAAAAAAGAGGATCAAAATGATACACACAACAAAAAAACACAAAAGTAGTGAGAGAAAAACTAAATACAAAAGTAATAGAAGAATTGAGTAACAAAAGATGTTAAGATACAGAAAACGAGTTGCAGAATGACAGAAGTCCTTATCAATAATTACTTTAAAAAGAAATCAAACATTCCAATTAAAGGCAGAGATTGGCAGAATAGGTTTTTAAAATATGATCCAACTATATCTATAAGAAACTCACTTGAACCCAAAGACATAAATAATTTGGAAGTGAATAGATGGAAAGTTATCCCATGAACCAAAATTTATGGAATACATCGAAAACAATGCTCAGAATATTTTTAGCTATAAATGCCTATGTTAAAAAAGAAATCTCAAGTCAATACTCTAACTTTACACCTTAAAGAACTAGAAAAAGAGTAACCTAAATGCAAAGGTATCAGAAGGAAGGAAGTAAAGATTAGAGGAGAGATAAACAAAATAGAACAGGAAAATAGAAAAAAAAAAAAATCAGTGGAACCAAAACTTGGTTCTTGGAAAAGATCAGCAAAACTGACAAACCTTTAGCTAGACTCATGAAGAAAAAAATTCTTAAATTACTAAAATTCAGAAATGAAAGAACATTAACACCTATCTTATAAAAATAAACGTATTAAAAAGGAGTACGATAAACAATAGTACAACGAATTAGAGATCCTGGGTGATATAGGAAGATATAGCTACAAAAACTGAATCAAGAAATAGGAAATCTGAACAGATCTATAATAAGAAATGAAATTAGTTTTCAAAAATCTCCCAATAAAGAAAAATCCAATACCAAATGGCTTCATTGGTGAATTCCATCAAATATTTGAAGAAGAATGGACACTTCCTCACCAATTCAATGAGGACAGCATGACCCTGATACCAAATCCGGACAAAAGCACTATAACAAAATTACAGACCAGTATCCTTTATTACTCTGCATGCAGAAATCCTTACCAAAATATTAGCGAGCTTAATCCAACAGCATATTAAAAATTTTATACAGCATGACTAAGTGGGACTCATTTCCAGGAATGTAGGGTGGTTCAACATATGAAAAATCTATGTAACATACCACATTCATAGAATGAAGGAAAACAGCTACATAATGATATTAGTTGATGTGGAAAAAGCATTTGGCAAAATCCAATACATGTCCATTATAAAAAAAGAGAAAGATTCAATAAACGAGTTAGAATAAAATTTAACTTGATAAAGGGCATTTGTGAAAAATGCACAGCTAATATTATACTTGGTGGTAAAAGACTTAAAGCTTTTCCCCTAAGAACATGATGACGATGCTCTTACCATTTCTATTTAACATTGTACTAGATGTTCTAGCTAGAACAATTTGGCAAGAAAGGAAGGCATAAAACTTACCTCTATTAACAGAAGACATGATCTTTATATAGTAAAAATTTCCTGAAGAATTTAAAAAAAATTTAACAATAACCAAAATCACCAAAGTTGCAGGATACATGATCAACAGGCAAAAATTGTTATATTTCTATAGACAACTATGATTTAAAAATAAAATTAAACAATTTCATTTATAATAGAAGCAAAAAGAATACTTTGGAGTTTTACCAAGGAATTAAAAATTATAAATATTACTGAAAGAAATAGAATACCTAAATACGTAGAAAAAAGATTCTGTTTATATATTGGAACACAATATTGTTAAGATGGCAAGACTCCCCAAAGTGATCTGCAGATTCATTGCAACTCCTATTAAAATCCAATGTTTTGTTTTCTTTTGTTTTGTTTTGCAGCGAGCTGATTTTAAAACTCCCATGGAATTGCAAGGGACCCTGAATAGCTAAGCCACATTGAAAAAGAAATAAATTTAGAAGACTCACAGATTCCAATTTTGAAACTAACCAAAATGCTGCAGTAGTAGAAACATTGGTACTGACAACTTCAAAGTACCATATATAGGCACTGGCATAAGAATAAACAGATTAATGGAATAGAATTGAGAGTCCAAAAATATACCTAAGATTTCTGGTCTTTTGTTTTTTGATCATTCAATGGAGAAAGAATAGTCTCTTCAACAAATGGTACTGGGACAACTGGATTCTCACATGCAAAAGAACGAAGTTGGATATTCATACCTTACATAAAAAATTAACTCAATTGATCAATGATCTAACTATAAGAGCTAAAACTATAAAGCTTTAGAAGGAAACATAAGCATAAATCATGACCTTGGGTTTGGTAATGGTTTTTTAGATATGACACCAAAAATACGAGCAACAAAAGAAAATTGGATTTCATTAAAATTATAAACTTTTGCGCATGAAAGGATATTATCAAGAGAGTAAAAAGACAATTCACAGAAATAGGGAACATATTTGCAAAAATCAAATCTGACAAGGATGTCATATCCAGAATATAAAAAAGACTTTTACAAATCAACAAAAAGATTGAGTAGGTCCCAATTGAAAAATGGATGCAATGGTTTGAATTGCATCCTCCCCAAAAATAAATGTTGAAGTCCTAATACCAGTACTGCAGAGTGGCTTATTTGGAAATAGAGTTGTTGCAGGTAGTTAAGATGAGGTCATATTGGAATAGGGTGGACCCAAACACAAATGCAGCCATGTGAAGACAGACACAGGGAGACTTGGCATAATATAACTACAAGCTAAGGAATGCCAAAGGTTGCCAGCAAAACACTAGAACCTAGAAAGATACAAGGAAGGATCCCTCTAAAGATTTCAGAGGGAACATGTCCCTATCAACACCTTGATTTTGACTTCTCTCCAGAACATTGAGACTGCAAATTTCTGTTTGTCATCCAGCTTGTGGTATTTTGTTAGTTGCAGCCGCCCTAGGAACTAATACTGTGGGTAAAGGATATGAGTAGGTATTATAGCAAAGATACACAAATGGTCAATAAGCACGTGAAAAGACGCTCAATGCCTCAGTTATTAGGGAAATGCTAATCGAAATCACAATGAGATACAACTTCACTCCCACCAGAATTGCCACAATTTGAAAAAGAAAATAACAAGTGATTTGACCAGAATATAGGTACGAAAGTGAAAGGGAGCCCTTATACATTGCTTTTGGGAATGTCAAATGAATAAACTGCTTTAGAAATAGTTTATTTCTCAGTGAATTAAACATAATTACCACATGACCCAGCAATTCTACTTCTAGATATGTACTCCAAAGAAGTGAAGACAGGTGGTCAAAAATGTACATTACACCACTATTTATAATCATCAACAGTTGGAACAACCCAAATGGCCATCAGCTGATGAATGGATAGACAAGATAGTATATCCATACAATGAAATACTACTCAGCCATAAAAAGGAATAAACTGCCGATTCATGTTACAGCATGTATGAACCTGAAAAACATTAAGCTAAGTCAAAAGAGCCAAACAAAAAGTCACATATTATATAATAATCATTTATGTGAAATGCCCAGAATAAGAAAACTCATAGAGATAGAAAGTAGGTTAGTGGTTTCCGGAGGCTGGAAGCGGGGCGTGGGGAGGGGGGAAGGAATAGTAAGTATAAGGAGTGACTATTTAACAGGGTCAGAGTTTTCTTTTGGGGTGATGAAATGTTCTGGAACTAGATGGCATTGATTGTTGCATAACATTATGAATGTACTTAGTAGCACGGAATTATATTCATTAAAATGGTTAGTATGTTATGTTTTATTTTACCACCACCGGAAAGAAATTATGCATATAGCTACCTAAAAATTTTTTACAACGTGTAACCAATGTTATTCAAGAAAATATGGTTCTCTCATCTGGACTTTTGAGTCTAAATTAGGTACATGACCAAAAATGTGAATTTACAGATATGTACATATACATGTGTGTTCGTGTATATAAATAAAATATTCATAATGGTGAAAAAGCAACATTTAATTCTTTTAAAGAAAGGAAGCATTACTCTTGAATAAGCCTCTTTTTCCTGTTGTATTGTGCCTTTGTGTAAAAATAAAGAGATTGGTATGGAAAGCAAGAGAAAATGGGCAGAAAACAAGATAAAGCAGTACAGAAAAAGGAATACAATTTAAATGAGGGATATGGTTAATTAAGTTTTTCAATTCTTCTTAAAATTTACTGCATAGTTTTTATATATAGAAAAAATGGGCTGATCTAATTCACTGCTTTTTAAATGCATTGTTTTTTTAATGATAAAGCACTTCTGGCTTATCATTATGCAAAGGACAGTAGCCTTGAAGAATATCTTAACTGGTGATTAATGTCAGCAGCTTTTTTGCTGATAATGATAGAAGATTCAAATTTTTTTTTTAAATAATTTCTGGTGCATTATTTTTACCTATGATCATGTAGCTACACTTTTGTCTGACCCTTCAGGGAAAAAGCCATTTCTATCTTTAGCAAATATTTTTAGTTTCCATTATGAAAGGATGAATATCCTAAAAATGTGAGCTTATGGCCTACCTACCATTCCTCTGGGAGAGAAGGTTGTTGCCCGATTCCTAGGGAATACTATTTTTTAAGCATCTTTGCAATACCTGATGTGCCGATATGCTCTTTTCAAAGTTCAATCCTATCGTGTCTCAAAATGTATGATTAAGATTCTTTTTCCATATATAGTAATTTATATGTATAAGTTTCAACATAGCTTTTTAAGTTTCTTTGTATTGCCATTATTTAATGTTTAAGAGGTATTAAAATGTAGTATCACTGAATTAGATATTCAAGTCAATTTTTAACAGTTTGGGAGGATTTTAGTAATATTTTTGCCTCACCCCTATTATCAATTATTGGCAATGAGCTATACTATCATTTAAATATATCCTCAAACCCTTTTACATTCTACCATTACAAAATATATATTATTTTAAAGCCTCCTTTGGATATTGTAATCATCCTAAATGATGTCTTTCAATAAGGTTCTATAAACCTCTATAAGATTAAACCTTTCACTATTATGTGAAAAAGGTAGAGTGACATGATAGAAAACAATTGAGGCTGAAGTTTTAGTTAAATGTTACACTTATGCTTTTATGTTCATTATAAAACCATTTACTTCTGGGCGGTAACAGAACAGCTTGGAGAACATGTACCAACACCCCCAGAAAATTCAAGGTATCATGATTATCTTCGCCCTCCCTTTTGGGAGGTCAGAGGTATTACCAAGCTGTATCCAAAGATGAAGAAAAAAAGGCAAAAGTTGCCTCTATTATTTTCCTGAAATCCACATTTCCTGAACCTCGGGTCCTCATTATCCATAAAGGGAGATTTAATTTTTATTCTATCATGGTGTCAGTGCACAAAGTTAATAGGTAGAAGATATACATCTCTACATATGTTGCTTATATATAAACTTGAAAATACAATTCAATTTTGTGCTCTGCTAGATGTTAGTGGGTACAAAAAGGAAAAATAGTCCTAGAGCTCAAGCAGATACAAAGTATATAAATAGTACTTGCTTTTTATGTGGCACCTCTACTTTTTTGAAGTGTGTATATATAAGTTATCTCATTTGATCCTTACAGCTTCATATAGTTAATATGGCAAATATAACTATGTATTTTACAGACGTCTGAGGCACAGAGAGGAAAAGCTCAAAGACAAATATGCCTATTAGCTAACTGTTCTTGATTCATCCTCTTCCCTTTGAAATTTCCTTTTAAAATATTACATAAACAAACACAAAAGTCATAAATTCATAGTTCTTAAAATAATAAGGCTATTGATATATAATTCTGTCCTTCTTTTAGAGTAATTAGCATAACTTCAGTATAGATGGACCAGATTAGAAATTATCAAAAAATTTATGTCTAGATCTTTGAAACAAAAAGAGCATTGAAGAACATCTTTATTTCCTTCTCTTTGCTCCCCCGCCCCGCCCCAATCCCAGCGTGCCCTCACATCAGAGACTCAGAGCCCATACGGTCAGGTGATAAAACCAACTCCCATCACCTTTGCTTCCAACTGTAATTAGGAGTTGCTTCTCAGGTACCAAAGCTGCCTCCCCGCCCCCCACCTGATGTCCGCAGGGAACTGATTTACTACATTTGTTCTGGAAACCATAATTACATTGAGGTAACAATCTAAAGTGAGAAAGAGAAAATGTCACCAGTAACAGAAACCATTTCTCCAATAATGGTATCTTTTTAGGGTCCTGGGAATAACAGACGAGAAGGCAAGGCAGAGATCTCTGGGTTCTAATATTAGCTGTTATTGACTATCATCATCTACTATGGCAAGGGGCTAAATTGAAGCCTCACTCAAAGAAGAAAACTGTTGACAAAAATTTTATAATTGCAAGGACCTTCCCCTTTTTTTTTCTTCTGCTGATATTTACCATTACCATACTGAGCGCAGTATAAAAGGTGCCCTATGCTATTTATCTAAAATCACTTACCTAGATTTTATATCAAAAAAAGGAAGTATATATTTCCCAATGTACTTTCCCAAAATGTACCTGTCCCTTATGGAAAGGGGACTATAAATGGCCACAAAAAGGCCAATGTGATTATCTGGGAATGAAAGTTACAGTAAGAAACTCTTTATGCAAGTCATTCTACCTTGAGTTGTTAGATATAGAACAATGAATACAGACTGAGTCATTTACAAGTTGTCTGTTCTGAGTTTACATTAATTCTGTTTGAAAGAACAAGATTTGAAAATCATTAAAACCCAAAGGCTCTTTAATTTACTCTAACATCATCTCTACATAAGCTTAACTTTAAAAATACTTCAGTGTTAAGGCTGGCATTGAGATATACTATTTCATTTATTTTCTGTAACATCTTGAAAAAGTACTAGCCGTCTTCTACCCTCATTATCCTTTTCTTTTATAATACTTCTAGCAAAAGAGTAATGGTATACTGTTTTAGATTTTCCAAAACTACTGTGATCAATGAGATCAAGGGAAAGCCCATGTATCTTCAATAGGAGAAACCAGCACCTTGACTAGAGGCTATATGTTTGGAGTGTGAAGAGGATGGAGGAGAACTAGGTGGCAATCCTAAAGAAACCCTGAAATTAGAACATGCAATGTCAATAAAGAACCCTGATTTCTATTTAGTGAATAGTAATTCAATAATAAAGAGAAGAAATATCACAAAGCCTATAAATATCTTCTGTTACACACATGCACACAAAAATTACACCAAATTTACGAAGAAAAATCAGCTATTAAATTGTATATTTGTCATACACAAAAATGTCAAAAGACATCAGAACATTGGAAGCTATTTACATAAGGTGTTATTTACTTTTAGATACCAAACTTGATACCAAACATAACTATCATCTATTTTTAAAGATACTTGGAGGAGAGTCACTTGTATGTTTAAAAGTTGTAACAAACAGCACACATCCAAAAGTATGTTGTAATGTTTAAAGAAAATGTTTCATTCTCTAAGACAATTTTACCTTTGTGCTCAATGGCAAAGGAGAAATTATTATTTCTATTTATTAAATTCTCTCCAGTCTTATCGACATGAAATAATCTTAGTTTTCCTTAGTAAAGTTTGCTTTTTAGCTTTCTGAAAATGATTTGCTTGAATGCTTTGGCTTCTTTTGTCTCCTATTGCTATTTATACCTGATATGAATCCAAGTATTTAGTGAGTACCAACTTTGCTTGGGAATTCATAATTTGTATAGGTCCAACAGTTTATCTGGGGTGTTGGGTGGGGACATTGATGGAAAAGTTTCAAGAGATAGAGGTACCTTTAGCTTCCATGTATTTCCTTCAGTCTTGACCTTCTGCCGCTCTTCTTCCTATAACGAAAGGTAAGCCACTCTGAATCTCAGCATCCCCTAGAAAGATTATAAAACAAAGATCAGGGATATAAAAAATAGTAGTGACACAGATTCTTGAACAGTGAATCCATTCTTTCAGTAACATGTTGGTGGATCTCCTGGAATTTAAGAGTGATAATAAAAGCCTTCATGATGTTCTTGGAAATTATTCTGTGACAGTAGTGAGACTCTTGACATACTCAAGGAATTCGTCCAAAGATCTGCACAAGTATCCCAAATTTTAATTGAAAAGTCATTGATTTATTATTGAATTTCCATGCTATATAGTTAAGTCCTTACTTAACAACATCAATAGGTTCTCGAAAACTATGACTTTAAGCAAAACAATGTATAATGAAACTGATTTCGCCATAGGCTAATTGATATAAACAGTAGTTAAATATTCCTAGGGTATATTTCTGGTCACAGAAATAACACCTGGCTTCTAAATAAAGACCTCAAAATATTTCTAATATTAACATTGAATATATGTGAGCTATAAATACATTAAGAAAGATTAATAAAAACAACAAGTAAGAATTCTTTTCCAATTCAGTATTCCAGTTCAGGATCACAGGTGGCCAGACCCTATCCTGTCAGCTCAGGGCACAAGGCAGTTCCCAGCCCTGGAAAGGACTCCCATCGCAGGGTACACTCATACCCACAAATACACTCACCAGACTGGGATAATGTAGACATGCTAATTCACCTCACATCTTTGCATATCTTTGGGATGTGGGAAGAAATGGGAGTACCCAGAGAAAAGCCACACAGACATTAGGAGAACATGCAAACTCCTCAGAGTGGCCATGGCTGGAAAATTATGTTTGTTTTTTTTTTTTTTCTTCAATGTTATAACAAAATGAAGTGACACTATTTGAGGACCTGCTATACTATCCAATAGGCTCACTAGTTAAGAGCAAAAATGGGAAAATTAAAGCTGCTTTCTGTCTTCAATTAAATGTGGACGATAATAAAAAAACAAAAATATTAGGCCCAGAGCAGTGTAAAATAAGATGAAATGGGCCACAATTAAGAGATAGATTAAAAGATGGCAGTTGTGAGACAATGCAGGAAAAAAAAATATAGGAAACTCATAAGATAAATTAAATTAGATTAATGAACAGAAGCAAATCTGCAATAAATTAAATCGATATGGTAGAAAAAACCTTGAGACTAAGAATTTCCAGAGAGAAATTAAAACATTAAAACAGCAAGTAAATACATAAAAAGAAACAAATATTTAATAAAAAAATGGACATTTTAGGACAATAAACTCTTAATAATCAATATGTCATAGAGAAAAGCTTTCCTATACTAAACAATCTGAGTACGTACACCAAAATGGCTCAACATGTTACAGATTAAACTAATGAAAGAAATTAATCCCAATTTTTTTCTCAAGAAATCATTAAATTTCAAGACTAAAGGGGAAAAATTCTTTAGCCTAGAAAGAAAAAGAAAAAATGAACAGAAATCAGTTTGTCTTAAAAGTCTCTGCACCTAATATTAAGTAAAAGAAGACACTGAAATAGTGTCACTTTAGAGTTTTAAGGGAAATGTAGTGATCTTAAATTCTATATCCATCTAATGTGCTACATCTTTAATTTCTCTATGAGTTCAGAATCTATCACTCATCTACTTTTCATAGAAAAAGAAAAGTTTCTAACAGTCTCTAAGTTTCTTTATCCAACCATGTGATTAATCAAATATAAGAATTCAAGAAACAAAAAGTTAAGGACAAGAAGAGATCAATGAGTATTGATATCACTGCAATATGGAAGTTGTTTAAACATTGTTGTGAATAAAGTCTTTGATTTTAAAAAGTATTAAAAGAATACATTGAAAATTATAGTAAGTGCTTTAAAAAATTTCAGTAATCACACTCTATATCCTACAACTTACATTGCTAATTACTAAAGTCGGGGAAGGAAGAGTAAAAGTATGCCAAATTTCCAGGGTTAGATGATATAAAGAAAAAAAAGTATTTTTAAATACTTTTTAAAAAGGATAATGCAACTATGGTTTAAAAGCATAAAAGTCATCACTACATGTTTTAACACCTGTAAATTCGAAAATCACTAGAGAAAAATTACATCTACTTCTGATTAAAACTCTCAGCAAACTAGGTAGAACTTGGTAGAGAAGCAGAAGAAAACTCCATCAACCTGATAAAGAGCATCTACATCTACAAAAACCCTCCAATGTCATATTTAATGGTGAAAACTTGAATGCCTTCCTGCTAAGATCAGAAGACAAGCATGGTCTTTCCCACCATGTACATTCAATAAACTAGAGGATTTTATAAGAATAAACAGTACCCAGTACTATTATGAAAAAGACAAAAAAATTCACATTAGAAAGGGTTAAGTAAAGCTATCTCTGTTCACAGGTTCATATTGTCTATGTAGAAAATCCTATAGAATCTACAAAAAAACTTATTAGAACTAATGAACTTAGCAAGGTTGTAGGATACAAGACTAAATATATCAAAATTAGTTGTACTTTTGCATATGAAAAAAAAATCAGAAATTAAGGCCAAAAGGCCATTTACAACAGTATCAAAACATGAGATACTTAGAAATAAATCTGAAGATCCGTGCACTGGAAACTATAAAACATCACAAAAAGAAATTAAAGAAAACCTAAATATAAAGAGATACACTGTGTTTATGGATTAGGATATTGATTCTCTCAATATATATCTACAAATTCAATGATATCTGAATCAAAATCCCAGCAAGCTGTTTTTTCCTCCTTGGCAGAAATTGACAGGCTGATTTTAAAATTGATATGGAAATGCAAAAGACTTAAAGTAGCTAACACAATTTTTTTAAAAAAGGAGGAAGAATTACATTAATTGATTTCAAAATGATAAAAACCTACAGTAATTGAAACAGTGAGCTATTTACATAAACATTAATGTCTACATTAATAGAACAGCATAGAATCCATAATTAAGGCCACAGATGTGGACAACCAATTTGACGAAAGTGCAAAGCGCAGTGGAAAAAGGATAGTATCAGCAAATATTGCTGGGACAATTTGGAATCCATATGAATAAAAATTAACTTTGATCCATACCATACACCATATATAAAAATTAACTCAAAATGATCACAGACCTAAATTTAAAACCTGAAATATGAGATGTTTAAGAGAAAACCTTCATAATCTTGGGTTAAACAATTTCATAGATATTACACTAAAAGTATGATTTATAAACAAAAAAATTGATAAATTATACTTCATTTAAAATTTAAAATGTGTGCTCTTTAAAAGGATACTGTTAAGAGCATGAAAAGAGAGGCCATGGACCAGAAAAATCTTTACATAGCATACATATATCTGATAAAAGACCTATATCCAGAAGACATAACTTTCAAAACTCCATATCAATCAAATTTAAAAATATGAAAAATTTGAAGAGACTTCACCAAAGACATAGTAATAACAAGTACATAAAATATGTGTGGCATCATTAGTTAATTAAGAAATGCAAATTAATCCACACATCTATTAGAATGGCTAAAATTAATAAGACAGATTACACCAAGTGTTGGTGAGAGTGTGGAGGAAATACAAAATAGTATAACCAGTTTGGTGCACAGTTTGATGGTTACTTAAAAAGTTTTGCATAAAACTACCATACTCTCCAGCCATTCCACGCCTGGATATTTACCCGAGAGAAATGAGAGCATATGTCTATATAAATATTAGTTCACAAATGTTCCTACGACCTTTATTTGTAGTAGTCAAAAACTGGAAACACTCCAGATATCCCTTAACAGGTAAATAAATAGTGGTATATCCATACATCAGAATGCTATCCAGTTATATAATAGAATGAATATTGCCACGTGCAACATGGATAAATCAAAATAATCATGCTGTGTGAAAAAAGCCAGGCCAAAAAGAAAAGAGTACTTACTATATGATTCCATCTATATAAAAATATAGAAAATGCAAACTAATCTATATAAACAGCAGATCAGTGATTGTCTGCAGTGGGGTAGAGAGGCTGGAAGCAGGTATTAGTAGGTCACAAGGAAAGTTTTGGGGGTGATGACTATGTATGTATGCATATGTAAAAACATTAAATATATGCATTTATTACAGGTCAATTATAACATTCATAAAGCTGTAAAAAATAAAAATCAGTTTCCCCCAAACACAGAATATAGGACTCAATGTAATGTTAAATGATAGGCAAGATGCTACCAACAAAATGAAAACAAAACAAAACGAAACAGTAAAGTAAGGACAATAACATGTCTGACACCTTATATTTTATTTGGCACATTAAAAATCTTAGAAATATAAAAAACAAACAATAAAATTTCAGTGGGAGATTTTTGCACCTCTGTCAACTTTGATATACTAGACCAAAAAAAGATCATATAATATTTCTATAGAGAATATGTATTCTTAAACTATCCATGAAAGAAAAAATGATCAGATATTATGTCAAAAAGAAACAAAAATCTCAATACCTTAATGCAAAAGATGCATAAAATTTAGGAACAGTTTCAAATCCTCATTCCCCAAACCATTTCATAACTTCATTAAAAAAATAAGTTGTAAAGGAAGTTACATCACCATTATGGAGGCATAAGTCAGTTCTCATTTTTCTCCCCTTCTTGAAAGTAATTAGACATCTAAACATGAACAAAAGTGCTTAAGACAAAGGACCTGGGAGGACTATTGTCCAGCTGCACAACTGAAAATAATCAGGACTTCCGTAAGGGCTGTGGATTCAAGGGAAGTGGCAAAACTTCCCCACCCCCACTTGCCACAGTCAAGTGGGATAACGACCCGGAGAGTGTTGACCTGGGCAGAGATACCCACAGTTGAGATTTGTAGAAATCCAGTCTGCCTCAGGGAGATTCTAGAATACCATCAGAGTGGTAGAGACGAGTTTGCATGCAATGGAAAAGAACTCTACCAGGGCCACCTTCTTCCCCAGAGTGGCACTGCAAGGGGCTCATTTATCCAACTGCAGTGACCTCTCCAGTGGACAGGGTAGAGATCTGTGAGTACAATGATGGTAGACTGAGCACAATGTTTTCCACACCTTTCAAGAAACTACTGAAACTTCAGTATATACAAAAAGAATAAACAGAGACAGGTTCGATAACCACAAACAGCAGAGAATTGTTAAAAATTCATTTCAATAGGACAAAGTCGTCGGGATCTTTTTAGCAGATTAACAAGAGCAGAGACAGTTGGAAGGAGAGGGAGATTATTCTGTTGACCAATCAAGAAAATTTAAAAAACAAGAAACCTGGTAATCAGAAAGATAATGTGACAAGCAATGACTAAAGCATTTGCCTATGGGGATGACAGTGGGGACACAAGGTAGAAGTTATTAGGGGAAGAAAAGTTGGGGAGACTTAACACTTCTTAAAACAATATTCATTGTTTGCCTATATTTTTGCCAAATCCCTCTATTACTCTAAAATAACTGAAATATTATTATACCAAAATATATTTTACAAAGTTCTGGAATGGTGTATGCCCACCAGAGAGTTGATAATGGTTAGTTATGTTCATTTCTAAATTGGCTGAAATTGTTACAAGGAGAAGAATTTTCATCTATTTACCTATCAATTTGAAAAATTATATTTTCACGTAGAGTCCAGGCAATGCAGAGGAACTTAGAGTGGAGAATCTAAGTCCTCTCTGCCTATTACTCTACTTCACTAGACAGACTTTGTTAATAGTTTGGTGGGTATCCTACCCAATTTTCTTAGATGCACAGTCATATTACTTTTATAATGCCTATCAAAATATAAATTTTATTTAAGAAAAACATCACAAAGATGTGGAATATGTATATGTAACTATTATGTGAAAATTAAAGTAAAAAATTATGATTATTACTATGACCAAGTAATAACAAAATCTCTAAACAAAGAAACCCTATAAGGAAATATTTCAAAATGCTCAGCATGTTTTAATGAACAAATATCAGTAAAATAATAAGAAAAGCCACCACCACCACTTCAGCTCTAGACTAGAAATTTAAAGACTTTGTATTTCTGCCATAACCAGATACATGTGACCTTGGAAAAAGTCATATAGCCATATGTGAAGCCATTTTTTCAATCTATAAAAGAAAAGATTCATTGAATGATAGCTAAGATCCCTTCAAACTTTAAAGCTGCTTTTTTATGTGATTCAAAATGAAATTTCAAGGAATTTAATGCGAAATTAAATGAGGTAAGAAGACAACATACAGTCTAGCTCTATGTTGGACTTCTGAAAATATTTTAGAAAAATGATATTGTTTTAAAATTTCTCACTGGTGTTTCCACAGTATATTTATCTAGTACTTTTCAAGCTAGTCTCACAGTATTTGTAACACCTCATTTAAATTCTGAGTTGAAAAATATATGTTTATACCATGTCTGAAATGCCTTTTCGTGCATATACTTTTGAGCCAGGTTTTAGCAAGAGCCCAGCTAAGCCTTGATAAAAGTGAACCCCCTTTCAAAACGAAACTTACTCTGACTATACGACACAATGAAGTAGTAAGTTACTAAATGTTACACTCAAAAAATATTTATAAATTGAAAATATGTATCTTAAAGGCATAATATGATTCTGTACATACACCAAGTATTTTAATGAGTCTTTAAGATGAAAGGTAAGAAAATGTGGAAGTTTAAAATTAACAGAGAAATGCAAAAGAACGATAAGAAAATTAGTGATCATTTCATCACAAGGATTCAGAACATTAATGGTTTCATCCCTTTTGTTCACCTAGAACTGATCAGAAAGGTCAGTTGAATAGAGGAAAAAAAATGCGTGATGGCGTTTCTTTTTCACAAATACACACATGAAGACACACGAACACACTCAAAACATACTAGAAGCTAGTTAGAGATGAGACTAGGATAGAATGAAATGATGTGAGATTAGGAGAAAATTACAGGGAATCATGAAACTTAATGGCTTTTAGTTAATATTGTTATTTGCTATTTTTTCTTTTTATTCATTCACCCCGGCATCTCAAGATTTAGAACTTTGACATTCTCCAGATATTTCAGATGCATAATTTTATTTCAGCCGTCTATGACAATTTATAAATTTTCTGTGGCCAAATTAGGCTATTATTTTTTTCAGAAAAATAAATTACCTTAGAAATTAAATATTGTGTACCTACAGATAGTATTAAATTCTGAGATTGTTTTTCGACATGGTTTCAAGAGCAAGTAAGGTAAGCAGTTGTTTTTACTAGCAACAACATATATCCTAATTCTAGAAAAATGAAATTATCAATGCACTGGTTAATAAGAGGTAAAAGATTTATACGATTTGAAGAAAAACCAGAGTATCAATCCAATATTAATAATGGATTAGAACCAATTCTTGGCAATGAAATTAGGCAAGAAATATGAAAGGCAATGGACAAGGTAGGTGATGATTTGGTCTGTGTGAAATCATGCCAACAGGTTATATGTTTTTTCATCGATTATGGTTCCTAAAGTGTTCAGGTCAAATACTTGTAAAAACTGTCAAGAAAATACATTATTTGAAAGGATTTTATATTACCAGTAAAAGCCTTTCTTAGAATAATGAGACCGATATTAGCCACTGCTATGTATTTTCTCACTATAAGCACTCACTTCTTTCTCTTTTGATATGTAGTTCCAAAAGGTTAGAATTTGATGCTTTCACTTACTAAGAGCTATTTTTTGTATTGGATCTTAATACACACAAAATCAAGTTGACCGGAAGGTGATCGTTAGACTGCTCATTCCCCTTTATCTTAAATTGAGAGTGTCTTTGAAAACAGAACCTACTTCTCAGGATTAATACTAACAACAGTTTATATAAATCCTTCTCATTCTTAAAAGAATTGATGCTTGCTTGGTTGAACCTTAGTCACAAGTCCTAGTATTTGTTAAGGAAATAAGGAAATTTCTTATTTGGAGAGATGAGTGATATAGTCACAAGAGGTAAATTATTATTTGTCAAATATTTCTTTTATGAAAAATAATTCTGACGGGGTATAACTTTCAGAGGAATGCTTCCAAATGCCACTAAGCTGCTGGCCTGACCTGCTCTGTCTCTATTATACTCACCTTCATAAGGTGATCAAGGTTTTTACAGGTCATGGCTATATGGCCCTTTGAAAACCAGCCAAGAATATTGGGGGGAAAATTCTAATTTGAAAGAACTTGGTCTAAACAAACTAAACTAAATCTAGATAAACTAAGTTAGATACCAACTAACCTGAGTCATGATAATTTCACATTAGAAAACAGGCATTCCTCCGTTCTTGTGGAGGAGGCGAGTAGTTATCCAAGAATTAAATTAAATTTTAAAGCTGGTTAAGAGAACATCACATCTTTATCCAAGCTCCCTATCTGGAAACTGATGGAAACATCGGTGAGGAGTACTATCCGGTGAAAGGTTTGTTTCTCCCAGATGCCTGCTATTTAATCAGTCTTATTTTGGAGGGCGCCAAGAATGCCGAAGGCTCTCAGGAAACAGGACGTAATGGCAGTAATGATATCACTGAGAGATATTAGCATCCTCATAATTTTAGAGCAAATAGGTAAGCTGGAAAGCCACTCTGGCTTATGAGAGCGAGGGGGCTTGAGAGAAGTCATTGGGTTTTCTACAATTCTCAGCCATTTTGGGATACAAGATGAGTCTCACTGGCAGGTGTTAGATTATTAGGAAAATTACGCAGATGGAGTTGGCAAACCAGCCTCCCCTTTTCGTAGCTGCCAGGAATTCCCACCCTCAGGCTTAGCTTCACATATGCTTGTTTAATAAAGCTCCTGCCATTTCAAGGAACCAGAACTGGTGTCGCCATTCAAGCATGCCCAGAACTGCGAACAGATCGCATCGCCCACATCTTCCCAGACTGTTAGCAAAAACCTCTTCGTATTTTGTGTCACTCACACCTGCCACGATGGATTCCACCGAGGCACCTTATGACCCTGGCTCAGAGGAGGAAAGTACGTGCATCTCAACGGTGTTTGCAGTGTTCAACAAACTGTAAAATGGATCTGATACCCTCTCACATCACATGAGCAAGTGCAGCTAAGCCTCAAGTCTCTGCACAGTGAACAGAAAACACCATTTTCCAAACTAGTGCTTCCTATTGTCTAAACCCAATCTACTTTAGTAACATTATATTTGCTTTTTAATCATAGGCTCACTTGATTTATCAGGCTGTCTTAAGAGACAGCTCACGTTTATTGACAGAGGATCTCATACAGATGCCTAATTAAGACCATTAACATAATGAAGCCACGAAATTTTATGAATTAAAAATGTTCTGAAAACTCAAATCATCCTAATAAAAAACAAAATGAACATCACCTGTGACTGCATGTATCAATTATATTTTGTATATAATTAAAATACAATCAATTCTTAATCTATTATGAGAAAAAAATTACTTATTCAGCAAAGATATATTTACCTTTTACCACAAATCTAGCACTATGACATACATCAGTTATAATAAAGAATGAGATAAAAACAGTCCCTGCTCTTGATGAACTTATAAATGACAAGGAAAAAGAAAAGCAGATGATAATGGAAAAGAAAATTGTAGGCCTACACCAGTACACAGGAAGGACATTCAACCTCCAGAAGGGCAGAGGCACTAGTGGCATGCCTCGGGGGACCTGAAGGATGATAGGTATTTGCCAAGCAAAGAAAACGAATGAGAACTCCTGGCAGAAATCCATCCTTGAGGACACTCAGGACATATGAGGATATGAGATTGATTCGACAAGGCTGAGATGGCATGTGTGAAGTGGGGCTAGAGGTGTGACTGGAGACATCTATAGGGTCCATATCAT
>NW_006439192.1:24896067-24899177 GCF_000325575.1 Pteropus alecto | reverse complement strand
TAAAAATCTTCTTTCTCTCCTCACTTCCATTATCCAGGTTTTAGTGTGTGTGTGTGTGTGTGTGTGTGTGTGCACGCGCATGTGTGTGTTATTTTTTTTTAGTGTATGTATATATATATATACATACACTAAAACCTGGATACACACACACGCGCGTGCACACACACACACACACACTAAAACCTGGATAATGGAAGTGAGGATAGAAAGAAGATTTTTATCTTAGAAAAAAAATCCACTTTTCCCTTACAAAATATTTTATGAGAATCATCAGAATTACCTTTACCAAAATCAGTCTTCCCCCTTCTTTGTCCATTTGCTAGAATAGATGCTAATGTAATGATAAAAACAAAAACAAAAACAAAAAAAAAACATGCAAACTCTTTTAGCCTATGGCGTGTGGTTAAACACATGCACATACACATACCTACCCAGTGTTTGCCTTTGAATATGTGATTACATGTAATGGTAAATACTGTTCATCCCATCACATATGTACAAAAATAGCAGAACATACCCTTATGTTTTTACATTACTATACACACACACAGATCTACCCACCTGAATTCCTGGCAGAGATTTAATTTTAAATCCAGACCAGGATCACCCAATCTGGTTCCTGTTTGGATGTCGGGGCTGGGAAACCCACTATTCGGAGCAAGACTATTCCATTGTTGGCCAGTTCTATTAGAATTTTTTTTCTTTTCTTTAGGCTTAATTTTGTCCCTAAATTCATACCATTGCTAATGCTGAAATACAAAGTCATTCCTTACCCTACACATAGGAAAGAAACCAAAATTGAAGGTAAGAAATCAAAGAAGCTCATTTAAGCTCTGCCATTCACGTTTTTAACAATTTACTAGTTTGAACTCTTAAGACAGGGGTCTTCTGTTAACTGTCTTTTTTTCAATCATCTTCATGACAAGATATACACATGCTGTTCCACCACTCATTTATAAATCTATTTAATCAATAAATCCAGTTCTATGACATAATTTATGTGGACAAACTTCACCCCTTCTCTTTTTTTTTCCAATGTGAAAATTCACCTATGAAAGAAAAAAATACTGAACTGTGTCTCCAAGACTTTTCTTTCTTGAGGGCTATAAATGTTTTCCATTTGTGTCATCAAGCTTGTTTGGATGAGAAGAGTGTTGTGGTTTATGGAGTGATGTCTGCTTTCTAGTTTGGATATAGAATTCAAAAAATATGTCAATCTGCTATTAGCAAACCTCTCTATAGCTTATACACAGACACACTTTTAAAGCGAGGGACTATTCAATATTTATTGAACACCTATTTCAAGCAATGTTTCAAATATTTGCAGTGAATGAGGTAGAAAATATATCTGCTTGCACATTTCCATGGGGATTAGGTAACGTCTAGACAATTAAGAAATAGACATGATGGTACATACTATGCAGAGAATTCGAGCAGAATGTCACTGAGTGGTCACTGTAGAGTGGGGGAGAGAGATTTCTGAGGAGATACCGTTGAAGTTGAGATAGGAGCAGTGCCTAGATTATTTCCCCTCTGCACCTACCACTGAATTTATCCTGCAGAAAAACACACGACCATGCTGAAGAGTCACATTTGAAAACCATGACCGTGGACCTCTAAGAGACCTCTGACACTGTGGTGATTGTATTACATTTTTCTAGTCCATTTCATACTTATTTCTTCAAACCTCCAGTACCTCCTTTTCTCACTCTCTAGAGGTCCCTGCTTTCTATTTCACTGAAGAAAGAAAAGCAATCAGAAGAGATGTTCCCTATATACCCACTGCCACATCTGCCCATTTATGCTGTCCTTTCTCCTGTTGCTCTGAATGAATCTTCTGGGCTCCTACGTAAGGCTGTCCTCCTTACACTTCTGCACCAGATTCTTTGTCCTCTGCTTTTCCTAAGACGTTTCTCCAGCTCCACTCTTGTCTCTCCTACATCTTCTGTATTTCCTTCTCTCTGATTGATCCCATCAGCATTTCAACCTGCCTGAGCATGGAAACTGCTTTCTGTCACACACAGGAACAAAAAGTCCTTATAATGACGATAAAGCTCACCAAAATCCAGCCTGAATACTTTTATGATGTACACTCTTCCATCCTGCTCTCATTCTGCTTCAGCCACACTGGCCTCTTTGCTGTTCCTAGAACACGGCACAACACACTTCCACCCCAGGGCCTTTGCACTTCTGATTTTTTTCTGCCTTGACTTTTCTCTAGATTTCATTGTGATTCACCTCACCTTTGTTCTTTGTTCAAATGTTAGAGACATTCCCTATACACTACATACAACCCTGTTTATCTGCCTTTCACTCTCTCCCTTGCCAGCTTTATTTTTCTCATTTCACACTAGCAGTTTAAACACTTTCACTTTAGTGTATAGTCTGTCCTCACAAACTCCTGTTTTTTGTTTGGTTTGATTATTGATTTATTCTCACAATGTAGAAAAATCTGGTGCATATGGGGTTTTGTCAAATGTTTGTTGAATGAGCTGAATGCATGCAAGAAGCAGCTAATTTTGCAAAGATCATGAGAAGGAATACTCCAGTAAGAAATAGCTCACACAAAGGCCCCTATAAAGAGAAAAAGTTTGATGTGCTTGAGGAAACCAATGAAGACCAGTGTGGCTAGAGGAGAGAGGGAGAGTGGTTTAGAACAGGGGTCCCCGACTCCCAGGCCGCAGACAGGTACCAGTCTGTGGTTTGTTAGGAGTGGGGCAGCATAGCAGGAGGTGAGGGGCGGACAAGCAAGCGAAGTTTCATCTGTATTTGCAGCCGCTCCCCAGCACTAGCATCACCACCTCGGCTCCACCTCAGATCATCGGGCATTAGATTCTCACAGGAGCACCGGTCCCTGGTGCCATGAAGGTTGGAGACCACTGGTTTAAAATATTTCCTCCTGAGGAAGAGTCAGAAAACCAACAACTGTCTTTCCTAGTCCCCGAGTGATGCCTGCCATGTCTGTTGCTTTTCTCTGCCAGCTAGGGCTTCCGGTTATTGAGTATTGAATGAACTGTGCATTTCAATTGCAGAACTTTTGGAACGCTATACATTCTACTACCTAATGGCCCTTACACAATCTGCTGCAGGATCTCAATCCTATCTTGGCT
>NW_006439192.1:24876990-24896020 GCF_000325575.1 Pteropus alecto | reverse complement strand
CCCCTCTTCTTGCCTTCCAGTTTTCTGAGGACCCAGCCTTTGAGAGTAATTTTTTTTTTTTTTTCCTACAAGGACACAGCCTATATAAAAACTTATTTTTCTAATAAACTTTATGCTAAAGAGGTGATCACTGGGTCTTTCATGTTTTCCTCTAACTGAAAAGTCAGGTTACATTTTTGTTGTATTGATTGAAGAATTTAAATTGATAATTCCTCCCAAATACAGGGATAGCAATAACGATTTGAATTTACTGGAATTTATCAAAATCTGTGAAGGATTTCAGATTATATTCTACTTGCAAGCTAACAAGTTAGGCTGCCAGTTTTAAGGATGTAGGCAGAAGACAGTTTCTCATCATAAAGGATAGTTTATTATTCAAAGCAATAGCAGTAGCCAGAATACCTGCATTTTTCTGCTGATTTCCTCAGCTCTAATTCCAAGAAAGCAACATAATGAGGGCCAGATGATGTCTGTACATGCAGTTGGTTGAATTACAGCAGAGGAACTCTAGCTTTGGAACCCCCCTTTTTTTTTTTTAATAATGGGCAGTAAGCGTGTTTGCCCTTTGCTCCAAAAAGAAATATTACCTTTATTATACTGGACTAGAAATATGCCTGTTCTTTGCTCCAATGGGACAAACTACCTCTATGTCCCATGGCTTTTTCTACACAATCACCCTTTGAAAATCTAGAATAAAGGGAAGTCAGTGCCTTACTCACCAGATGCACAGAAATGTAAGAGGCCCTTGGGGAGTTATCTCCCAACAATACCTGCCCCTTGTTTTTATACCCTCCTGGCTACTGATGAACTTTCCATGTGCCACTTTGCTGACAGAGGCTGAGACAATTTTCTTGCCTTATTTAGCAGTTAATTGAGAATCTTAGCAACAGAACTCCAAATAGCAGTAGTGACCTCAACCACTGGAACTGCAGGCCCAAATACCTGAAAAAAATCCCATAGGCCATTAGGTTTTACCTTAAAAGGCCAGATAGCTGTTTGTGTATTGACCTTTCCACCTGGCCCAAAGCAGTAATCCAAGTACAGTAGGATGTGTTAACATTTGCAGATTCTGCCTTGATCGGCAAGCAGAAAGTAGAGGGCAATACTATCATAACGGCACTGGCCAATGATCTGAAACAGATCTGATAGTCTTCCAAGGCCAAGTTGGCATCACTCATCACATCAGCTAAAGAGAAGGGCAAATTTTCCCATTTCTAACTGAAGGATTCCCAATGTATAGATAACTACTTAAAGTTTGCTTATACATAATGAGTCAATTGCCCCTGCAAGAAGCTCCCTTCATTAACCAAGGGTGGCCTGATTTTGGAGAGATCTCCAAGGTCATCTGAGAGCTTACCTGTCCACCTCTAAGGTATAAATCACCATGTTTTCAGGAGGGATGTAAAAAATGCTCGTCTTTATCCAAGAAGCATAGCCCAAAGAGGACATAGTGTTTCTGCAAAGAAAATATTATTTACATTACTCAGAGTGCTCCAAGAAGTAACAATACTAGTTTTTGCTCAAAAGGTGCCAGAGTCTCCCACACAGACTTTCATCTGGCTGGCGAAAGCTAGGATTTCCAGTTAACTATGAATAATATTATCAATCCTTGTTTTGGAGGGATAGCTTGAGGTCGGTGGGTCCCACCTGTCCTTTAGGTTTATGTCAACATCTGAGTGACATTTGTCTACCTCACAGAATTCTCCAGAGTCAAATAAACAAACTGGAACTGCAACAATGCAACTTGAAAATGTATTAAGAGTGTTGAAACACCAGCAAGAGTCCTGAGAGGGGATCGATAGTTCAAAGCCAGGAGTGGATTGGACCAACGCTCCAGTGTGACCTCCTTCACCTTGAGACAAACTATTTAGCTTCTGGAGGAGTCACAAGTCAGACTGTATTAGCTGCTCCTTCATCAGAAATACAGTCGTTTCCTTGGTACCCACCCTACATTGGTCAGTGTGTTACCAAGCCCGGTATTATGACAGACCCAGGAAGCAAGGGTGACAGCCCGGTGCTTAATTCGTTTGGTCTCAGAGAACAGGCTCTTATTGTGTATCTCTATGAGTGACCTAGACAGTTTTATTACCAGCAATGATTTCCTTAGTTCTTGACCTCAAAAAAGGTTATATTTAATCTGGCAGTTGATAGTTTTCCAAGTGGCATGCCAAACAACTATGCTACTGGGAACAGCTCAAGAGTCAGTAAAAATATAATTCACCAATGATAGTAGTGGTCAGAGCTGTAAGAACGGCCTTGAGTTATGTCCACTGAATGGAGCAAACCATACCATTTTCTGCATAGCTGCAGCTGAGATAAAAAGGCCCCAGAAGCCTTGTTATGTTAGTGGGTTTCAGCTCAGCCAAACCATCAGTGTACCAGGCTGAAACATTTAGGAGACAAGACACACCAAGAGCTATCAATCTGTATAATGAATTCAACTACTCACACCATGTCTGCCACAGCACAGCTGAGACTATGAGAGGAACAACTGAATTCAACTGGCAATAATCTGCTATAAACCGCTAGCTCCTGTTAGCTTTTTCTGCTGACTGTGTAAGACTATTGTATTCAGTTATTGCATCACTTACTACCCTTCTCACTTTTAAGCCCTTAATCAAGCTGGCAACTTTCTTTTCTTTCCGCGATGCTGTATTATTTGTTAGACCAGCCAGGGGAGGATAGGAGGAATGCAAAGTGAGGGACAATATTCGTGTCTCAATGACAGTTCTCTACATATGACTTTTCCCAGTCAAGAGAATTACCCCTGGCGCTACAGCAGGGAAGAACAATTATCACACATCAATTTCTACTATACATTCAGATGTAGAATAACTAACACAACATACAATAGGAACACAAGGTCACATTAGCGCCTCTTCCCTAGTGCGAACACTTTCCAAACCCAGTTAGCTGAGTCTAGGCACCTCTTTTTTCATGGTTCTGTGTAGAATATTGCCTGAGGCACCTATATCTAAACAGCTATGAAAGTTTTAATTCCTCTCCTTTCAAAATTCTCAAGCATACTCAGTTGGGTGGATATAGTCTTTGATTCCCCCCTGAGGACACGGAGAGCTCAATTCCATCTCTAACTTTTTTTCTACTAAAGTAGCTAAGGTCAGCAGGGAGGAAGAGTGAAGGAGGGTGGCCATGGAGAGGGGAAGAGACGGGGAGAGGCAGGGGGGAGAGTGGGAGAGGCGGAGACTGTGTCATTAAATAAAGCTTCACATTTACCTTCAGTTTTGAGTGGTGTGGCAGCAGCTTTGGTTTGGCGAAGTGAATTCCATATGTTTTCATTTCACCCAGCACTCTATGTTGGGTGGTGAGGTCATCTTGCTTGTATTGTGGGACCCCTTGACTCAGCAGCACAGTCACACAGCTTTCCGGCAGGGACCACTAGGTTTGCACCTTCCAGATGACTCACGCTTGGCTCTAATGGCAACTTTTTAAAGGATTCCACTTTAATATGGGACATCTGTGTCCCTGTTTCCCAACTAATATCTCTTAACCTCTTGCCTCATTTTAATGTAGGGGCTAGGGAGGTTTCCTATGGTGACTTGGCTGACCACAAAAATTTATCTATATTTCTTCGGGTCAGTTTCTCCTTCTCAGATAAGTCTCCTTTATCAGCATTGTAAATCCAACCCAGAGCAGTAAGATTTAGAATACTGGTCTACGTCTTCTATGGTTTCCACAGGTGTTTTATTGTCTCAGAGATACCTGCCTGAGAGGGCTAACACTTCCTATGGCATCCAGGATCCACTGTAAAACAATAAAACAACAAAAAAGCCTCTGAGTTTTGTATTATTCACACGGATCTACAGGTGGCTGGATAGATTGCAAGAGGAATTGGGCTGGAAGACGGCTCAGCTGCTGCCATTCTCCTCAAGCCCCACCCTACCAGGAGGAACCGGCCAACATGCTAACAATTAGCTTAGTTTCTCCCAACAGTAGTCCCAAATTTCCCTCCTTTCTCACTCATTGTTTACTATCGGCTCCGTAACTGCTGTCTGAAAGGGGCGGGAAGGCTTTGTCTGCCCTGGAGGACTTTCAGCCCTAGCGGTTACATTGCAGTGGGCCTGAGTGACCATCAGGCTCTCAAGGAAAGTTCTCAAGGAGAATGACCTGCCACTTGGGGAACTGTTTGGAACCTACTTCCTGACAACCTCAGCCGGGGACCACCCACGTCACTAACAGACAATGGTAAAAGGCCATTTATTGTCCAGTTAATCATACGATTTGGTCCACATGTTCACTAACTCCAGCGGACTCCCATCAAATCTGGTTAATCAGCCCACGGAGGCCTCATTCTTTATCTTCTAGAAAAGCTGTCTTGTCAGCATCATAGCGTCATTGCCAGAACTGTCAAAAACTGTGAAAGGTTTGAAATTTTATCCTACTTGCAAACTGACAAGTTAGCTTGATATTGTTTCATAGATGTTGGTAAATGATGTGAAAATCCAGATCAGAGGTGAAAGAGTATATTACTTAAAGCAATAGCATTAGCCAGAGTGTCTGTGTTTTGTGCCTGTTTCCTGAGCTCCATTTCTAGGAGAGCCAAAACTGTAATTGTCTCAGTTTGGTGGTGTGGGGCTTAACATAAGCAACTCTATTTTGAGCCTGTTGTCTTGTTTTTAATAAGTTCTAGTCCTTCCAAAATACGAATGTTAATAACAAGTTAGACTTAGGCCGTGGCTTATTTTTAGGAGCCAGTATTTCTTACTCTTCTAATACACAACTAGTCTGACTTCAATCCAACTTCTCAGTCAGGTTGTCCTGATAGTAAAGACAGGGTTAAATTTACATGTAGAAGAAAATATATAGTTTGCTTCTGCTCTGCCAAGAAATATCTCCCCCCACCGCAAAAAAAAAAGGTTACTTCCACTCCCACGTCTTGTTTTTTTTTTTTTTTTTTTAATTCCAGTGCTTGAGATGTTTAAAGTACATCATTCATGTGTTCAGAATCTAGCCTCAGAACAAAGGAGGAGAACCCACAGGTGATGAAAGAGCGCAGACAGGGGACGTCAACATCAATAAAGACACACTTGCCAAATTCACAAATTTGAAATGTAATTTTGCAAAGGTTCATTTTAAGTGAAAATGTTTCTGTCTTTCCAAATTTTGTTCCCCGTGTAAAGGGAATAAAAACTTAAACATAAATATTTGCATTGAAGGGTATGACTAAAAAAGCCCTGGTAAAGTAAGGTACTGAAAGCATTGAAGGAGTATGAAGTATTTCTTGTAAATAATGCCGAGCTGACTGGTGTGTACCCATAAATGCACAGTGGCAAGGGTATGCTCTGAGCTCATGTCCTAAATTAAGATGCAGAAAAATCCACAGCTAAGCTGTCTGAAAATGAAGATGAGAGGAAATATAACTATATCCCCTAGCTACTAATAAAATTATAACTACAATTATTCCTGATGGTTCATGAAACAGTCATAGACGCCCAGATTGCTGCAAAGAGAGGCATTTAGTGAGGATAGAAAATCAATCTCTCCATCTATTAAACCCTTCAGTGAATCTAATGCCTGTTGTGTTTCTAAACTTTTCGGGGATAAATTTTTACTGTGTTGTTTAGTGCTCTAAATCCTGGCTGTATGGAGTTGGGGGGAGTGAGAGGGACAGTTTAAAGAATTCAATAATGCATGTGGTTCCTGAGAGCATGTTTGCTGAAGAAATCACATTTGTGTGATAAAATAGCTTCACAAATTTTATTGTAGAAATAATCGAACTCTATCATTTCTTGTTAAAACTTTTTAACTAGAATTCATGAGGAGATAAAATAAAATGACCTCTCCATTTTGGTATCTTGTGGGTTTTAGTAAATACGACAGCTCGAGGTCTATTGATGGCAGGAAAAATTGGAGGCAGACAGCTTGACCACATACCCAGAGAGACAAGAACTTAAAACTGCACTGAGGGGTGTGAGAGTTATGGAAACCCGGGCGTGCTAGTCCGGGAGGGGTGAACTCTGTGTGCCAGAGAATCACCTGACCACAAAGAGCCTCTTGACATCAGAGGAACAGTTTCCTGTCAGTTGGAGACTCTTGTAGAAACGGAGTAAGATGGATAATACTGTTCTGTTCAAGGAACTGAATAAACACGGCCCCTGATGGTGGGAGTTTTGAATGGGAAGATGATGGTGGGAGTTTTGAATGGGAGAGAAGACTCAGAGGACCTGGGAAAAGACATCACCAGCCGAAGTTAGATTTGCTTTTAGCCTCTTAGCAATTCCCATCTGCCCCTTGAGCCTTCAACTCTGATCAGCTGTTCTCCTTAGAGACGTATCTGGGATAATGCCTGCATGAGAGACATATGAGAGCCCACAGACGGCAGTGCTGTTAAACGTGACTCTTGCTTCTCCATGCATTTTTAGGGAAGACACATCACATAGGAGCAGAATGAGGAATGCCTGAAATCTCAGACAAGGCACAACATTCATTAAACATATTTTAATGCACAACAGAGAGAGGTAGATTGTTGTGGGAGACACTGGGTGAAATCACCCATTGCAGCCATGGAAAGCTACGGAAATCACCGGATATTTAACACTTTTCCTTCTTGTCAAAACACATAAGGTTAATAAATTGTATTGGTTGTCCGTGGTTCTCAAGTAAATTCTACAAAGTTTCAAGTGCCCCTTCTCAAAGATTAATTGTACATATTATAATTTGGGAAGAAATATAAATAATTGCGAAATTTCTAAAAAGATTTTCTTTGCCTAGAAATTAAGCTTGTTTATTTAACGTTTACGATCTCTATTAGATTACAGAGAGGAACTGATCCTTCATGCTTCAAATGAAGTTTTAAAAAAATGTTTGAGATTGGACCTCTTCACTGAACTGCATATTTGTTAAGGGAATTGTGACTGGATGGAGTCTTAGTTGACTCAGGCTGCCACAACAAAATGCCACAGACTGGGTGGCTTAAACGAAACTTATTTTCTCACAGTTCTGGAGGCTGGAAGTCCAAGACCAGGGTGCATTCTGTGAGAGCCCTCTTCCTCACTTGCAGACAGTAGCCTTCTTACTGTCTTCCCATGCGCCCTTTCCTAGGTGTGTGCTTGGACTATTTAAAGGAATGGTGACGTTTTACCCAGCAGAACCCTCAAGATAATGAATGGGACATAGAGATGCCGAGGAGGTGGACAAAGGAAGATAACGACGCTGTGGCCGGAAACATACTGGTTTTGCTGCAGCAATGTAGACTGAGGGCCGTGTAGTTCTCTAGAAGAGAAGAGTGATAGGTTGCCTTATAAATGTTTTTTTTCCTTTATTCGTAGACCTGCACAGAAAATCCAGCTTTTCTACAGATGAAACATAGTTTTAATTGCATCTATGGAATAGACACAGGGTTAATTACTTTTTTTTTTTAATCTAGAAATATATCTCTACACTGGTCATATAATCCATGCTGTGGTCTGAGAAACATTAATCACATAGCAGACAGAACTTTTAGGTAACTCAAATGAAGCAAATCTTCTCTAAAGAAAAGTTATTTGCGTAACCACATACTAGGATTTAGCTAAATGTAGCAGAAAATTGCTAATTATAGTCATGCTCAGTGGTCATTCCAGCATTAACTCTTTAAAAAATTAATAAGCATAAGCGATTATTATGTGTGTACTATGTCACCTGCAAATAATTGCTGGTAAAAAGAGTATTCACTTTATTTTTAGGTAAATGTGTGATCCTTACAAATAACTCATGGAAATAATGGCTAGGAGAAGGCAGAAAAAAATTAAATAAAAGAACAAGGTCATGTTGATATTCACTCTTTTCTTCTGAAAGTTTACCCTCCTTTGATCATCATAATTATAGCAGGAAGTGAACAATAAGGGACAAATCATTCTTAAATTGTTCCAAAAGTACTTCATTTCTGGAAACAGGATTTCTCTTTCAGGCAATACACTTTTGTGGCTAGTTTTGATCATTCTTTTTCCAAGAAGGAGAAGTAAAGCCTAAAAAGAAATATTGCATTGAAATGCTTACATGTCTTAATAAATTCAGTAAATTATCATCTGAATTAGACACATACAAGATAGTTTAAAGCACTATGAAATCTGTTACTGTTGTTAGGCTGTAAAATAACTTTGTAAGTGTATACAAATCTGTAACTTCTTTCAACATTCATTATAATTTCTGAAATCAGATAAAACATTCCTAATTAAAGATAAGAAAGGTCACATTTAGCAATAAGAACTGAAGAATTTAATTTAAGTATATATCCTTATACTAGATTGAAATGAAAATTGACAGGAGATTTCAGTAGCATAAAAGGTTAGATTTTTTTAAAAAAATGTTTATACTAGTATAATTTTAAAGCCTCCTATATATACTTGCTTATCAACATATTATCAAAGTACTAGCCCATATCATTTTCTTGTGGAGAGTAGGGATGCTGTACTTTCTGACCTGTATTAGAAAAGATTCGATTGTATAATATTTACCTACCATTTTTAGTGCATGCTTCCTCTAGCTGGTAAACATGTTCCCTAAGAAACTTAGCATTGCACATACTGTCACAAATTTTATTTCATTATTTTATTTTATTTTTTTATTATTTACTATTATTTATTCCTACAGCACCTGGTAATCCTAGGTGGTCTCCCATCCAAGTACTAACCAGGCCCAACCCTGCTTAGCTTCTGAGATCAGACATTGGGCTTGTTCATGGTTGCATGGCTGTAGACCATGGATCATGTCTTCACTGGGGTGTGAACCCGGAACCTTCTGCGTGTAAAGCAGACATGCTAACCGCTACACTATGGAACCACGTCCCCATTATCATTTTAATACTGAATTTAATTTTAAAATATTAAACATAAAAATAACAGCCATTTTGAAAAAATGCTGTATCATGAGCAGCAAGGGATAAAATGGCTATATTTACTTAGTTAAGACTTCGATATTCTTTTGCATTTTATTACTGGAAATGAGAGTTTTTGATATTAGACAAAGACAAATTAAGAGGATAGAAAATTTATTTTTATATATACCTTTCCTTGGCTATTTCTGTCCCCTCTCCCCACTCTCACTTGAATTCAGATTGTACAGAATTACTCTTTATCACCTTCAGAACTGCTATTATTACTTCTTCCCTGAAGTTAAGAACATGGAAAACATTAATGGTCAATATAAAAGTCTTTATACCCCCAAGAGTTAGAATGCCAGAGATGGTAGATAGATATTTACCTAACACCTTCTCATTTTCAACAGTTTCTAAGCTCATTTGTGTGGAGTTAGCTTTGGCCTGCTACTGCCCTAAAAACTTCGCCTTGTTTCTGATTTGCTTGTCACCTGGGTTGCTAGTTGCGCTTTCACTGAATCTGAAGTTTCTCAACCTATAACATATTGTCTTTTTAAAGGATTTTTTTTGGTAGTGTGTGTGTGTGTGTGTGTATGATGTAAGGGTTCTCACTATTTGGTTTTCTTTACACCTGGCAATGTGGGATTCACCAGCCTTAGGGAAATTATTCAACACTGTGTCCATCCTAGTGTGTGTGTGTGTGTGTGTGTATATATATGATGTAAGGGTACTCACTATTTGGTTTTCTTTACACCTGGCAATGTGGGATTCACCAGCCTTAGGGAAATTATTCAACACTGTGTCCATCCTATTCTTTAGAACCTTGATTTTTTTTCAACTCTAATAAGCATACGAATCATCTGGAGAATGCACCTTGTTAAATAATCTAGTTAAAATGCAAATTTTAATTAAATAGTACTGGGATAAAGGCTGAGTTTCTGGATTTCTAACCTGCTCCTAGGTGAAGTCTATGCTGCTAGTCCATGGATCACACACTCTTAGTAACAAGTCTTAGAACAGTATTCTCAAGGCGTGGTCCTTGGACCAGCAGCAGCATCAGCTGAGAACTTGTTAGAGATGCAAATTATCAGGTCACATCTCAGATCTACTGAGTCAGAAATTCTAGACATGGGACCTGGTAATCTGTGTTTTACTAGGTCCTGCAGGTGATTCTGATGCACACTGTGAAAGAGGACATGAGTGGAACCACATTAAAATAGAGCTGGCATAGCCGTTTCAGAGACACTACCCTGTATGTCTCATTTCATTTTTATCTTCTGCTCTAGACCAATATATTGACATTCTAAGAAGTCAGTAAGGATGAGAATATTGTTTGTTAAGGATATTGGACTTTGCCAATTACCAAATCTCTAACCAATCAATGAAGTACAAATCTAGCCTTCTGCCTGAGGACCACATCTCAAGTGAATCCATAAAGTATAATTTAACCTTATTTCATCCAGTACCAATGAACTCTTCTTTAGTATAACTCACTTCATCATCCTCCCTTTTTCCCGTAAAAGTGCTGATCCCATCTCTTAGAGGAAGGTCTTCTTATACTTGGGCTTCTACCTGAATGTTCTCCCCAAACTGCAATTCTTTGATCCCAAATCAATGCTGCTGCCTCTCATTTCAGCTTTTAAACTTTAGGTTAACATACCATAACTGACCTTTGAATTGAAGTTGGAAAAGAAGGTGAGTGAAGAGTAGGAGTGGAGGAAGTGAACAGGTGGGTGGGTGGGTTAATGTTTGTTTATTTGTTTGTTTTTTAAAGCAAATAGCTCATTGATGATCTAGTAAAGGTTAAAAGAACTATCTGGGATAAATTATGTTTTCAAATTTTATAGAGGTCTGTCACATTTGTCTGAGTAATAAAATCCTATGTAAAATGGCCAAGCCGGTTCTCCAGTTACTGATTTCAGCGAGATTAAAAATAGGGGGAAAAAAAAACCAGTAATAGGTATTTGAAGAACAGAGGATTTTATGTTCTCTTTGATGATGATCCATTAAAATATTTTGCCTATGGTTTCTCATTGACTTAATTTGCATTCCTTTTATTCTCCAAAGAAATAGAACACAGGATGCAAGACTACTTTTATTGGTTTTCTTGTCAAGGTTCTGGGGACATCCAATGTAGATGAGAAGTTTTAATTGTACTGTCAGCAGGCATTAAAGTGCATCTTAATTTGAAACGTATTTGTTGCCATGAATATAAAGCTTATAAACAAATAAATACTGGGTGTAAAATTATCTGAGTCTCTTCAGCTAGAGGACTGTAGACTAAAAGTTTCAAAAGAATCACAAACACACATTTAGGAGACTTTTGTATAACTATTTCTATAGAAATCAAGATCTGAAGGAAATGTTCACATACACATGATACAACTACTCTGGCTCACGTTTGGATAATGGTTTCGATTCTAATACTTTTGGTTTCTTATTAAAGAAGTAGTCTCAGAGATAAAAATAGGTAAATTTGTGACTGCTATAAAAATATGACCAGTTAGGTCAGAATCTTCCTCTGCCTCAGTGAAGTTCTTGCTGAGTAAATACATGGTCACCTGTATCACAACAGCAGCCAATGATCCCAAGAAGGGGAACTTATTGGGTATGGGAAACAGTAGGTGTTCAGATCACTCCCAATAGAATAAAATCAACAGAAAAGTATTGCTAGCAATATGTTAGTGATGTTTTAAACTTATTTTGCCTTATTCTATTGATTCCACTATCCCACTGAATGTAAGATGCATGGTGATTTATGTAACCCTAGAGATAAAAAATACTGCCATTAATTTGAGATACAATGCTTTTATATAACTGAGAATTTACATTTTATACTTTCTTGAGGAGTTTGCTTAGATTTTGACATTACACAATCAACCAAAAAAAAATTTAATGAACCCAGATTGGTTAAAATGTTCCTAAAAGTTCATTCAATTTAGGTTCTGACTCAGCTGAAATAGCTTTCAATCCAAGAAGCTCAGTCCTCTGTGCCATTAAGAGTATTAATGATGCAGTATTTCTTAAAAACAAAACAAAACAAAACATGTTACTCCTATCTCTGGGGTTTTCTTCTGAGCCTTTGATGTCACCCTGCAAATTCTGATGCTGGTTTTTTCTTGGGCTTATCAGAAGGTATCAGGTGATAGCAAACACCTTACAACTGTTCTCTTGCTGACAGTAATTGGAAAATGCTGTAAATTTTAAGGTACATTTTAATTTTTATGTTAAAAATGATGTGAAATATAAAAATATAAAGGGTTAAAATGTAAAAATGATATATTTCTTAGAATCGGTGAAATATGATATGTGGGAATATGAATTATTTTAACTTGACAAGTTTATATTGAGTACCTACTATGTATACATTCCTGTGATAGATCAAGATAACTTATTCCCTATATAAGAGAGCTTATCTTTTAGTCATTTAATATTGTTTTTCAATCATTCAACATTAATGCAATCAAAGTATGTTGAGGCACTATAATGAAATGGTGAAGAGCACAATCTCTCCAGAACCAGACTATCTGGGCCTAAAATCTGGCTCTGCCATTATTTGCTTTGTGACTTTGAAGAAGTTACTTAATCTCTCTGTGTCTCAGTTTCCTCATGATAATAGTATCCACATCATTGAGTTATTGTGAGCATTAAATGAGATAATATTCATAAAGTATGTAGAACAGTGCCTGGACATAGAAGGCTTTTGTATTATCTAGTCCTATATTAGAAGATAATGCACATATCACCTGGATATTTGGGGCTCTTGTTTATAGAATTTACTCATCATTGTTATTTAGTCTAATATAATACCAGCAGGCTTCTCCTGCTAAAATTAAGAGATTAATAATTCAATTTAATTTTTGACTGACTAGTTATGTTTAGTCTTTCTGTAACAGTGTGTGTGGTATTTCTATCAAATTCCATGATAAAAACATCTTTCTTCTAGATGTATACAGATGCAAACCACCAAAATCAATTACAATTTTTGTATTACCTAACCCTCTGTAGCAACAAATTCACATCTGGAGAAGTGGGAAAGATGCAGTTTCTAATCATCTGAGACGTAAATACAGATGCCTAATTTTTAACCACTTTCATGCAATGCATTGGTAGTAAATATGCTTTTGATTCTAAAGTTAGTTGATTTTCAGAAATTTGGGTGCCGATGGACTTTGATTGAGTTTGTTCAAATCCACAACCATCCATTTTTCCAGAAGTTAAATGAAACATTTACTCTCATATTAATACACAGATGCCACATAATATAAGTCCCTTTTGTTTCTTCACTTCAATTATCTAAAGAATTGTGTTATGCAAAGTTTTTCCCCTGAGCAAACCAGAGATTCCAGATGACTTCAGGAGTTAGAGATTCATCAATGTTAAATATTAAGAATGGAAAATCTTGTCAAGAAATTGTACAAAAATATGCTTGAATACCTAGAGATGTGCTGAAAACCCAGAAGTCAAGAATTCAAGTATTATTTGAGTGGCAATATATACTTAATGATAACAGTAATGATGTTAGGTCCATGTTAAGTGTTACTGAATATAAGAGAAATTTAAGACATGTTGTTTACTCATAAATTATTTATTATTTAGTTGATAAGAAAAGATAGGAAACAAATATATAAACATTTAAATGTTGTGATAATTAAATAACTATTGGTATAAATAATGAGATAATGTGACATATAAAAAAGCACTAATTGAATAATAAACAATCAGTAAATGATTCGTACATAAAAATCTAAGGAGGAAAGTTATTGTGAACCTTAAAGGAAGATATCATTCAGGAAGTGCATCTGCAGGATGGACAGAATATTAATAAATAGAGAAATGATAGAGAGAATTATCATAGAGAAAGAGCATGAGCAAATCCATGGACAGAATCATGGAGGGTTCTTGGGGTTAGGTAGGGAGACATAGTAAGGAAGTCAGCATCCTGAATCAGATAGTGTTTCTGGGGAAAATTAGAAGAAAAAATATTTAGTATTAAAGACTGAGTCAGATTTTAGAGATCCTTAAAAGAGGTAAATATGCTTTCACTGAGTACAGTAGATTATTAGGAGCTATTACAAATTTTTTGAATGGGGTGGTTATATGAAAAGTTGTATTTGAAGCTCAAGCCAACAGCAATATTTAGGAGAAATTTAAGTAGGGGAAGGAGAAACACAGGAAGAACAATTAGAACTGGGAACAGAAGTATCTATCAGCAATCTCTGCAGCACCATCTGTACCTATTTCTGGAGCAAAAGTTAGACAGGTGTCCATTTCTAATGTTCAGCAAATCCAGCTTCTTTGCATTCTCTTTTTTTTCCCTTGTCCTTCAAACAATGGGTTCAAATCTCTTGACTGAGATACATTATAGCTCAGCCCCTTATTAAAGAACCTGTAGACAGTATCGCTAAATGTTTTCTAAAGGTGAGTGCTACAAATTATAGAATAGCAAACTTGGCATCGTTTCCAGGGAACATTCCAGAATAAATTGTCTTATAGAGCACTTAATATGGAAGAAGTGCTCTTTAAGTGCCAACATGGGCCCATAAAGAGTAAGTCATGGTACAAACCTTGCATCTTCTGAAAAAGTCGTCAGAAGGAGGAGGAAGAGGTATTAGATATACTGAAACCACATTTCAGTGAGGCAGTTTACTTTGTGCGTCTGGTGAGCTTTCCACATAAATGGCAGTTAGAATGAATGACTGCATTTCTCCAGTTAGCAGTCATCTTCGGACAAATAAAACCTTGACGGGGAGGGGTCTCTAGGACCTTATAGAAAGTTTACCTTTGTAAAGAACCAAAGACGAGTTTTATGAAACATAATGAAAAGTCTCATTTTTTGATTTAGGCCACTTATTACACAAGTGCAAGGTAGGACTACGTGAAAAATGAGGATGTAATGGAAAAGATAGCGGTACGTGCATTTTAACTATTATCCTGAGAACAAATGTACGATTGATATCATTTGATATACTAATAATTCTCACAGTGAAAATTCTGGTAACAAATTAAGATGGGAGGTATGGGACAGGATCTTCAAATACCCTGGCATTGGTAGCTACCAGCAATGAGTACTGGAACTGCTGACTCTTCTATCCCAAGAGTTAGTGGAGTTTGCTAATGCAAACTATTGGGGGACTTAATTCATACGGCAATTTCCCCCAAATGACCAGTTCATTCGGTATAACTCTTTACGTCAGGACTTTTATTCACATTTTAACCGCTAGTGCCTGTGACATAACATATTCATTCAAGCAGTTGCAATTTAGAACTTTCCCAATGACTAAAAGCCCTCACAGAGTAGCTGCATGCTTTGACACTCAGCATGTAACTCAGTGCCATTCAAATGAAATATAAGTAACTTACAATCATAGTTTAGACTGGGTTTTGTGCTTCCAGCAGAATTGAAGATTTACAATGCCTAGCAGCACCAACTCTCTGATGTTACACATGAAAGGGATGAAGTAAATTTTTTATTTCCATTTTTGCTGCTCGAAAATGTTCACTTTTATTTTTTTGGAGAGTAAAATCTAAGATGTCAAGGCCAGAAACGGAAATTACTAATTAGTAATTTGAAACTTGCCATTACTAAGAAACGTTAAATCCAGCTGTAATTCCCGTATAATCTGGTCGTTATCTAAAAGAGACCCTCAGTCACTTCACACTACTGTTATTAATGAAGACACCCATGGAGTTCCTCTCTTTTAAAAACTCAGTCGGGCTTCTTCTCTCTGTTATTTGGAAACATGAGGCAGTGAAATAAGCACAATTGTGAAAACATTCATCAGAATTTAGGTTGTTCATGGAACTGGGTGACTGTCCCACCCGCTCTCCATCACATTAGCACTTTGGTTTCTGTCCAACCAGAAAACAAAGAAATTAAGTCTTGAAATGTACAAACTCAAAGGATAACAATATGATACACTTAGCAAACACATGAAATGAGCTGAAAGATAATATGAGCAGAAAATATACTCATTTTATGTTCCAAATGGCTTGTAGATAATTAGTCAACGTTCACTAAGCCTTGTTATATGGGAAAAAAACCATTATATTAAGCATGGCTAGATATAAATACATATGAAACATAACTATGAACTAAAATATGAAAAACAAATACCACAAAAATGTGTCTATGCTTATGTCATCAAAAAATAATCTTTATATTTTAGATTACTGATATATGTTAATATTTTGGGGATTAAATCTCATCTATTTTACCTGAATGCCATTTTATACTTTTTAAGGTTTCAGTAAGATGAATTATTCCATTCACTTACTCACCAAATGTTTACTGAGTACCTTTTATAGGTACTGTCTATTATTATTAAAATTATAATCATTAATGTAATAATAGAATAGAATCATAATATAATTAGTTGATATTGTTAATAATAATTATTAGTAGGGTGATCATTTTTTCAGATATTTTCTACATTCCAGATACTGGCTAAGTAATTTGTAGACATTACCTCATCCATTCCTTACAAGATTCTCTGTTAAGAAGGTATTATTATCTGCTTCTTATTGGTGAAGAAATGGAAGCTGAGAGAGGTGAAATAACGTTTTATCGCCTGTGAGCTGCAGTGCTGTCCTTAGGTTCAGACCTCTCAGGAACCAAAGCCCAGTTCCTAACCCAAACACTGTGCTTTCTTCTATTGATTGTACTGATGTGTATGTGTGTGTTTAAAATGTGTTTGTGTGTGCATATGTGTGTGTGTTCTGAAATAATAAATGCATGTAGAACACAGATATACTACTCTCCTCCAAGAAAATGTTACTATTTTAAACTTTGAACAGATGACAAGTGAATAATATTTGTCTTCTTTTAACACTCTACATATCAAATGTGTAAAGCTGAAAAAATACTTTAACCGAAATCACAAATAAGTTAAAGTGTTATAAGAAACAATTCATTCATTTATTTGAAAATATTGACTACAAAAAGGACATATAAACTTCATCACTTTCTTCAAAGAGCACAATATATAAGCCAACAAGGAGAACAGTAAACTTTTAACTGATTGTAGTTGGATAGGCAACAAAAAGACGATCCTAAAATTAATGCTTGTAGACTTTTAATATAGGAGAGCAATATTCTTTCTTGAAAATATGTTCTGCTTCTGTCATTTTTATGTTGGCATTTTTCACATATTTCCTTGTGACACCCTTCAATGATAAAGCATTTGGTCCTCTATCTGGATTTCTCATTTCTTAGATCACTGGTTCTTAACGTGTGGTCCCTAGAGTAGCAGTTGCAGCATCATCTGTGAACTTGTTAGATTTGTGAATTCTCAAGCCCCATCCCAGACCTACTAAATTGGAATCTCAGATGGGGCCCAGCCTTCTGTGCTTTATCAAGCCTTCCATGTGATTCTAAATGCATGCTAATATTTGAGAACCACTGTCTTATATGAACAGCAAAAGCTGGAATATAAAGAACCTGTCAAACAGGAAATTTTATGCTAATTCCCAATAGCACAAACTGCTTAGATGATGCTCATACACATAAACTTATTGTCAGAGAATATCCCTCTTATCATGATTAAAAGCATAAGTTAAATAGTACCATATAAATAATACAAATATTACTTGTGAATATCTTGGAATATACTGAAAACCCTATAGCTTATGGCTCAAGTATTTAAATGTCTGTTGTATATTCAATGCTAAATTATGTCTGTTCTAAGTACTTAGCATAAGAGAAATATGAGAAATATTGGCTATTGATAAGAAGCTCAGAAGCTAGTTGAGGATAAAATGGATATATGAAACATAAGATTATATATATATAACTTATATATATATATAACTACATTAAATGCTGCTATAATTGCAAGACTACTGATGTAGACCACTTGATAATACTATGACATATAAAAATATGTCATTTGTATGATAAATTGTTAGTAAATGCATAATACAAAAAATGCTCTCCACACAGAGATTATGAAGGCTGATACATCAGTTAAAATATCACATAGGAAGAAGAACTGGAACTGGGTTCCTGAGCTTGGAAAAAAATTAGTAAATGGGCCGAAGGTGAAAGAGAATTCTAATAGGGTAAATAGCTGAATAAATGCTTGGTTGTGATTATGGAGGATTTATGGGGTAAGCTGGGGAGAGAGTGTAAGAAAACGAGCAGCCTGAATAAGATGGATTTTATGGGGGGAAATAACAAAAAAAAACAATATTAAATAGTTAGAACAGAGCCAGATTTTAGAGACCCTTAAAATAGTAGAAGCGTTATTACTAGATGCAGTAGGCTAATAGGAACTACTGTTAACTCTTGAGTGGGCACTAATATGATGAATATTCTATTCTTCAAGTTCAAACCAATAACAATGTATAAGAGAGATTCAAATTGGAGGGAAAAGGCACATAAAACAACAAAAAGGATCCTTAGTCTAGAGTCATGTCTGTAATTTTCCTGATTTGGAACCTTCTAGACAGGATGAATTTTCAAGGACAAAACTAAGAAGCCAGAGAAATCTTTGATATTATACATAGTTAGACACAAAGAGTTGTTGGTCTGGACATAAGCAAATAAGTATGAGAGTCTAGTCATAATGATCTGAGTCTGAGAAACCAATCTAAAGCATTCTATGGAATATGATATTCAGAGTGTGATTTTGGGGGAACTGAGAGAAGCAGAATCTGGAATCCAAGATGATACATTCATTCTTGTAGATTAGTTAATTGATATAGCTCTAAGAATATAGGCAATGGTTGCTATCAAATAGATAGGATATACTGAAAAGATAAGTTTAGATAAAATGCATAAATGTTACAATATTTTTACGAAAGAAGGTCACAGATGAAATGTATAGAGTGGGTAACCAAAAAACATATTCATGAACATTATTTGCAGCTTAGAAAAATACCTGATATTTTAAACAGTGGTACATTGCAATGATGACTCGATTTAAATTATTCCTAGTGCCAGTTAATCTTGTGGATTAAGAGAGAGGAAAAGTAGAAAAGTAATGCATAAAGAACACCCACTTAAGCTTGACTCCAGGTAAGAACATGTTGTAATTTTCTTAAGCAACACCCCTTTCATGGTCTGTGTTCCTGTTTCCTTGACTAGTTTATATCAATTAATATATTTTTGGAAAGTTTCTACTTTACTGGCATTTCAGTGGTACCTCTGTCATTATTAATTTTCAAAAGGTTTCATCATAAAAGTCATTTTTTGAGTTTTCAATATTTAACCACTGT
>NW_006439192.1:24841577-24876930 GCF_000325575.1 Pteropus alecto | reverse complement strand
TAAATATCCACTTAAACACAGAAGTGAACAATTAAAAGAAAAGTGGGTAATTTCTCAAGATTTCAGGAAAGTGAAATCTCATATGATTGGTTTGTTTATTTCATGTAAAGTTATTGAACATCAGATTTTCTTATATTTATGCATAAATAGAAAACATTTTTCAAGCCCACATTTACCACTTTAAGTTATCATATCTATTTCTTTCTATTGGTATGTTATTAAGATTACTTACTAAGAGAACCATTTTGCCATTGACAGAAAGATTAGTTTTAAAAATAAAAGTTATGAGTTAATTTTTGGACAGGTGTTAATTAACCAGGTGGTCAAATATACATGTCCAATAGACAGTAGAAAGCATGGAATTATACTTATAATAATGTTCTAGAGGTAGTCATATGAGAACAATCTGAAAATATGAAAAAAGACGATATTTAGAAGTTTAGTTTGAATGTGATTAAACATTATCATAAGTATTTTCATAATCATCTTATGTATTATTGATATCTTTTTTGTGCTTGGTTTATGATAGAGACTTCACACATTATTTTTAGTGTTTAATTTAAATGTTATACAAGTTTACAAAGAAGGAAGTGAAGTTCAGAAAATTTAAGTCACTTTCTCAAGACTGTGAAACTGTTAGAACAAGGATTCCATTTTAGTGTTATTTGACTCCAAATTTGAACATCTCTCTCTGCCATGTTGCCACATAAGACAGAATATGTAGGAGAGAAAAAAAAAACAAGTTGAAGAAAGAACTATGGTGAGCAGGATGAAAAGGGTAAAAAAGATAATAGGAGTGACATCAGCATGATGGCCAAATAAATGTTCTTTGTTCATACCCTCCCCCTCAACAACAATTTGACATCCATCCATGGACAAAAGTGCCTTTGTGAGAGCTGAGGGATCCAGTACCATATGTGTAACCTGTTCAGCCACTCTATCTTTTGATTGGATAATTCAATCCATTTACATTTAGAGTAATCATTGTTGGTAGGACTTATTAATGTCATTCTATGTTTGCTGTATATTTTATAGTTCTTTTCTTTCTTTCTCTCTTGCTAACTTCTTTTGAGAACTAGTGATTTTCTATAGTAGTATACTTTGATTCGCTCTCTTTATCTCTTGTGTATCTACTATAAATTATTTTCTTTGTGGTTATCATTAGGTTTTCATAAAACATCTTAGGTATATAACAGTCTATTTTATGCTAATAAAAACTTTAATTGCATAAAAACCTAATCTTTTATTCCCCTTTATGTTTTTAATGCCGCAATTTACCTGCTTTTATATTGTTATTTATGAACAAAATATTTTAGTTATGGTTATATTTGATACTTGTGTTATTTAACCTTTTTAACTGATCCCACTTTGGGGTATATAGCTAAAGGAAATGGAATCAAGAACTCAAGGAGTTATCTGCACTCCCATGTTCATTTTAAGATTCATGATAGCCAAGGTATGGAAATAATATAACTGTCCATGTAAGGTTAAATGGATAAAGAAGATGTAATATACACACACACACATACACTGGGATATTATTCACCCACGAAAAGGAAAGAAATTTTGACATTTGTGACAACAGGGATGCACATTCAGAACATTATGCTAAACGAAGTAAATTACACACAAAAAAGATAAGTACTGTATAATCTCACTTTATATATAATTTTTAAAAAGCTTAATTCATAGAAACAGAAAGTAGAATAGTGGTTGCCAGGGACTGGGGAGATGTTGGTCAAAGTGCACAGACTTCCAGTTATAAGATGATTAAGTTCTGGGGATCTAATGCACAGCAGGGTGATAATAGTTAAAAAAAAAAAAAACTGTATTGTATCCTTAAAAGTTGTCAAGAGAGTGAATCTTAATTTTCTTCACCAAAAAAAAAAAAAAATATGTGACGTGACGGGGTGTTAAGTAACCCAATCGTGGTAATCATTTTACAATATTTAAGTTTATCAAATGATCATATTGTACACCTTAAATGTATACAATATTGTATGTCCATTATAGCTCAATAAAGCCTAAAAAAAGATAATAGAGAAGAATTCATTGGAGTTGTAATAGAACCAGGAAAATGCAATATCATGAAAGGGATGAGATTATAATATCTTGAGAAAGAGAGGCTAGTCGACAACATTTAATGCATTAAGATAGCCAAAGCGGAAAAGGAGCATTAAGTAAGCCCTATTATATTTCAGCACTATTCTAAGAAATCTGCATTCCTGGTCTTGGTGAATTATCAAAACAACTCAAATAAGTGTGTTCAATCACTTTTTGACATGTGAATAGGAGGAGGCTTAGATCAATTAAATTATTCACCCAGAGTAAATCTTCTAGGAGGTGGAAGATTTGGGAACTCAAAAACTCATCTTTCTTCCTCCAAAATCCATGTTCTTGAAACTATCAACTTTTTTAGGAAACTAATATGGCTGAAGTGTCAGGCATAAACGTGGAGACCGCAGTCTTCAGACTGTCTTAAGCTACCAGCTTTTTCAAAGTCTGGTCAGGACAAAGAGCTGTCTCCCTGAAGTTATGGGTTTTTTTTTTTGTTTTTTGTTTTGTTTTTTTACCAATCTAGATGGAGTGGTAGATATGAACTGTAGAATAAAAGCCTGATGCAGGAACTCTTAGAGCCAACACTCTGGAATAATATGTGTGGTTGGGTGAGGCTTTGTTGGGCCTGCATAATAGTTCACCTTCTTCCTCTCCAATCTTGCTTCTGCCTTATTCTTTTCACAGGTGTTGATCTCTACTAAAACTTGTCCTCAAACATTATCTCAGGATCTTCTTCCAGAGAACGTGACCTGTGGTGCTAAAGTAAACTGGGGAAAGACGGGAGGCAAAGAAATGTAGTAGACTACAATAGTGCTAGAAGTAAATCAAAAGGCTGCCTCACACTGGTGACTCTAGGACTGGAAGGAAGGAGGCAGCTGAAGAGAGTGTTATGAAGGTAAGAAAAGCGGGACAGGGAGGGGATCACAATGACCATGCCATTTCAGGTCTAAATTCTAGAATCCTGGAGAAGAACAGAGACAAGATTAGGTTGATTCAATAGCTGAAATTATTATGAGATCCTGCCATGGGATGGTGTGCAGACATACTTTTAAAAAGTTTTCTTTCTTCAGTTGATATACTAAAAAAAAAAAAAAAAAAAAAATTGACATTTGCTATTCATTATTCTTTTCAGCGATTAAGGGAATATGTATTCAGAGCAAACATCATGTAAAGATTTCACATATCATTGTACTACTTCAATAGAAATCCTTTTAAACAGTTTTCAGGCCTTTCCTTAGAACTGTCTTCCTGTTTAAATTATTACTGTACTTTCATTTGCCTCTCTAAAACACCTTCAAATGTACTCTATTTTTAATTTTCACAAAATTGGCAAAATTAAATGTTCTTAGATTAGTTGATTGTACAGCTTGAATCTAATCATCTTTCTCATTCTTACCACTCAGCCTTTGCATTTGACAGGTGATTAAAAATGAGCTTCTAAAGAACATATAAATCTTTCATTTCCCAAATCCTCTGTGATTGACATGAAGGATCAGAAGAGGAAATTTAAGCATAATGGTACAAATGAGACTATTTTACTTTTTAAAGTTTATAGATATGAAGGACAACCACAATTATGACCTACAATTGGGACATGTGTTTCAAACTACTTACTCTTATAAAAACTAAGCATCATTGTACTTGCTTCTGTTACAAAAATGAATTAAATTGTTGCTGCCCTAACTCATTACGATCATCTACCTGCTATTGTGGTTCTTGCGTTGTTGCTAACTTAAGGTGAAGGCTTTATTTAAACATGCAGCATGCTCGCCTTGTCTTTCTTAATAAGACAAGTCAATATAGACAAAATCATTCCTTTTATCTGGTGAAAATTCAGAGTATTCTTGATTGTAGAGTTTATTTCATCCTCCATTATCAAAATTCTTTGATGTTTCCCTAAAGGTTTATGCTTAAATGTAATTTAGCATTCTCCCAGATATAATGTCAGTAGACTGAACAACAACAATTATATTTAACTCATTGCTAACCCCATCTTCATTCTGTGCTATTTAACATATTGTTTTATTTTTCCTCTTATGCTTTAATTTCATAAAATTAAATATGACTATTTGGTATTCTATTCTGTTTCTCTTTTAATTTTTTTGGTTCTATTGAGTTTTCTATAACTAATTTATCTCTATCTCATCCTCCTCCACTATTACCTCTAGGCATATCATTCCTAATTTATATTTACATCTTGAAAATTTCCTGAGCGTTAGTCCTCATTTAACTGTCACAGGCTATCTACTTGACTGTCTTATCAACTTCTCACAATAATGACTTCACCAACTTCTTTATCTCCATACTAGCTAATAGTCTCTTTGAAGATAGTAATTAGGTGTTTCTCATATTTGTATGTCTTGCAATACTTTGCACAGTTGGTGTATAGAATTGGAAGCTAATAAAAGTTTGGTTCACAAAATTTAACTGAATATAGTAATGTTGACTCTAGAAATACTCTAAAATGATATCTACTGTATAAAGGTGATGACAGATGAGTAGAGTATTGGAATGTTCTTTCAATTCAAAAGTCACAGTGTGGGCATTTTGGAGAGGTTGAATTTTTCTAAGATCTGGGCTTATTTATCATAAAAGAGAATGAGGTCTGTGCTTCTTGTCCTATTATCTTCATTTATTCTCTTTTCTAAACATTCTTTCTTGTTGGTCAACTGGTCTGATTTCAGGCATAGCCCCTAACTGAAGGCAGTGGTCAGAATTTCTTTTACTCACCTTAAGCTCACTCTAGTTCTGTAAATGGTGAATATTAACAATATATTTATATTTTCTCAGTCTTCTAGTAGGACTGGTTACTTAAGGGAAGAAAAAAATCACTGAAGAACATTTCAGATTTAAATCTGACTTGTCACATTTTTTCACATACATCACTTTTTCTCAAGGTACTCATTAGTAAATTGAATGTGGTTCTGTTTACCTGCTTTCACTACACTCGATTCCTGGGAATAATCGAGAATTATTCAGAAGTCTTTTGCCAAAAGTGGTTAAGTAGTAATCTGGCAAATAGCCACAAACCTACTATAATTTCCTGGATGAATTATGGTTTATGTCAACTGATATATCATGGTAAAGGACATAGAAGATGTTCTTAGATAAGACTCCCCTGGCTCACTCATCAGCTAGCTATGTGACCTTGGGGATTTTATGTACCCTCTCTGGGCATTTAATCCTACAGAAGTTACAATAATTGCCTTCAATACACTTCCTCCACCCCATGATCTCAAAATAAGATTACTTTTTGAAAGTTAAATGGGTAGAAACAATATCTAATTGATATGACTATATACAAGTAGAACTCTAATAGGGTTAGTAATTAGTTGAGTTCATAATTTAGGCATAGCCACTATCTGTTTGGCATTGCATAAGTTATTTAGCTCTTTATTTTTCAGTTTTCTGATCTGTGGTTTCATGAGAACACCAACATATAGGGTTGTTAATAGAATTAAAAGAGAAAATGTATATAAAGCATGAATATGTTTCATATAGAGTAAGCCCTTAATAAGTGTTACCGTTATCATCAATGAGACTACTACTTTCATCACTCAAATCCAATGACTATGCCTAATATGTTGTCTAAAGAAATCATAACTAGAGTAGGATTATTACAAAGAAAGCTAGAATCTGATCAATTATGTTACACATAGTTGGATAAAGAAACAGAATCCAGAATGAGGAGCTTAAAAAGCAATATATAGTTTGTAGCTACCAGATTCAGGATCCATAATTCTTTGATAATTGATAGGCATTTATTCACTCAACAGATATTAGTATTTATGCCAGATATTATTCTGGGTTCTAGAGATATAAGTATGACTAAAACAGAAAAGAATCTCAGTACTCATGGAGTTTATATTTCACAAAGATTAGACAGATAACACAGTAAACAAGGTGATAATTTTTAGGGAAAAGTAAAGTAGGATGGATGCTGCAGACAGAACATTTAGGGAAGAGGAGAAGATTGCAACTTACACAAAGTAGCCAGGATAGGTTTTACTGAGATGATTTAAAGATTTAGGTCTTTGTGTGGACATATGCTTTTTGTTTCCTAGGCATGGAAAGGCTGAGAAAATATGGAAGTTGTATGTTAAACTTCAAGAAACTGCCTACCTGTTTTCCAAAATGGCCATACCATTTTACATTCTCACCAACAGTGTAGGAGAAATTCTAGTTGCTTCGTTTCTTTACAGGCACTAGGTATGGTCATTTTGTAATTTTAGCTTTTCTAATGGGTATATAATGTTTCCTCATTGTGATTTTAACCTGCATTTTCTTATAACTAATGATATAGAGCATCTTATGTGCAACTGTCCATTTATGTATCTTCTTTATGAAGAATTAAGTCATACCTATGCTGCAAGTCTGTGGACCACACTTTGGGAACTATTGCCCTAGGATATGAATGTAGATATTGAGGAGAAGAGGTTCAAGGACTAAAATCTGGGGAACGTGAGTTGAGATAAGAGATGAGAAGAAACAGCAATGGAAACAGAGAAGAAGGAGCCTGTGAGGTAGAAAATGAGGAAAATATTATCTTGGAAAATAATATTTTAAGAAGGAGATGTAATCATCCATCATTTGCTACAGATATGTCAAGAACTGAGAATTGACTATTGTCATCTACCAATGTGGAGATTATTGGTGACCTTTAACAGTACCAATTTTGTTAGAGAGTTGGAGCAAAGCCTGTAGTGGGTTTAAGTTATATTCCATAGTGTAGGCAGACTCATTGTCCCTATAGCTAGCTCAATGACACCCACCACTAACATTCTTTGCCGTAGTGTTATCCTCAATGAGTACTGTTTATTGTAGATTTTTTAAATGATAAGCAGATCAACCAATGTTATTTTCCTATTTCCTTGACAGTTAATATCTTTAACTCAAATTAATATATTGGCTGTTTGCTTATGGTTTCAGTCTCTTAGAAGGTACTTTACTCTGTCGGTTCCCGTGATCCTGAGTGACTTCAGCTTTGTCAATATATTGGGGTTTCAGCAGTTCCCTCTAACGGTGGGACTGAACAGTCTAGGCCCCATCAAGGCCTCACTCTTTCATCTTTAAAATTTTAGGATTCTATGCTTTTACTTAAAAATGATATTCATAAAATAGTCAGGCAACATTTATTTTCTCTAAGTTTCTATATTTTTCTACTGTAGTTAGAATTTAGAGTAAGTCTTACTTATTTGTTACTGTATATTCTTCCAAATAAAAGATCCCATTATGTATTTGAAGTATTTGATCAATGAAAATCTAAATTTATACAACTTTTAGGCAAATATCCAAAGTACAAAAGAAGTCTTGATCAAAGTAAGGTTTCTCCATGTAAAATGTTTGTAACACTTCTATTATTTAAAGAGAATAATAACATCGATGTAAACACTTCTATTATTTAGAGCAAATTAACAATTGGATCTGAAATAACAGTGCAGAAATCAGGTTTCTAATCCTATTAAGCCAAAACAAACTAAGACTGGAAAGTTCAGCTTGTTAAAGACCAACCACCCCCTACTATTGGTATATGAGCAGTAAATAACAAAAATCTTTCTATTACAAATCTTTTTCGTACAGTGTCACTTATTATTGTAGTTTTCATTAAGGGATAAATATAATCCAGAATTAAATATGATGCTCTTCCTATATTGACACAGCATTAGGAAAGAGTAGACACAAGAAGCGCTGTTTTCTATTATTTTATAAAGTTTTGGTTCTCAAAGAATTTAAAATTTTAAAGCAAAAAAAAATATTTTAGAAATCAATTAGTGTTACCCTGTCTTTTAGAAGGAAGAGGAAGATGAGATTAAATAAGCGCATGGTGGCCCTAACTCATGGCAGAGCCAAACTGAGAATCACTCTGTTGTCTTATAGAGCCGAATGATCACAGAAGTGGAAAGTATCTTATTAGTGTTTAATTATTATTTGATGTATGAATCACCCCACTGTCTATTCATTAAGGTTTTTTTAAACACCTGTTCATACATAGAGTACAAGCGAACATACTTTACTCCCAGCAATGTTTTCCTAAAGAAGTTAAATCCATCAGCATGTCATGAGTATTGAGTAATAGGTTTAGTATGTACAATCTGTGTGCTCTGGCTCCTTAAAATATATGGAGATGTTGATGGTTCTATATCTTCCTATATAATTATCACAAAAATTTTACAAACTTAAGCCAATCTCTTAATTCTCTCAAAGTATAGCATTTCCTTCCTCTTAAATTGTAATGAAAGATTTTAGTTCCTGTTTGTGAAATTAACATAGAATGCCATTTCTGCCTTGCTAGACTCTAAGTTTGACTCGCACTATATAAACTAGAAACTCGAGACAAAAATTAACCTTTCCGTAGTTTATTCACTTAAAGTTTCAAAGCTAATACTCACTGGGCTGGTACCTGAGCTTTTACCCAATCCTATAGCCATGCTACTATGTCCTCTTAGGCACTCCTGATATCTACTGTCAGAAATCACGGTCAGTGCCAGGAGAAAATTTCATTCATTCATTTATTCACTCATTCCTCACTTATTAAGCACCTGCTATGTTTTATTCTGGTAACAAGGTGCTGGGATACTCAAGCACTGATAAGGCACTGTCTTTATTCTTCAGGAAATTAAGGTCCATCAGAATAAGACAGACGTGTATACAAATACATGCCTTGAAGTATTACACATACTATAAGTAAGAGATATACACATTGAGGTTAGAAGGCAAAGAGAAACTACTATGTGTATTTTACCCAAATATTTTGTTGGTATGGACTTAGTTATTTTATCTTAAGTTCACTCTCTTTAGTGTATAATGACTCTAATGAAATGATTCACAGTGATCAATTACTAAATCATTAATAGTTTTTTTAACTCTTCGAAAATGATTCAACACACTTAAAATAATTAATTTCTTTGGGAAATTTCTTGAGCACAATGAAATTAAAATTTGCTGATGTGACCCAGTGTTTATAAAGCTCCTCATAAAATGCCATCGGCATGACGTTTTCCACCTCACACTGTATTTCTAGGTACTGGTATATTTGCTTGTGAACTGAGCTCAGAGTTTATAATGCATAAACATGATACATGACTCCGATTAGTTTAAATAGAGTTCATGCACCTTCTAAAAATTTTTAGGGATGACTTAAGAATGTAATTCTGAAAGATGGCATTTTGACTGTAGGGGGCATTTTGAAATTTATGGAAATACTCTGGATCATTGGGATTTTGAGGACTAACAGCATTTGCCCTGCCACACCTCAGTGATAATCATTCTTCATCTTCCAAACAGCAAATATGGGACAAATGAATACCAATTAGTACCCTCTATACCTTTAAAATGCTTCTAATTGCTTTTTTAGTATGTTCTTTCCTGAAAATATAGGAAAATAGAAATTATCTAGCTTTATAATGGTGCACAAAATATAAATACAACAGAGCTATTTAGAGAACACTACTCACTGGTGTGGGGTGGGTAGCTTTGTTCTGCTGTACTCGTGAATAAATGATCCAGGTCTGGATTTTCATTTGAGCCATTTTCTGCTTTTAAGGTTAAGCGTTCTGTGGAAATAAATGAAGACCACCCAAATGAGAACAAGCAAAGGCTATTTATTCAGAGACTGCTATCGCATAGAAGTCAGCTACATCATTTGCATTTGGCAGAGATTCAAAGGTAGACAGAGGAGGAAGAAAGCTTTATAGTGAAATAAAGAATACGTTGGATATGCTCTGACTAAAAGTTTTTGGCATGAGGATGGCGGACATGGGCTAGCTAGGAAGGGCACATCTTATGTGATTGGTTTGGGGAGCATATTGGGCTTTCTCTGGTTTGTCCTGAGTTGGAAGTGGGGGTAAAAAATATGAGAATCCAAGTTCTTTATCAGGTCTTGACCATTCTGGGCTGACTATTACAAAGCTTGTGGTCAGAGGTCTGTTGTTAGATGATTTGCCTATTGCCCATTTGACATTCAGTCTCTTCCTTTGAATTCCTCCCCGCATGTCTGACATTAGCATGCTGTCTCTTGTCTCTTCCTGATAGGAAGGCAAATTAGGGGCCCTGAATACACTCCTTTCAATGATCTCTCATAACTGATGAAGAACACTGGGCTTCAGTGTGAGCATTTGTAAAATGAGCATAGGATCTCATGTGTAATATGAATATTCTTTGATTTTAACTCATGTAAGACTGAAAAAAAAATACCATTTATGGAAGAATAACATTATTTAAGATATGTTTAAAAAATATTTATCAAATTATATTCCACCAAACTCTAGTGTGATGCATGATATTCATGGGTATTCTATTTTAAAAATAAGAGGGAGAAACTTCCTCTACAAGTAAGCTTGAAGACAACTGAGTGTAAGTTTGGAAAAGCCTGGATGGGATGTACTAAGAGGGCTTCGATGAGTAGCATTGAGAATTTAAATTGAGTTATGTTGTGTGATACTGAGATAAACATTTCCTTCTTATTAAACGGATACATCTTTGTTTAAGGTTAATATAAGTAAAAATGGCTTAAGAAAACCAGAAAGCGATAGGTAGTGGTAATCTCTAGAGTTCAGTCTTGAAATTGTGGCTCTGCTTTCACCATTGCAGCACTTAAATATTTTTACTCCTGGATTTTGCTAATTTGTATATTTGATCTTGGGACTTACACTTACAAGCCAGAGTACCCATCATACATTTTATCAGCAAACTTAACTATTTGCCTCAGGATGAATCATACCCTGATTCTTATTCATACTTGATTTGGATAATTTAGATGATGACATTTGGGTTTTTATTTTATTTTTTAATTAATTAATTTTGATTGAAAGTTTATTTTGAGGTTTTCACACAGTTCACAGGTTAGAGTGAGGAGCTTCTGCATGATTATTTTTTCTCTTTTAGATATATCATTGTTCTCAGTTATTCTCTTTCAGACTTTTTTAACAGTAAGGCATATATATATATATAGATATGTATATATATATGTATGTATGTGTGTGTGTGTATATATACATATATATGTGTGTATATATACATATACATATATATATGTGTGTGTGTGTATATATATATATTTACCCTGTGTGTTCACCTCCCATAGTTAGATTTCTTTCTGTCACCACATATTTGATCTCCTTTACCCCATCTACCTCCCCGCTTTCCCCTCTCTCTACCCTCTGGTAACCACTAGTCTATTGTCCATGAAGATTTGGGGGTTTAAATTGATGGTGTTGATAATGTTTAGAGGGAAGCTGATGCTAGAATGATGAAGGCTTTTCGGGATGTTGGGATGGGTTGAATGTATTTTGTGTATAGGAAGGACGTATTTTGCATGTGATTTTGTGGGGACCAAAGAGTAGACTGTTATGGGTTGAACTGTATTCTCTAAAATAATGTCAAAATCCTAGCACCTAAGACTGCAGAATGAGACTTTATTTGGAAACCAGGTATTTATGGAGTTATTAAGTTAAAATCGGGTTATTAGAGTGGGCCCTAATTCAATGTGACTATTATTCCTATCAAAAGGGGGAAATTTGAACTGAGAAGCAGACAAGCGCTGAGGCAAGATGATGTAAAGAAACGCAGGGAGAAGAGAACTATATCTGCAAGTTAAATAACGCCCAAGGCTACTAGGAACTAGGTGAGGCCAGAACAGATTTGTCCCTAGTGCCTTTAGAGGGACTGTCACCTGACAATTTGTCATTTGTCAATTTGACTTGAGACTTCTGGCCTCCAGAACTGTTAGACAAGTTCTTTGTTCTAAGCTACCTAGTTTGTAGTACTTTGTTATGGTGGCCCTAGAAACCATACAGATCATGATACCATTTTCAAATCTGCAATTTGTGCCATTGGGTTTTACGTTATCAGCTGTAGGTGCCATATACTCTAAGACCTTTCAGCTAATGTCCTCATTCCCTTTACTCTTTAGCAGACTCTGAAACGCAGACTGAAGTTCTTTTTTATTTTCCACAAGTTGCTCTTACAACTTTTCCAATAGCTGAAATGTGCTATCAAGCTTTCATCTTATTAACTAGTGAATAAAAGAGAATTGTAATTTTTTTTTTTTTTTTTTTACATTTTTTACTAGAAAAACGGAAGGCATACATTTACCATTGCTTTTGGATCAAAAAAGAATGAGATATTAGAAAACAGAAAATATTTCCTTTATAAAAATATAGGAAAACATAGTGTAAGGTATTATTTAACAGTTGACTTTTCAGTTAACCTGTGATACCAGAGACAGAAGTTGGAACAATTGCTTGCCACTTATATCTTGGTGGCAACCATGCCAGCTGCTGGCTGCCTAAAAAACTCATTAAGGCTGAAACAGTTTCTTTTGTTTGCCTTTCTTTGTGTGTAAAGCTTTTTTTGTGCCAGTTGTTTTCTCACTGGGGTAGAAAGGGAAGCCACACAAACAGAAGTTTGTACCGTCTGTTTGCAGTGAAAGAAAATACATGAATCCACTAAATGTGTAAGTGGTAGTTTCCCTTGTTGACAAAAAGCAAGATGCATTGAATTCCAGCAGAATTCATGTCAACCTTCTAACTCATGCCCTTTTTATCAATTTTCCCCCCATTTTTATTTATATATTATTCCCATACCTGCCATTTCTCTTTTTCTGTTTCTACATTTTATTATTGTATAGTATTCAATTGTATATGTTCTACAATTGCACTGTGTATATACTTCAATTTGTTTAACCGGTTCCCTGTTAAAGAGTAAGTTGTTTCTAACCACTTGCTGTTAGAAATGCTGTTACAAAGAATCAACTTTATTTGTGTCACTTCATGTATGTTTGAGCACATATGTGATAAAATCCTTGAGGTAGGATCATTAGATTGTCATGCGTACTTGGAGTTTTGAAACGTACATTCTATCAGATGGCCCTCCACAGAAGCCTATGAGAGGAACTATTTCTTACCCTTACCTGAACATGTATTATCAAATTTACAATCTTTGCCTATCTGATAAAAGGAAGATATCTCAGTTTTACTGCCTTTCTCTTGTTATATATAATGTTAAACATCTCCTTATAGTAGGCTTTGTGAGATGAGTTGCAAATATATTTCTGAGTTTTTCATTTATCTGATCTTTGATTATAGTGGATTTCGCTATGCAAAATTTTCATTTTTTTGTTAACAATTCATCAACATTTTTTTTCATACTCCTCAGTTTTGTGTCATATTTAAAGTGACCTTAACCTTAAGATTATGAAGGTATTTTCCAATGTTTCTTTTAATATTTATCTGTTTTGGTTGTTTTTAAAACTATTTAAAGCTGTAATTTATTTAGAAGTTATTTTAAAGTGTGTCCTCATTTAAAAATAAATCCAATATTTTTTTTTCTGGATTTCTACCATAAATCTTAACAAAACTTATTGATTGGAATACTTTTAACCTGCTAGTCTAAAAAGTGATATTTATCAAATAAATACCTATGTGTATTGGGAACTGTTTCTGCATTTTTCTTTTCATTTTAATTTATCACATTGTAAATGACAGTACCACACTGAATTGGCTTTTATGGTTTTATAATTTATTTTCCTGTAGTACTTTCCTTAACCTCAGTCAATACTTTCTTTTTCAGGTTGTTTAATAGCAAAATTTGTATGATGTTAAGACTTCTTATCTCAGGACATAATATATGTTTCCATCTTTTAAGTCTCCATTTTTATTGATTAATAGATTTTTTCTTTTCCTCGTATCGATCCTGTATATTTTACTTTAAATTTATTCCTAGTTTTTTCAGGTATACAAAAATAATGATGTTTAACTCTTTCTTTTGAGTCCTTATATCTCCAAGTTTTTTTCTCTTATCTTCTGTCGCATAGTTTCTCCAAAACAAATCCGACAGCAGCCACAGTAGACACCTTTGTCATGTCATGTTATTGCCTCCAATGGGAATGTTTCTATCTTTCTCCATGAAGCAGAATGCTATCTTTTACATGTATTTTATCTTGCTAGGCAAGTGAAAGATAATCTCCTTTTTAAAAATATTTATGAAAAATAACAATAAATTTTTTATATACCTTTCTAGCATCTAAGTAAATCATCACTTAAATTTTCTCTCTCTCTCTCTTTTTTTTTTTTTTCTATGCAAATGATGAATCAACTTTCCATTCTTGGCCTCAGCATATCATTCTTTTAACATATCATTGGCTTCTTTTTCTAAATATTTATTTATAAAACTTGCTTCAATGATTCAGGGTAGTTCTCCCATTCCCATGTGTGCTATCATTATCTAGTATACACATTATGTATCATTTGTGGCACTGTTACCTTCCTTTTATAAACAATCCTTTTCTACACCATTCTTCAGTAATTTAAAAATTTTCTTTTATGGTATTTCATCTGTTTAGACTTGTCCTTTTTGAAATCATTTTTCTAAGTCATAATTCCCTAGAAAATTATCCTTTTCCTTCAGATTTTTTAAACTTATTCATACAGGGGTGAGAAAATTTTTTTCTATAATTTTTAGAATTTCTTCTGTATCTCCATTATTGTCTCTGCAGCATTTATTATTTTAGCGTTCATATTCTCTTTCTCTCCTTCTATTAATTTAAATAATGGTTCAACTGTTTTTGCTGATTATTTTTAATAAAAGGATTGGAATTCCTTGTTTACAATTTTTCTGTTATCTATTTTATTAATTCCTGCTTTAATACTTGTTCCTTCTGTTTTCTTTTTATACTTTTACTAATTTTTGAATTAGTTTCCTAATTATTTTTATTTCTTTGTTAATATTTAAGATTATGAAGGTTTCTCTGAGCACTGTTTAATCATGCCCCTTATACTTTGTTGTTAATTTCAAGTTTTATCTTATTGTAACCAGATAATGTTTTGAATAGTTGTAATCTATGCAAATTTTCTTTGTACCTATTACATGGTAAAATATTCTTGGAAGACTCCTTGAAACTAGAGAAGATATAGTCTGTATTCATTGTGTTGGGGGAAAGGATGTCAATATATTCTACTTTGTTGTGTTGCTTAGGTTTTATATATGCATTATGTCTTTTCTAGTAGACAGAGATATTTAACTCTATAGTTGTTCATGATGTGAAGTCTCTGACTCTGCCCCTTGTTTTATCTACAGATTACCCTCTGCAAATGTAACTTGCCTAAAGGGGCCATTGTTTGTGTTTCGAAATGATGTCACTATCCTTTGCACCAATTTTCTATTATTGTAAACAAAGGATTTTGTTTAGCACCTCAAGGTGTATCACTTCCCTTTGACACTTATACTTTCATATATATAAAAGGGACAAAAAACCAACATGTCCTCTCTCTGATTCATTCTGTACCCAGTGAGATTTCAGTGGCTGGAAGCCACTCTAGATATTTTGTGATTCAGCATTTTAGATGATTTAAATTTTAATTAAATCCACAATAATCATACCAAGATAGTTTCAGTTGTATCATGACTATCAACAACCTTCTTCCACACCTATTCTTCAGATCTATAAGTGATAGAATCTACTTGCATGTTCAGGCTCACATTTTGACCCATTTCCCACTCCAGGAAGTTGACGTGTCAGTCATTAGGAACCTTCACTTGCAAACAAAATTCAGGAGGCAAAACCAAAAAATAAAAAGTCTTAGAGACTCAGTATGAAGGAAACTCTAAGTCTAGAGTAAAGAGCTTGGAAATACCATTGATGAAATTATTTAAAAATGCAAATACAGTGAAAGCAGGGGATAAATAATAGCAAGTCAAAGAGAAAAAAGTAGAGTAGGTTTCTAATTTTGAAGTCTTTTAAGATTAATTTCTGGTTAACAATAGCTTTTTTACAATCTGGAATGAAAAGATAGACCCAGCTCAAAAAGAAATTAAAATAAATTTGACAATAATTTTTATGAATGTTTATGAATTTTTATGAAAGAAATAAAAATGGCTGTCTTTCAAAATGAATCATACATCCAATCGAATTCCAATGCTAAAGTGGTGAGTAAAATGCATGTAGGTCCCTGAGCATAGTTAATGATATAATAAGCAAGAAGTAGAAAGTCATTAATTTAATGGTAAATGGAGTGTGCATATATGGATTGGCTTGAAGCAAAAAAATTTTTTTTGGTCCACTATCTTATTGAAAGCAGTTGCTAGAAGATGTGTATTTTGTGTGTTTCAAAATCCATTATTAACAACACCAGGAATCCTTTTAGTGCAATTAAAACCTGTTTATATTTTCCATAAGCCGAAGTTGTTTCTTACTTTAGCATTAATTATCACAGCCATGTAGCAAGTATCAAAATTTATTGTCGTTTATCTGTTCTTTAGCTACTGTAAATCTTAAAGTTGTAAAGAGCTATATCTTATTATTCAAATTTAGAAAAACCAGTTTGCTCCAGTTTCTGAATGTCCGGACCCATGGCTCCAAAGTCAGTATTCTATAGGTTGACTAGACTAGGGATTACATTACATATTTAACACAATTCATTTTAGTAATTTATGAATTACATGGAAAAATGTGGTAAATAAATTTACTACTCAAGGTCAAAATCCTTCCTTCATTCTATTTGTATGTAAATTTTGGTCGTGTAAGTTTTGCTCTAATAAGATCAGCTGAAATGAACTAAATTTTATTACTTTCTTAGGATATTGTTATATCTTCATGATGCAAAGAAATTAATCTTTGCTCTTATGAGACAACATTGCTCTTTGTTTGGTGTGTAACTGCAAATGCTTTTAATTTATTCCATGTTGAATGAGCTCAGTTTACACACAAGTCATGTATACCAAATCTAAGTGTTTTCTGCCTGTGGCTTATTTTAAGGTCCTAAATATTTCCCTAATCTGGTCTTTGAAAACTGTAAAAGATTGCATAGTAAAATTCAATCACTGTTCCATAGATGTCTCTGTTAGTGACTTGCCACATGAAATTTCACTCTCAGGAGTTACCCACATTTCTAATTCCTGACAGCAGTAGAGCAATCCTTCAGCGAATGTTTGACTACCAAGCACTCTTCTAGGCATTAGAGACACATTGATGAGCAGAACAAATACAATCCCTGCTCTCAAGAAGCTACATCCGAACAGGTTAATTATGAGTCAGTCTGATTTAGGTTAGAAGTTCATCCCATCAATTAAGAGCAGAGCGACCTTAGGCTGATTACATATTAGTTCTGACCTTCAGTCTCTACCAATTTTAATACATAACTCATATGGTTATTGTGAAGATTAAATATGATGTTGTACATAGATTGCTTAGCACTAAAACATAATAAAGGCTTGATAAGTTTTTAATATCTATATTTCTTTATTTTATACAGATGGTAACCACAAGCTTTCTGAATCAGCAGAAGGTTGTTCATTTACTTACTGGTGATCTTAGCACTGGTTTCACATGTCCCCATCCCCAGGAAGTCAACATGATGAGAGCAGATCTTGAGTGCGCAAAAGGAGGATTTGCATACAGGAGAACAGCCCTGGAATTATGAATCTCAGAGTTTAAATAGGAGCTAGACAACTGCTCCTCTTCCCTCCTAAGAGAGGAGAAAAACTTTTGCTCTGAATGTAAATGAATTCTCTCTAGGAAGAAAAGGGGAGCAGTACTTAAGTGTTTACAATCCTTTGGAATGTATGGCTCCAGGGGCGATAAACCTGTATATCTTCCGGAGATAATAACTGTCCTGAACTTTCAGAGCTTTTGCCATTCACTTATCCTTTCAACCAGGTTGCCAGTAGATTTCATAGGAAATCTCTGACTATGTAGAAACATGAAAATATTCACGGTTTTTGACAATGTTCATAATCACTAATGAGTATTGCTATTAACATTGTTAGTAGCAGCTGTAGCATTGGAATGTGGGTTCATGTCTCAGGAGAAAAGGCTTTGGAGAAGTGACCCATCCTTTGCAAAATAATGACATTTATTCTCAAAATATTTTCCTCTACTTTTACTACCTCAAGTACCTCATCATAGGGTTTCTAGACGCAGGCCCCCTGAGACTTGTCTGTGGCAATAAAACCATAATACATTAGTGTGAATTAGTTCATAGTATCTATTACTAATGGATATTCTGTGCAGTACTAGTCCAAAAATTGTTCTTGAATAAAAGATTCGGAGTCAAATAAGTGTGGAAAAGGCTGTGGCATATATCCTCCCTAACTAGACGCTATGCTACATGTTTCAACAAGTTTCGCAGAAATATTATTTATTTATTTTTTAAAAAAGTACAAGAAACAAAACTTAAAGGACTGAATCCATAGCATTGGAATCTCAGATTTTGAGATAGTTGCAGAGAACATATAAATTTGACTGTAGGGCCTTTTTTAGAATACCTCAAAAATCATGTAACATGGGAAAACACCAATTCAACACAAACATACATCTATACCATTAATTCTATGTCTATACTATATCTAAAGATATATAGTATAAAAATATATAACAACAAAGTTATATATCTCATCTTTTATGTATCAGATAGTATATTGAATATTAAGGATACAAAAATGTCTTATGAGACCTGACTTTGCCCTTGAATATACTATGTATCCATAAGATCTGTCTCAAATTGTTAATCAAATCTCCTATAAATACTGCATAGAGTCTCAGAATAATCCCATCTTAAGCTCTACTTATAGCATTTGTATTATAACACATTATAGATCGTGTTAATAAATGTCTTTGGTTAGAAGAGATATCTGATTTCTGGCAAATCCATTAGATTTACCTTCTCAAATACCCTAATCTATTTCAGTAAATCTATAAGTTTATCATCTTCCTGATTTATTCTATCTCTAAAGAAGCAATGACCCTTTCCCCCTATTTTTTCTTTTTCCTATTGTAGCAGAATCTGTCATGACAGGGGACAAACAGGGAAAGATGTGATGAACCCAACTGCTGTCTGAGAAGAGAGAAGTCAGGCAAAGACCACATACCTAGAACTCAGGACTACTTAACTTTTTTTCCTGCCCATGAATGTTGCTAAAATGACAAAAAGATAATGGCTACATATTATTATATTTATAATCTCCATTGTTACAATGATATATGACCTCCAGATGTCTACTAGTCCTAGAGAAGTCCTTCTTTAAATCTGTATATTAAGATAAGCATACCAGCTCATCAGAACACTTGACAACACCTACTTTAGATTACCATCCTATGAATTTCAATAGAAGTGATACTGGCTCAGATCTGTTAAAGTCTATTTATTCTAGAATCTAATTTTACTTTAAAGCAATAATGGAGCAATGAATACTCGATGCTCTGAGAACTATCCCTGGGATGATCATAAGTGGTCTTAAATATATTTCTGCCACCCCTTAAAGAGATATATTATCCTGATATTTCAAAATAACAAGAAAAAAAATCCAGAATTACAAGGGAAACAGATTAGAAAACGCAATTTATGAAATAAAAATAGTGCAACCCTAATTAAAAATCTCTTTTAATTTGACCTTATCTAGAAAGGTATTAGTGGTGCCAGTAGGGCAGTCTTGAATTACAACAGCAAGAAAAACCCTTATGGTTAACTCTATTAGATAATTTTAAGTCCTTTCACATCATGGCTTCTTGTAATTTAAGTGGTAATTCTATTGAAATGTGGGCTAAGTATTGGGCTACCTGGTCCTTGTCTTGTTCCAATACCAGTTAGCCATGTGACCCTAGGTGAGGTCCTGAGCTCTGAAGAATGGGTTTTGATTTAATTGAGGATTTCACTAGCTCTGATAAGGGGTAAAGAAATCCTTGAACTCGCTAAAATTGTAAGCAAACTGTACTAATACGCATATGTGCTTGTTTTTTTTCAGAGAGCAAATCCCCAGATTATATCAAATTCTCCTCTCCCCCCAAAAGGTTAATAACCACTGAACCAGATGACCTCTAACAGTTTCTTTCATTAGAAAACACTGTAAGGTTCTGTGATTTTTTACAGTTTACATTTTAGTCATATTTTCTTATGTGTTTGGAGTGAATTGAATCTCTTAAAACAACTGATCCATTTGAAGTCTGGAGTTGTCATATTTTTAGTGGGGAGCAGTATTTTGTTCTGCTCCAGGAGTCTGGAAAAGTGAACACATGGCCTCAAACCCTTTACTCTTTTCCATTTTACTTATTTCACTACAGGCGTACATATATCCAAACATTACAGGCAAGTGTTTTAGTACTCGTGTGTAAGAGAGGCCTGCTCTCAGCACAATTCTACTTTTTCATGGTAGTTATTTGAGATATAAAGATGGAGATTCTTGTGTTTACATATCCAACACAATTTCACATGCTTCAGTTTTTTAAGAGTGCTTTACTTAAGCATGATAAACATCAACAGACAGCCTATAAATCCACAAATTTAAACCTGAGAAAAAAAATATATTTCATAATATTTTTCAGACCCACAGGAGAAGGCCCTGGCCCATAAGAGGAATCTCCAGGACACCTCAGTATAAGCTGAGTCTACTCTAAGCACAGAATAAGGCCTATTACCTTTGAAATTAGGTCCATCCTTAGACTTCCATTCTGTCTCATGGACTTTAAAGAATTCTCTGGATGAGTTTGCAGGGGATTGGAGGTAGCAGGAAGAGCAGAGGAAGAATTGAAATCCCTTGGGTTCTGGCATGTATGTGGGGGTATGTACAAGACAGGGGAGAAGAGAATGTGCTTTTATATGGCTTCTGTAGTAAAGGAAAAAGTATCTTGAATACACTTGATTTATTTCTCTGTAAGTCCTTTTCATCCACTGAGGAGACTATCCATTCCTCATCCAGCTGCTTCTAATTTTCCAATCTTCTTTCTCTGGGTGCAGATCTCTTGCTCAAGGTGCTTGGGTCTAAATCCATTTGAACATCTGTCCCTGTGTCCTTGCCCTGAACACAGGATGCACACAGGGCATCCTGTTCCTCTGTGCTCTGTGTTCCTATTCTCACTAACTTCTTCTCAACTGCATTTTCTAAACAAAATTGATTTTACCTAGCTTCTCTGATGCCCTCTCACATGGCAGGCTGTGAGTTGTCATGGAAAAAAATAGGAATTTTGAAGTATTATTTATCCTGTTGGGGAGGCTACAGGTTAAGGACAAAGATGGCTGTGATGGAAGTAGGCTTTGCAAAGCCCAGCTCGGTGCCCATCAGAATGACTTGCTCTCTGCCTTGTCATGATAAATTGTTAAGGTTTCATGGCCTTCTCTTGGGTTAAAGTCTACAAAAGAAGAGGAAAACAGCTTGGAAAACAGACTTTGTGTGTCTCGCCCCAGTGCCGAACTCCAGAGAGGTGGCACAGACTAGTGCATCTGTTTCAAAATGGAGAAAGAAAGCAAGACCAGTTTCAAGGAGGCTGCACTAAAGAAAACTGAGTGCTTAAAGCATTCTGTCCAAGCTGTTTTCCATTAAAGGTAACTTTTGATACCATTCATCTTTACCTTCTTCTGTCTCCTTGGGGCCTCTATTTCTACATCTGCAATCTTTGTCCTGGTGTAGCAGTGACAGTGATTTATCAAGATATTAGATCTTGTTTATCTTTTTTGCCATAGCTTGTTTTTCAAACATTACATCTCTGAAATGTTCAATTTAATCTGCCTCTCTCAATAAGGTTTATGGTATTCTGAAACCATAAAATATTAAATCGGTTATTATTACATAATGTTAGAATTCATACAAAACATTATTTTACTCAGAAATGTTGAGACAACCTCTTTAACCTCAAAGTGGATATTTGTCCTCAGTAAATCTTTCCATTTGGCTTTTTTTTCTCCCATAGTTGATTATATACAATAGCTCTTCTAATTTAGTTATATTATTTGTTATATAATAAATTTTACTTGCTGACACATAACTATTTTCTACTTACTTATTTTCTACTAACATACTCATTGCTCAAATATTATTTTCATTTGCTCATTTTTCATATATTATTTTCAGCCTTATTACTACATGAAAAGTTTCTTGCCTATCCACTTTCCCATTATTTTAATTCAATAGCAATAAATTATTATTAGCTCTGTAAAAATTCTATTTGTTTACCCTGAATTGTCAATCATCATTAATTTAAAAAATGAAATGAAACAATTTAGAAAGAGATGGGAGAGTGAATGATAGCCAACTAATTTTAAAAGGATGCTGTAAAAATAAAAGTCTTGAGATAATTTTGAGACAAAAAGGGCGGGGTGGGGAGAAAGAGTTCTCTATATATTGTGAACAATAGAAAGGGTCAGGTAATCTTCAGAAACAGGTTAGTTTCATTTCTAGCTTCTAAGAATTGAAATTTTCTTGGAATGCCTGTTTTCTGCATTTCTACTTTTATAAAATACTACTCCCGTATACTGAGGAAGACTTTTCTTTTCTTAGTCCTGAGAGCTGGTAAGCATATTCTTCCTTACATTCTAGGTCTTTATCTTAGTGATGATGGTAGGTTCACTGTTTCTGGTAAACAGCTATAACATGTATAAGGCAATAGTTGATGGTTGCTGGAAGGTAATACTTTAATGACAGCTCTAAATTAATTATTTAAAAGATGATTTATCATCTGGAAATATCTGGAAAGTAGTTCCCTTTTTTGACTTTCCTATTTTGACCAAAGCCCCATTATTTTTCCAGTTCCTAATGTCAAAATCAGAAAAATTTGTTTAACTCTTTTTTTATTGAGCATCTGCTATGTCCCTGATGACACTATTCTAGGTGTTGAGTACTTTATTCACCAATGAACGAAGCAGACAAAAATCCCCGAACTTGTGGCTCTTACATTCTAGAGAAAAGAAAGCGTATAACAAGTCATTATTTTATGGAAATTATAGTAATGTAATGATAAACATTTACTGGGAAATTTACTATGAACAGAGACCATAGTAAATTATTTATACATATTACTTTGTTTAATACACACCTCCCCGCCACCCCCCCGCCCCGCCACACACAACTGTTAGGTACACGTTGTCATTCTCATTTTACAGATAAAGAAACTGTGTTTAAAGAGATTTAAATAATTTTTGAGGGACAAAGGACAAGTGAGCATCCTGACCAGGGACTGAACCTTGAACACTCCAATTCCAAATTGTGAAACTGCAACTATAATCCTCCATTGCTTCTTGGTTCAAAGTTAACTAATTCCCTCATTTCTAAGTTGTTCTGACACCTTGGGTTGACTCTCCTTCATTTTTACATTTAGCATCCCAATATTAGCTTCCTGGTTGTCTCTAATTACACATATTTTTAGCATCTCCTGCTTCTGAGCTAGCCTCCCCATTACAGTGAGGGTAATTTCTTTAAGGTAGTGCACTTATGATTTTTTTTTCCAAATTTCAGCTGTTTTCCATTGTGTGCAAATTATCTTTTAAAAACTCCATCTTGGCATTCAAAGGTCTCTTCAACGTCACCCCCATCTACTTTTCCTATCTTACCTTCAACAATTACCCTAGTCAGAATTTTCAATCAATATTTATCATTCTCGGTCTTCCCAAATATAACATGAAATCATAACTTTTGAATCTCGTTCACACATGTAGAAATCTTTTATTTAAACCCTAGTTTAAATACCATCATTCCACGGAAAATTCTTTAATCATCCTGGTTTATACTGACTTTTGCAGTCTCTTTTGTCTCAAAGTTTATCATATAACTCATTTTATATTATGACTTGTTTGGCAAGATATCATTTTAGAGATAATAAGTTCCAAAATTTTATAAGCCAGACTTAAGTATGACTCTCATGAATAAAAGGCCAACCTGAATAACAAATAGGATCACTTTTTTGCTCATAATCGTAACTACTCTTCAAATTTCTTGGCCTCTGAACAGCTGCTTTCTTCTATTTAACCCCATACCTACTTTTTAATTTAAATATGTGTCAATTTATGTCTCCGCTTCACCCCTACCTTTCTTTGCCTTGGATCCCAGCACCCGATGTTCCTATTTCTCATCTCACCCCAAGGAGGATGTGCTCTGGCAGTTCAGGTGGTGATGAGGAATAAGGAAAGAGAATAGAAAAGCCCTCATTGACTTATTTCTTATCCTGAATCTTTACCATTTGTTCCCTATTTCTAGTAGTGATCTCCAGCTCCATCATATTTATTTTCTCTCTCTCTTTTTCCTGACACCGGCCTCAACTCAAATCTAACTTACTATGTCATACTTACCAGTACTCTACTCAAGTTTTTTCTTGCCACTTAAGAGTACAGTTAAATTTTACCTTTAAAATTTATATATGATCTTATTTATATCTACCGTGGACAGAAGGTTGTTTCAAACCATTATCTTGGATGTATGTATGAGAGAGAGAGAGGAAAGGAGGGAGTATTAGAGAGAGAGAGAGAGAGAGAGAGAGAGAGAAAGAAAGAGAAATATTTGTTTTTGATATTCATTGATGTGGAAAGATAGGAAGATGATAACATTTATTAAGTACAAAACATATGTCAAACAGTGTTCTAAGCATTTTAAAAGTATTAACCCAATCATTACAATAATCCAAAGAAGTAGATGTTATTTCTATTTTTTAGATGCAGAAACTAAGGCACAGAGGGATTAAGAAATTTACCCCAAATTATACAGATATTAAGCAACAGGATAAAAACTCAGACATTCCACCACCAAAGCCAGTTCTCTGATCCTCTGTACTGTGGCTCTCTATGCTACAACTGCCAACAGAAAGAGAAGAAGCCAAGAAGAAGTCCATCCCTGGAACACTATGAGAAAAAGAATGATGGGTCTAGGTAGTTGGCTAGGATAAGCAGCATTCCCAGGTATTTATACAACCTCTCATCATTTGATTCTCTGAGGGATCCATCCCTTATCCTCACAGTCTACTGGAGTCCTCACCTCAGGCCATGGGAGTCACCTTTAGGCCTCGGAAAACACAGTTCCACTTCTGTTAAAAAAAAAAAAAAATGTTCCAGGTGTTTTCTGTGATGGGTTGAGTTTCTGGTACTCTTTGTTTAGACACTTTATTTCAGGCAACTTATGGACCAAAGAAGCTTTTTGTTATATTACAAGAAATGTACAAAAAAATGCCCTTTGCATTTTAAATAAGCTTTTGAAAAATGAAGCTAGCAACACTTTTGTTTATTCCATCCCATTACACAACTCTAGACACAGCTGACCTTCAGTAAGGTAAACCTTGTGGGTCCTTACTGGAGTCGATCGAGAGATGTCTCTTCCTCAATTTAGCTGACTGCCCTCTGCCCCCTAACTTGACAAACATTTCATACTGATGTCATTGGTTATTAGGGGGTCAAGTAAGAGTCTGTCCTCACCTTTACTGAAGAAAGGTAAACAATAAATATGTATGCGAGATTCTGAATTCTCTGTCAAGCTGCTGCACAGAAAACACCCTTTATTGCTGAGATTTCACTCAAGTCAGTCCATTCTAGCCTCCTTTCCTTTAGTCCTACCATGTCCAAGACTGCCTGAGCTGGAAAAGAGGAACAAGTAAAACACAGTCCTCCTTCAGCACAATTACAATTGTTGACCTCTTCATTTTAGGATATAAAAGTATAAATTCAATTAAAATATTTTCATGGGTTTTTTCTCAAGTAGTTAACAAGCAATTGACTTGTTATCTAAAAAATTGTTACAGTAAGAAAATAAAAAGATGTGACAAAGGACCTTAGAGTAAAAAATAATGTAACTACTCCTATTTCTCAGAGAGAAGAAAATAATTGTATTCACAGACATTTAGAGCTGAATAAAATTATTACTTTTTATATATAACCGTGACTATTTAAAAACATTAAATTACCTTTTTTTGGAAATTTCATAAGAAAAATAACAATATATAATACAGTTCTACTCCTGAACAAAATGTCCTTCTTTAATAGAGTAATAGATCATATAAATGTTACTTTTGTAAAGAGAAATGGACATGACAAATGGACAGTGTAAATTTTCCCAATGAACAACTCACCCTAAAATCATATATAGTCATTTTTTTCATTTATTGCTGTCTATGATCTTTATTTAAAATAATCACACCATTATTATAGTGAAAGAATTGCAGAAAAAATCATTTACAACAAGTTAGATTGCTTTAAACTTTAATATATGAAGAACTTGTGTACATCTAACTTCTTTGTGTGGTGTGATCAGAGATCAGGAGAAATTTAAATCTGGGATTTACCTCAATTTTTTATTGACTCTCTATACAGTCTGCCTTAATGGAGCAGGAGGAATTTGTGAGTTAGAAGTCCCTACCTGTCCCACTTGCTTTGGTCCATGAGAAAAGAAGTACCTGACACTCTCATCTTTGTTTCTTAGATCTCAATGAATTAAAAAGCTCAAGGAAATCCTTTGGAATCAGCTTAAAATATAAATTATTTGGAAAAAAGTGAAGTTATTGAACTGCTTCAGTTTTCCTAATGCTATACGGGAACTCGAAAGCAAAAATCATTCGGCAGCGTTCACAGACTGATTTATGTGCAAGATTTATTGCTCTATTTCAATTTTGAAGAGGACATCCAAGCAGGCTGAACTTCAGAGACCAGCCAGGTGCTAGGGAAACTCACGTCCTTTTACTTGACAGACCATGTCATCAGTAAATGTAAGAAACAGTTGAACGTGGATAACCTACTTTACGGATCAAAATTTTCCTTTCATCTATCTCTCTGAGTTCCAGATTTTAAACTTTTGAAGGTACTCTCAGCTTTGGATCTGTGTCTCCTACCTAGGCTGGTGATTAAAACAGAACAAAATAAATGTTTCCTTCATGTTTAAACTACAAATTATTATTAAAGAAGGAAAATTAAAGAATTGTTCAAAACTACAGATAAATTTATTTACCATTAGCAGTTTTGTTATTTATGTTAATTGGCTTAAACTGTAGAGTTTTTGCTGCAGTGTATGAGGGAGTGTAATATAGTGGAAAGAATATAGACTTTGGAATCTAACATTTTGTGGGGTCTTTCCCTTAGTGGCTATGTAATCTGGAACAAGGTGCTTAATCATTTCAATCCTTTTCTAAATCACTAAAAAGAGTATAGTAACACATTACTCTGTTAGACTGCAAAGGTTCACTGGCATGAGACACTCAAGATGGCACTGCTTTTTATATATTCATGAATAGCTGTTGGCTTTACTCTGAAAAATGTATGCCCCTGGAATAAAGGCAATTCAGCAGCTTTTTTCTAGACAAATACATGGGTATGTAGAAGGCAGGCAATTACATCGACAAAGTGCAGTTTATTTATTATCAGATTTCACGCATTCGGTGCAGAATTAGTCTCCTCGTGTGGATTTACTGCCACTTTGAAGGCCATGTGGTACCAAGGTCCTAGGAAGCAGCTTTCACACTCCCTGTTTTCGATTTCCTTGCCACTGATTTAGTCTGCGTCACTTTCAAATTCCTTTATCACTTAAATGAGGCTTCCTCTCTTTAGTATTATGATAATAATACCAAATTTATGTGGATAGTGTGGAGTTTAAAAGTGATAATGTATGTGCAGTGCCTGTTTCTGTGCTGGTTCTCCCTTTCCTCTCCTGATTTTTGATGGCCAGGACAAAACTGTGTATGGGATGAAAGTCAGTGTGCAATAATCTCACTCTGGCCACAACCAGGACATTTGGGTGTGCTTCTGAGCAGTGCACTCATTAGACGATGGATTGTCAAGGAACCGAGTGGTTTCATGCAAAAATACTCTGCTCACATGTGACTAGAATGCCTAATAAAATCCACTTAAGAAGTTGGCCAGTCTTATACCTATTTTAGGTATAAGAATTGGGAGCAGGGGAAGTGCCTCGATCATCTCAAACTCACCCGCTCAAGACGTAAACATTGTCCACAGAATATATTTTATAGTTTATTGTATTTAGAATATCTTTCTAGTAATTTGGCTTTCAGGAAATTTGGGTTTCTAGTAATTCAGCTCAGATTAGAAAAGGGCTAGAATTAATGCCAAAGACAAAAGAATAAAACATGATTTTTGTGAAGACAAAATTTTCTCCAGTGTTTCTCACTCCTAACTCCAGAAGAATCAATTCCTCCATCCTGCACAGTCCACATGTGTTTATAGAAGAAGTGTCTGGCTCAGTATACTGATTATACTGATTTTATTTCATGCCTGCTACCTGCCAGTGTATTGATAGCCACTTGATGTCAGGGTCTCATTCACACATGAATTCCCAAGGTCCAGCATATAAAAACTTTTTAAAACAAAATAAATGGATGGATTGTCAAGGGACCACTGGATCCCACTTCCTTGTTCAGTGGGCAGGCCTGTTAACTGAAGAGATGTCAGGAATTAGTTTCAGGCTATCACCTGGCCTTCTCTGATTTCTGCTGCTCTCCTCTCTCCTCTCACATTCAACATGAAGACTTGCTCATAACCAACATCCTCTTCAAGTTTCTTTTTCAATCACTTTACCTTTTCCCATGGGTAAATCTCAGATCTTTCAAGAGTAGATTTTATACCCAAGGTTTCTTTTGTTTGAGTAGCAAGTCAGACATATTAGTTTACTGGTGAAGTAAACATACCTTACAAAACAAGTGAGTTTTTGTTTGTTTGAGGCAAAAAGCCTAAAGCCAGAATAAATAAAGAATATTTCCTGGTCAGCCCAGCTTGAATCCAGCTCTTTAGGAAAAAAAAAAAAATACCAGCATCCTCCACCTGCCCCACAGGAGTTTAATTTCATAAGGGAAAAGACATATTTATGCTTTATATAAAAAGAAAGAAATGTTTATATGTTATTTGAACTTTGGTTTATAATAATATAAATAAGTTATGACACATGTCTAGTTTAAAAAGATTATCAGCTATAAAAGAGACCATTGAAAAATGAAATTGGCATTTGCTCATGCATTCATTCATTATATAACTATTTACTGAATACTATCTAGTGCCAAGAACTGTTTTGGGCACTGGTGATATGTCATCATTTTTCCAATTATTGATATTCCTGAGGTATGTGATTGTTAATGCAAATTATCTTTCATATAATAATTTTATAGTGTAGTGATGCCACAATTTTCTCCAAGCTATTTTGGAGTTATCTTTTTATGCATACATCCAAGAGATGACTATATGCTCACAACACCTTCTTCATCTATCACTTAATTTTTATTCCCATGGCTATGACTCTAGTTCGAGTTCAGAAAAAAAGTTAGTAACTTCCTCTACTGATTCCCTTGTATTCAGATTCTTTGCAGCTATGATAAAATTACCAGTATTGTTATTCTGCAATAAACCAGACAGATTCTGTGCTAGGTTCTATGTCATGTAAGATTAATAAGACAATTTCTGTTTACAGAGTTTATAATTGAGATAGAGAAGATAGCTATTTATGCCCAAATAACTATAATTAAAGGTTTGATTTTTAAGAACCCTAAGAGAAAAAAAAAAGTGTGTCATAGTACTTAAAAAAAATTGTAATGTTGTTCCATTCAAAAACTTCCAGGGCTTTTCATAGTGATGCAGGCACATCTCCCTGAATGAGAACTCAAGGCCTAAGCTTGCTCAGAGAGAGGGTCCTTGACTCTGCACAGGAAGGAATTCAAACGTAAGCAGAATTAGAGACAAAAGGAAAGCTTATTAGAGAAGGAATAATGCTCCACAGAGAGAGACGTGGTCTTCTCTCGAAGCCAGAGATTGAGAACCTTGGCGTTTGAAGAATTGGGGTTTATATCTGATTCTTAGTTTTATGAAATTTACAGCTTAGAGTCTTGGTTTTCCTGTTTTCCTGTCACAGTATGGGTACGCAGCGTTTAAGGCATGGGTAAATAGTGGAACCTCAGCAGCGATCTTCCTTTGTTTTCTAGGTTTCCCGAGGTCTGGCTATAAGGAGTAAGGAATGAAATGATTGGATGGTTTTATTTTCGTAGGATACAGCTTAAAGACATTGTTTTCCTGTTTTCCTTTTACGTGTGGACAAATGTTAATGGTATGAGTTCAGAGTTGTTAGTAATCTCTGGTGGACTCCTTCTTTGTTCTTAGGCGCCTCACAGTCTGGCTTTAAGGCTGATCAGTCAGGTTCCTATGTCTAGTAGCACATGGCATGTTCTGAATACCACCTCGTTTAATATTTAGTCAATTCGTGTAGTTTTCATGCCTCTTCCCTATATTAATAGAAGAATTTACAACTGCTTGGCTGACATTAAATTCCTTTCTGGCATTTTCCTAATTTACCATTCCAATCTTATCACTCTCCAATCTCCTAGATTAAATATAGGCTCTAGTAAAAGCAATCCTTTATTGAATCCCAAGTACATTTTGTTCTTGTCTGCCTTCATGCTTCATCCCTTTCTACTGTTTCTCTGAAAGGCCCTGTAAAAATTTTACTTTCTCCACGAATTCTGTTTGCCTCAGATAAATCCTAGTAGAGCATATTTCTTTTATTTTTATAATAGAATAATTACTTTCTGATTTCTATGATGATTATATGCTATCTGTCTCTTTGTCTCTCTGTCTCTCTGTCTGTTTCTCTCTCTCTCTCTCTCTCTCTCTCTCTCTCTGTCTGTCTGTCTGTCTGTCTGTCTGTCTGTCTGTCTCTCTCTCTCTCTCTCACACACACACACACACAATCTCCCTCCATCCATTAGTATTTAGCAAAGTGCTTTGTAGAGAACAGGTACTTAATAACTATTTAATTTCTTGATTGACATGTTTTTCTTGATCAGTTTTTTCTGGATCTGCCTTGTAAACTCCTTTTTAAAATAATATCCTTGCTCTGTTCTCTCATCTTTCTAAAACCTGCTGCCTACAGGTTTTAATCTCAAGTTGGATATGACAGAAATCTTTAGGCTCCATCACATTTTACATTTCTATTTCCTTTGAATGTCTTCAATGAATGTTTTATTCCCTTTTCTTTCTTTCCCCCCAAATGACAGCAGCTTATACTTCACATTTTCATTTGCATTCAGGAACCATTCTTTCTGACTCTATTGGCACTTACTTAAAGGATTTGCCTTCATTGAAAAAAGGCTGCATGGAATCTATTCTCCAAGTTAAAATGCCAACTGTTCCTTTCATTTAAAGCCTGCTTTCATTGTAACCTTAATTCCTTTGATATATAAAACCAATATATGTAACATCAGCTTAAACTACAACATTTGCGTTACTCATACTTGAGCAAGTCTCAGTTACAGTCTATATGGTAAAGATTTGCTTGTTTTCATTGAAGTTTCAGCTAATTGATTATATACTTTCCTACAAATGGTTGTGTTATTTTTACTTAATTATATCCACTCAATTTCCCACTGCTAAATTCTCCATCAAAATATAAAGACTCATTCAACTATGTAGTTTTTCTGTTAATCATTTGTGTGTGTATGTGTGTGTGTTTAATATAGTTCACATACAGAAAAGTTCACACAGCAAAAATGCATAGTTCAACAGGTTACCACAAAGCGAACACTTGTGTTAGAACTGTAGGTCAAAAAAGAGAATATTATAAGCATCAAAGAAACTCTCTTTGTTCCCCTTTCCAATCACTACTCATTTCCTTCCCCAACAAAGGTAACCACAATATTTCATTTTCTTGTTTTCCTTAATACTTTTATCTCTCAAACATATATCACTACATGCTATAGTTTAAATGGAATCATATAATATGTGATCTAGATCTTTCGTAGCAAGCTTCTTTTGCTCTCAACATTATGATTGAGAGAACCATTCACTTTTTTGAGTGTAACAGTTGCTCCTTCATACACCATAGCTTCTATAATAGTCTCTTGATAAACATAGCATGATATATTAATTCATTGTACAACCTGAACATTTTAGGACATCTTAGCTGTTTTCTGTTTTTAGCTTACAAATAATACCATTATGAAAATTTTTATCATTCTCTTTCAGGTATGTGATTTACTAGATATATACTTAGGAATAGAATTGCTGGATTGTAAACCACACATTATGTTCAGCTTTGGCAGATAGTGCCAATTTTACAAAATATTCATACTGATTTATGTAGTCCCACCAACAGTGTAGAAAGCTGCACTTGTTCCAGATCCTTCTCTACATTTGTTGTTGTCATTTTTTTCATTTTTACTATTTCTGGGTATAGGGATATGTGCGTGATGGTATCTCATTGAACTTTTAGTATGCATTTCCCTGGTGACTAATAAAATTGAGCATCTATTCATATGTTTATTGGCTGGATATTCACTGTTAAATGACTAAGCCTTTTGCCTCTTCCATTTGATTGTCTGTCTTTTGCTAGACACAGGTCACTTGTCAGTTGTCAGTTATATGAGGCTTGCCCTTTAAATCTCTTACTCTGACTAAAGTGTCTTAATTTTAATATGTCAAAGTTAACAATCTTTTTCATTCTGCTAATTGACTTTTTTATGTTTCCTTTAAGAAGGAACATGCTGGTTTCATGAAAATATTCTCTTTATGATTTGTCCTTCTTATTTAGATCAGAAATATACGTGGAATTAATTTCAGTGCATAGCTCTGTGACAGGCATTGATTTTCAAAAATTTCCCCTTATGAATATCCAAGAAGCTCAAGATCATTTATTTAAAATTCCTTCCTCAACCTACTACTCTGCGGTGCCACCTTTATCATGCATAAACTATTAATACATGTGACGGTTTGTTTCTGATCCCCAACAGTTTTGTCTACTTATCTATCTATCAATATAACACAGCATTAATTTCTGTAACTTTATTGTATTTTGATATCCAGTAGAATATTTATAACTTTTTATTCTTTTTTGAAGAGTATCTTAGCTCTTCTTGCCACATGCTTTTTCAATATAATTTTTAGAACTAGCTTTTCAATTTTTTAAAAAAATTCTGTTGGCGATTTGGGATTGCAATAAATATATTTGGAAGATATCTTATAGCTTTTATATTATGACTTCTAATGCATAAGCACAGACTATCTGTCCATTTATTTTAGTTTGCTTCAATTTCTTTCAATTTTATAGTTTTTTTGAAAAGCAGTCTGACATATTTTTTATATTTATTGATGGTTATTTGATATATTTGCTACTATTTTAAATGCTCTTTTAGAAATTTATTTTTCTATTAGCTTCTAGTACTTAAAAATACAATTAATTTTTTATATATCAACCTCATAACCAGTAACTTTATTGAACTCTTCTAATAGCTATTGTACAAAATAGATTCTTTACGTACACAATTTCATCTATAATACAGTTTCATTCTTATTTTCTAATCTTTATGCTCTTATTACCTTTTCTTTCCCTGCCTAACTAATTTGAAACACCAGTATATTGAACAAAATTGATTATAATGGTGACCCTTGTGTTTTATTCCCAAACAAAAAGGAAACTTTTAGAATTTCCATGAAATATAATGCTTCTCGACTTTATCAAATTAAAGAAATTTAAACTTGGTGCTGAATGACTTTCTGGCCTAGAGAACTAGAGCATAGGATTTTAAAAATTAAAAATAGAGTAGATTCAGAATATGAATTAAGGCCATGATAGCAATGAAAACCTTGCCTGAGTGATGGGAGAAGTTTTAAGAGAGAGAATTTACATGTAAGAGAGTGACACTGAAAGAATTTTGTTTCTGCCTCCTACCGGAGTTGAATTAGAGGGCAGAGATGGCAAAGGTGATGAAAGTGCTGTCTGCAGATCACAGGATAAAAAGAATTCTGCCCTGCTTCTCTGAGAATTTCCACAGCACTTTGAATCCATGGCATCACTTCAAGTGAGCAAGAGAGCTCCCACAGAGAGATGTCATGGAATAAATCCTTTTCTCCAACTGGGGCTCCCTAGGTTCGGGGTGGAAAGAGATGCAATGAAGGAGTTAGGCTCTTTGAATGTCATGAGGATAGAGGCTGAGAACTGAGTCAACATTTTTCCAAGATGATCATAGCAGCATGGAGTTAGAAGACCTAAAACAGTGTCAAAGGAACAGACCACTGAACACCAGAGCTGGGCATAAGAGATTGCTGAGTAACAGGCTAACAGAACCAGCAAGAGCTAAGGGGGTTGATACTGCTTGAAGGCAATCACCTTAACTACCTGAGAAAAGATAATGAGCTACATTAAGAAAGGAAGACAAGAAGAAATGATACATCACCATGGCAGGCCCTGGACAGCAGGAGGCCCATATGCCCTGTTTCCCTCCTCATGATGTTACATAGGCTTCTACTTTGAGCCTAAATGCTGTCATGAGGTAAGGTGGAGGAGAAGTTTGGAAGAATACTTAGAAGCTCAATCTAGAAAAAAAGCAATATTAAAGGAGGACAATTTGAAGGAAAGAAACTTGATGTGTTTTCCCAGATAATCTGGACAAGTGAAGCAAATTTACAATGCACCTGTTAATCTTTGCCGACTTATACTTTTGTGAGATGTCATCTACCCTTATTAAAAGATACTATAATAAAAGTTTTGAGGTATTCATCATTGTTTCTGTTGAGAGGAGGTTGTTATGGATTTGTCGTTGTTGTTAAATTTCTCTTAGTTCCATTTATGAGAACCCTTGGGAAAGATCTCTGTATGAACTTAAAGAACAACTTTCGAAAAATTTCCTCCCTCCCCATTTCTATATTGACATTTTGAATTCTGTAATTGACTAAATTTTCTTTTTGTATTTGCCACTGGAAAACTTAGAACTAATTTTGTGACCCATCTGAATCAAGGTATTAAAATTTTACAGTATCCATTTAAAAAAGATTTTTATTATGGAAACTAGATTCAAACATATAAAAAGGAGAGAGAATAATATCATGAACATGAATTCGCCTAACACTCATATCAACAATGATACCAGCAATAGCCACACTTGTTTCACCTATAACTTACCCACCTCCTATGTCACTGGACTACTTTGAAGCAATTCCCATACATCATGTCATTTCATCTACATTTATTTTAGTATATATTTCTACAGAATAAAAATACAACCGCTTGCGCTGGAGATCAATAAAGTTGTAAGACAATGTGGCTTAATTCTAAAAGGAAGAACAAACTACATTATCTATAAGACCATTAAAAATTATATCTAGGCATGTGAAGTAACCTAAATAAAATACAATCTAGAAAATGGCATTAAAATCTAAAATGATCCCTTTAGGGGGTGTAGAGATCCAAGGTTGTTTTCGTTTTTGGCAGAGCAGTCAGAGGAAGAAGAAAAACCCCACCGCAGATGGGATGAAAAGAAATCAGCTTATGACAACTAAATTTTTCAAGGCTGAATACGATCTGGCTTTATAGTTGAGAATTCCTGGAAGCCCCACCCAAAAAGAGTCAACTCTTTCCTTTGGTTTTTCATCAAATGCTTGTGCAGAAGATTGAGGCAGGGCAGGAGAGCTGAGAGAAGCATCTGGAGCATGGGCGAGAGGTCACAACAGTGGTGGGAGAAGCAGCAGTGCTGAGAGGGTCCCTTCTGAACCATCCTGGGCCTGCTGAAGACGAAGGGCAGAGACGGAGCTAAGAAAATCCCATCAGGAGTTATGTTTGCTATATTCAGACTGGGATA
>NW_006439192.1:24832287-24841505 GCF_000325575.1 Pteropus alecto | reverse complement strand
GGGAAAGAAGGGCTGAGAGACATCCCCCTACACATACACCCTGACTCTGCTAAAGGCTAAGGGCAGAGCAAAAGAACTGAGAAAAACTCCCTAGACAATCAGATTTCAAGTCTTGCTAACAAGAAGGTTCTGAACCTGCCCACCAACCATCTGAAGCCAATCAGGAACTGAATCTAATTAAAGCAACAACAAAGCTAGACCCAGTTCAAAAACAGATGAGATTAACTCAGCTACCACTACAACCCTCTCCACACATACTGGAGCTTAACAGGAGAATGCAAATGCCTGTACTTCAGTGCTTACTGATATTTTATACATAATATCTGGTATACGAGAAAACATTGTGAGGTACCATGAAAAAGCAATAAAAAGGTATCCTCATCAAAAGAGGATCTGTAGAACTAGACCTAAAATGGCCCCATGTTGTAACTGTCAGAGAGGGACTTTAAAAATGATAAATATGTTAAAAGGAGTAGACAATATGTGTGAACAGACAGCCAGTTTCAGCAAAGATCAAAAGTATGTATGTTTTAAAAAGCTAAATGGAAATAATCCAAATGAAAAATGCAATATCAGAGAGAGAAAATGAAACACAGCCAAGAAAACTATTATCATGCTAAAACATTAACAATTTCTTAGTAGCATCAAATGCCCAGTCAACATTTACATATCTCAAATGTCTTATCAGATTTTTTTATAGGTTGTTGAAATAAATTTCATACATTGAAATTGCTTGATTTGGCTTTTAAGGATCTTAATAGTTTTTCCCTTTCCCCCTGGCAAATTATGAGATGAAAAAACTGGGTTCAGTGTGTCCCACAATCTGGATTTTGCTAATTCATGTCTATGCTATCATTTAACATGTTCCTCTGTCCTCTGAATTTCCTGTAAACTGACAGATCTAGATACTTGATCAGATCTGATATAAATTTTTTGAAGCTAACATTTTATAGATAGTGTTGTATATTACAACGTTGATTCTTTTTTTTATTTTTTCTGGGAGTGTATTTTGTGTTTATCTGTTATTAACTCACGCTATATGTCCCTAGTAAATCTAATTAAAAACTTTCCTACTTACGTCAATCGATTTCAGTTTGTGGGTTACATTTGTTTTTAAATTTTTATGTCAGATAATTTTTGGACTTTGGGGGATTTTTTTTTTTTCATTGAATTCGTGAGCTTGACCAATTTTATTAAATAAACTTGTGGCTTTTTCACTGTGCTGGTTCCTGCTTTTATTTTCTTTTTAGGTTACAGCTCCACTCCCTTTCAAGTTTTCCATTGTATTTTTATAGAGAAACAATCAGTCACCCTCACAGGCTATACCTCCTGCTGAGCAAATGGTCCCCTTGGACTCATACAGTGTTTACTAAAAAGACATCTGATGAAGTTCAGGAAGGGTGAAATTCTGCTGAGGATGGGGCAGGAGTGCTTGAGGACCTGCCAGTCTGTGGCTACTGCTTCCATCTGCGCAGTTACTGCTTCTGCTGCCAGCCTGAGGGTGGAGGCGTCCTCACTGTCAACAAGCCGGCTCCTCGCCTTGGAGATCTCTCACAGACAGGGACACACTTTAAGATGGCAGTGGCACCAGTAAAATACATTCCTCTTTAGTCTCAGAGGAAGGAACCAGAAAATTATTTTAGCTGCGAAAAATTTTGATTTATTTGCATTCCCATTTCATTGAGTAGAAAAACACAAAACACCACATACTTCAGGTGCATTTGTGATTCTAAATTTTGGTACATAAAGATGCTTTGCTTACTCTTTATGTGCATTTGAACACTAGAAACTATATATACACAGTAGTATATGTCATAGCAGACTGGCATTTAGATGAGATCACAAACTTCTATCCTTCTAAGATTAGCGGAGGAGAGAGAAGGGAGACAAAATAGCTACCTATATACAGTGATCTCTGTTACCGATAAAGCCTCAGAATAATTTATTTGAGCCAATGGTCTCAAATCTTGAATAAATTGACACTTGCTGACCATCCAGTCCACTCGGGCTTTGCAGCACCTTCAGATCAGCAGCACTGATTCAGCTTAGGTGCAAATCCTCCTGTTCTGTGGACCGATAACCTTTTAAAATCATTTCTGACCTCAGATCCATCAGAGCCTTTTGGTTGCCACTTCTGCTTACTTAGAATAAAAACGCCAGCACGGGAAAATGAGAGGATAAAGGGATGCATGTACACAAGGTAGGGAGCTGGGAAGAATGGAGTAGCATAAACATCAAGAAAGTTGTATTTTTTATAACAATTGCATCACTTTAACTAAAGTTGACATCTTTGACTACGCATCCTAAAATCTTTACTTTGCACTCAGTATATTCTAAGTACATTTAATTTTCACAAAGGAACACCTGATTCTATTCCTTTGATGGTGAATCAGAAGCGTTTCTTCCTCAGTGAATCAGTGTGCCTTTCCTTACCCACAGGGCTGCACGGCCGAAAACATGGCTTTCTGCTATCGGAGTCTTGAAACTTTTCTTTGTTTACTTGAATTATTCTTATAATTATCCCAATTCCCTCTCATAAGATGTGCCATCTCTTGACCCATTTGCCTTGCCTGTGGGGATCCAAATCAAAAGGAAGCACTTTGACCACTTTGGATTTTCTGCAACATTTTTTTAAGTAAAGGAAACTGAATGAATATTATCATGTGTTTTAAAATATTTCAAAGAACTATCATATCCTAAAATAAGTTTAACATATCTTTTTAACTTAACTTTTATTTGTACTTTTTATTCTTGCTTTAATGATGTGATTCTGTGAAACTACTTATATAAATACGAGCCTCACATAAAGTTATCATTCCAAAATGCTGGATAATAATTTGTTTCTAATGCTTATTGAAAAGTTCAGCTGCAAGTTAATTTTACTCCATTGGAAGAGCATTAAATTTCATAAACATTTGTTTAAATGCATTAATATATATGGACCATAACAAAACTGGTTTGTTTTAAGACGTCATTAGAAGCTTTGGACATTTTATTCAAGTCTTTATAGTTTAAACCTCATTGTCAAAGCGCATGTGCATACTTACATATTTATATGCATGTATATCTAGCAAGAAACATAAACATGACAAACTATGAGTAAAACAGATTTAAAAAAACATTTCTTGAAACATTATTGTGTGCTACATAAACCTTATGTAAGAAAATCAGGATGTAAGATAATGTTTATGCTCCTTAAATTTATTCTCATTAATGGTTCCATTGTTTTTGTTTGTTTTGAACACAGACTTTAATGGCAGCCAACTTGCTTGATTGCCTTCATCATAAAATCTCAGATAGGGAAACAGACCTTAGAGATATCCAGTGTTTGTCAAACCTGAATGATCATCTGAATCACCTAGAATGCTTTTAAAAAACTACAAACTTCTCCACCCCCGGTAATTCTGATACTGTAGGTAAGGGTAAATAGCAAGAATCTGTCATTTTTCAAGTGTCCTTTCCTTTGATGATTCCAATGGTGAGTTGCATTTGGCAATTATCTACTGTAGAACAGAATCCTCTCTATAACATCTACGTGAAATTACTATTTCACCTGTAATTAAATACTTTTGTAATAGAAAATGTTCTTTAAGCAATGACTTTCCTTTTTTAATCTCTCTTTTGTGATAATTTTCCTTATACTGAATGAAATCTTCTGCGTTGCTTCTACCTACTGATCTCAGTTATTATTTGTGGCAAAAATAAGTCTAATTCTTGTTCCATTGACAGCTCTTTGACTATTTGGAGATGACTTCCCAAGTTTCCTCCAGGATAAACAATCCAAATGCAAGTATATTTTTATCTTCCAAGATTTTTTAACCTCTTTCCCATTCGATAGTTCTCCCCTGGAAACTTTCTCATCTGTCTGCCTGTTTTCAAATATATTTTTCTGGGTAATATGAAGAGAAGAATGCTTGAAACATTACAGCTCTCTAAAATTTCTAGTTATATTTGGTTAAAAATAGCCCTGTTAATTTATATGATTTTTCTTTTAACTAAAATTGTTCTGTTATTCTTCACACATTCTAATGCTAAATTATGTCTTGTTCATATAATTAATGTAATGATATTTTTTGGATTAAAGTGGTAATAACTTATAGTGACAGATGGTTACTAGACTTATCATGATAAGTACTTCATAAGGTATATAAATATCAAATCACTATGTTGTACATCTGAAACTAATATAATATTTTATATCAACTATACTTTAGTAAAAAAAGAATAAATAATATAAACTTACAATTAAATAACCATATTAAAAATAAAGGAGAAAAAAGGAGAGAGGCAAAATAAGAATTGAATAGTTCTGTTTCCACATCAATAAGTATCCATCTCTCAATCTTGTGGATCCTTGGCCTTAATTTTCTCTCCCTCTCTTTCTCTCTCTTGGCCTATTATTAACTTCTTACCTTCTCTCCCTCCTTCCCTCCCTCCCCACTTCTCTTCCTCCCTTCCTCCCTTCCTTCCTTTCTTCCTTCCCTACCTTCCTGTTATCAGACTAGTGCATATTGGACTCAGCCATCCTTGTATAATTCTTATATGTTTGTATCACTCTTCTGTATTTGGCTTTCTATGATTTCATATTTCTATTTTTAAATTATATTTATATTCCAAATTTCAAAAGCAATATAGATCCCTATAGAAAATTTTTTTAGATTGAAAAGCCTAAAAAATTTTTAAAAATCGCACACAGATAACCCCATCATACAGAAATGAGCACCAATATATTTTATGTTTTTCTAGTGATTTTCTTATTGCTCCTTTTGCCTTTAAACTTTTCCCAAATTCATTTAAAAATCCTGGGTTATCAGAGAGCTTTTATGCGATCACATCTTTAGATATTTTTGTCTTTCATCTTTCATCAGGATTATTTTCAATTTCAGTTAAAATTAACTTTTTGAGAGTTTTCCAGTCTTACTAGGTTATCATTTAAGAGTTTTTGAAAATTTCTCTTCAAATTTTGAGATCAGTCTTCCCAAATTGTAGGTCTCACAGCAGATCAGATGCCATTCTTCGCTTTCACAAACTGAAAGACCACATGATTACTTTTCCTCATGATTCCTATGGAAATTCTTCAAAAACCACTTTCTTCCTGTTGCTTACAATTAGGCTCAGAGTTACTATAAGGTCCCTGTTTACTTGATTAATTCTTATTGTCTCAATTCTTTTTCTTGTGATTTCTCTCAGTTTTTAAACTTTTGCTTTTTGTGTGTCTACTTTGAAGTCGTTTGTTCTTGCTTGACAAATAAGAAACAAATAATACAATCTTTGAGTCCTTGGTGAAAACTATATTCCTCTCTGAGAAAATTGCACCTTTTTATTGGCTTCAGAAAAAAAATGGGCGCTCCCCTTTTGTAAGCATTTATAATAGTACCAGTCTCTTGACATTTTATTGCTATGGAAATTGTTTTCATTAGTATTCGATCAATATTCTTTCCAGTATATTTATATGATAGCACTCTAGCATAAAACTATTAGTATTTAAAGTCTAGTTTTGTATTAAAATATATTTGTCTTTGAAATGAGGAAAAAATAGATTTTTAAGGAGAAATATATAGTCGTAATGACATAAACTAAGGAAATACATGGTAAATTTTTAATTTTCATAATAACAATGTCAATTGGATTTAAAAGGAGACTTATAAGTTAGAAATTTTTCTTAAAACATTATTTTGACCAATTCGGGTTCTGCTTTCTTTGGCAAATCTGTGTCCAGAAGTGATGAGAGAAGTCAGAGTTTTAGAGGTAGAAGCTGTTAAAAAATATACCTAGATCATTCCAACATCTCTTCCAATGGCACTGCCTGTCCATCTTACCAACCTCCTTTTCTTTGTAGTGTGAGTCTAATCTTCTTGATGGCATTAGTAGACAGTTCATAAGTAAATGATAAAAACATGTCACCAGCATTCACAAAACTTTTCTTGGTCACAGAATCTTCAGTGAATAATGATACTACGAGTAAAAGGCATTTACTCACAGCTCCAACTATTTAAAGGTGATATATGCCTTAGATCTCCTTTACACTTTGTGCCCAATCCCAGAATCATGCCATTTAGAATAATGAGGAGTTTTGCTTCTTGAAAGTTAAATGAAAACAACCATCATTGAGTTATTTTTATGTAGTTTCATTTTAGTATAAAACTACTTTCATTTAGTTTATCCTAAGTTATGTCTGATAATGAAAGAAGATGGAAATACACGTTTTTATTGTAAAATACATAAAATAATTTCACTGGTAGAAATATCTTCAAGGCTTCAAGAAAATGCATCAAGAAAATGACAAACCTAATAGTCTTAGGAAAGTGTTATAAAACAGAACAGCCAATGAAAGGACAGCTTTGAGGGTAATGTAACCTTAATTTCAAAAAAAAAACCTCAAATTTTCACAGAGTGTGGAAGAAGTATAGCAGTGAAGAAGTCAGGAACTTAATCCCTGAGAACCCAGCTGCCCATGTTGGTTTCTCTGCTCATTATAGGAGCTGTTGAACTTGGGCTATTCTTAGTCATCTTTTTAATACCTAATTAGGTAGGCTAAAATCTGTGGTGAGGATTAAATGTGATAACATATTTAAAGAGTGTGGTATAGTAATTGGCATCTGGTAATCATTCAGGAAATGTTGGCTATAATTATGAAACGTTTTCAAACTTTGGTTCATGAGCCCAACTAAAGATCACAGGTATTCTGAGAGAGTCACATAGGCAAGAGTGGGTATAAATGGTAGAATGAGTGGGTGTGAAATAAACTCAGATTAGTTCATTGGTACATTGACCAACCCTACTTGTCCATCATTTTACTTGGATGCCTCATTCTCTTCATTCTCCCTACCATTACGTTCTTGGTCCACTCATCCTTCTTCCTCTAAACTCAGACATACACATCACAGTCTGGGTCAGCATGCAATTTGATTTAAAATCAATGAAGCAATAAAAGGGAAAAAGATGTTACCATCAATCTTGCCTGCATCCTTCACTCAATTCTCTAGCTATTCCAGCTACTGCTATGGTTGTGTAATGTGATTCAGGATAGGGAGGTTTGCAGATAATAATAATAATAATAATAATAATAATAATAATAATAATAAGTTCTCTGGAAGTCAGCAAGTTAGCATTACTGTTGGGATACTTTGGTTGCTCTTCTGAAACACTTCCCCGCACACTTACATGTTTTATCCTAAAAGTCTGCTGTTGGGCAACAAAATTTGAGGGATCTGAATCTAACATGGGATTCAGAGCCCAGGTGGCTAGGGAAAGGGACAGTCACAGCTTTATGACCCATCATCAAGAGGAAACAGGGCAAGATGGTGGAGAGCGGAGGGAGAGAAATGTGAAGGACAAGATGTGTCTATTTACGAGCCTAAGTCTATGCCATCCTCTGTCTCCTGAGCAATGGGATAGAATTTCTATAGCTCTATTCTCACTAAATTCCTAACAACAACAACAACAACAAAATAACATGCAACTAACACTTATATCACTTCTCTCTTTCCTACTGACTATAGAACCTGGAGTCATTTAGATATAATTTGGAATGCCAAATTTTAAGTAGATTCTTTCTCACAGATGTTCCAATGCTTGTTAATGGGCATTAGATTACAATGTATTAGTTACCTATTGCTATGTAACAAATTACCAGGAATTTAGTGGCTTAATACAGTACACATGTATTATCTCACAGTTTATGTAGATTGGGAGTCCAGGCATCAATCATTTAGCTACATCTTTTCCTTTGCATCTTATAAGGTTGTAGTCAGGTTTTCATTCAGGGCTAGATTCTCTCATCTGAGGCACATCTAGGAGGGCATCTGCTTCCCACACACTGATTGTTGGCAACATCCAGTTCCTTGCAGCTGTAGGATTCATGGCAGCTTGTGTCTTCAAAGTCAACAAAAGCAGAGAGAGCGGAGGAACAGCCTGCTGGCAACAGTGTGCAACATAATCCCGAGAATGACATGATATCACCTTAATGTCTTCTGCTGGTTAGAGGCAAGTCACAGGTTCCGCCCACACTCAAGGGGAGGGATTACACAAGGTGTGAACACCCCTTGGCTCATGGAGGCCACCATTAGGGTCTATCGGCCACATCCATGTACCAGGGACCAGACACATTCTTACTTGCCATCCCATCTGACTTGTTTTCATCAAGGCTCCTATCAGGACCTCCAGGGCTTATTAAAAATTCTTTCTTTATTACTCTCCACCCTGATGAGGTTCAAAAGATTTTTTGTGGATATAGCTGTCTAATAGATTGGTGTTCTTCAATGTTAAATTTCTTAAGCTTAGAAGTTCTTTTGTTGTTAGTTCATAAAAACACTCAAGAAACAATGGTTGTTTTTCTATATTTGTTATTATTAATTTTCTTTAATATTTATTTTCATCTTTGTTATATTGTTGCTTTATATTTTAATATTGCAAGGTATTACAGAATAAGTTCATATAATTATTTTTAAAAACTCTCAAAGTTTCATAATCATTTATGAGAATGTAATTCCTTTATCATTTTTATCATCTTTATTTCCTTCAGAATGGGCTAGTGGCCCCATCTCTCATCTATTATTTCTTGCCTGAGAATTCTTAGTTGACATATTCTTCCTAGTTTGAAAAATAAATGCTGCTTTTCTGTGTTTTTGATGCAGAGTATGATGTAAAGGATTTATTTTTTTTGTCTGGATGACCAATAATACTATACATTCTCTGTTTTGCTTCAGTTCTGGCAACCTAAACTAGAAAACAAATGCTTTCATATATTTCTTCTTTTATCTACCAAATCAATCACTGGGGTAGTACAAAATATATCTGCCCGCGGTCCAGCCATGACAGGATCCAGGGGGCCCCGAAGGTGGGCAAGGCGTCGGCGCGGGAGACAGTCAACTACACAACTCAGAGGCGGTGTGACACTGTTCCGTTTTATTGTGATTTGAGTACAACTTTTATACTTTTTATTTTGGCGTTTGATTATACTTTGTAGTTAAGGTAGCAGGGAGTTAAATTTCTGTGGTTAGGCGAAGTAGAAAATCTTATAGAGTATATTATTATTAATATTCATGATTAACTAGTACATTCTTCTCTCAATCATTAGAACAGAACTACCTGATGGAACAATCTAAACTTTTAATTCCTACATCTATTACGTAAGATACAGTTTGACTTACGTAAAGGTGATAGACGTATTCACAACAGCAAGCATTGGCTTGTGGGCCGACATTGTTCTTCTTTCT
>NW_006439192.1:24826770-24831776 GCF_000325575.1 Pteropus alecto | reverse complement strand
AATTGCCCTTAATAATTGTTCAAATAAAGGGTTTACACATTCTGGACATGTCAGGGTGACCGGAGCTGATTCAATACGCGGGGAATTTACTATGTTTTCCTCAAAGCCAATTTTGAGGAAATCCATTTGTATAGCGTTTACACTTACTAGAATTTGTGCTACCCAAATTCCCCCTATTAATAGGATCATTTCTAAGAAACCAATTATCCCTAAACACATGCCACGTCCTCGTTCTTGACGATGCATTCCTTGAAGCCTGTGTCCCCATCTCCGGACCTTGTCATGCAGTAGGGTAGAAAGAGGACGCGGCATACATCATACTGTGGCTCCTTGGGAGTCTTAGAAGTAAGTTTAACTCCATTTGGTTTCAACAGTTCACAAAAAAAGGCAAATGGTCCTTCCTAAGTTCAGAAAAAGAATAAACTTCAAAATAAAAGCTCAAGTAAATTTTAAAATAACAAACTTAAACATGTATGTAAGCTTAAAAGTATATTTAACCTTCGAACATCATACCTAACCTTTGAAAGTAATCGTCATTGAATGCAAATTTATTATTTCTATTCTGGCCACGTCAGAGTTCCTGGTCACTTAGAACTAGAGGAAATGCTGTGTCTCTGCTATGAGTTTTACCCTGTGTTACCTTAGAGTATATACTTATATTTCATGTATTCCAGAAACTTTCACACAGGAATATAAAGGGTACTAAATAAGCTTTACTGAATACATTAGTGACAGACTTAATGAATGAGTAAGTATTCTGATTTCTGAATACAGATTTAATGTTTATAGGTATCTAATTATAGATTTTTAATATATAGGCAAGAAGGTATTCTTTATAACTTAGTCTTCTGTGAATTTCATCAAGTTTGGCTTTTAGGGATTGTAACCAGTCATAGTGAAGAGTAAGACGCCATTGAGGAGACACTAGAAATAACCAAACAGGCATTGCCTTAGGCATATTCATGGATTTTTTTTCCCGGAGTAAGAATTTCGGGAAAGTAATCTCAACAAGAATTGAGCTCACAGACTGAGAACTTTTGTCCCTGAAAATTGATTATTTTGCAGTCTATGACTTCATACTTTTTGGTTTGTATCAAGTAAGCCATATACTATCATAACAGAGAGTATCGAATAGTAGAAAGCATTCTAGATTTGGCGTGAAAATTATTAGCTTTCAATTCTAATTTCACCCCTAGGGTGGAGGTTTCTCTTATACTCATCTCTGTCAGCTATAAAATGAGGTAGTAATAGCTTTCTTCCCTGCTTCCCAGGGCTGTAATGCATGTCAAAAACATATGTGACTATAAAATAGTAAGTTCTTATTAGGAATAATTTCTTGAAATATACATTGTACTGGGAATATGATCACGCACAAAAGCTGTAGCATTAAAACCCATGATGCAGCAATGCCGTGCACGCAGGGGAAGGCTCAAAAGTTAATGAGATATAAGAAAAGTAAACATCTAAGTGAGAAATAATATTTTCTACTTGCTCTACATACATTGCAATAAAGATAATAATTATATATCCAACATTCAGAGAAAGCTTTTTGTCTGCTTCTGCTGGTATTTATGACCCCATGTACGAGGAGGCAGCAATGAGTGACAGGTCAGAGGAAGCAGATATGCCATCAGAAATATCAATTGGATTACAAATGAAAGCATTAGGAAACTTCCTTGGAGAGGACTAAGTTGTGAGAAACTGAAAATGGGAAATATTTGCTCTAGAAATAAATTCTTCACACATTATTTAGTTTGCATCCTCAGAGACTATTCCTTTCGATCTTAGAACAATACTGCTCACTGAGATTGTGAATTTAAATAACTTTCTTCAGCTAATTTGTAGACTCCATTCTAAAAAAGAGCAGAAGAAGCAAAAATGTTTATAAAAAGAGAAAAATATTGCCTGGATTGAGGTACTTTTCCTGGCCCCTATGTTCTAGGTATCAAGTATGCTTAATGTAGAGTGTACTTATTTTAACACACACTATAAACCCTACTTAAATATACCAACTTGCTGATATGGCATCAATTTATATTTCTGAAATGTTACCAAGAAACTCCTGTGAATTTCTTTAGACACTACAGAGAAAGCAAACATTGGTTTTCAGGAATATCTATAGTTTTAAAAGACAAACAAATAGACTATTTTAGAAGTAACCAATCTCATCCACAAAAACCAGACCATTATTAAAGGTATATAAGCTCAACTGTTATTTTTCATTGAGGTCCTCTCTTACCACCCTATTAAAAATTATAATGATGGAAGCCTAAAACCTTCATTACAGATTGAGAACAGATTTCTCAAGAAATACTCTTTACCTTTTACACAAGCTGTGAACTCACAGCAGTCTAAATTATATTCCATAGCCAGAAGCAACACAGCTTAGTCACAGAGTAGATGCATTAAGTCACTAGAGCAATACAACAGGAATATCCTTCCACAAACCTCAGGTAGTGAAAACTTCAAAGACAGGCAAATCTTTCTATAATCTTGATCTTATTACTGACTTGCAGTATTTCTTAAATCATAGTAACAAATAAATGGAATCCAAATTTACTTTATTAGATTTTGCGCCAGGGCATGTCAGTGAGTAAAACGAATTACAAAGGAGTGAAGCAACCAAAGATGAAGTAGCACAACTATGGCTTGTTTGATGAGTAGAAAGCTTCTTTTCATCTCTTCTCTATATTTTCAGAGATTCAAGTATAACAATAGTCATAACTGTTTTGTCATATGACCATTGACTCTTCCTTTTATGAGGGAGAAAATCCATAGTAGTTAGTGAGTTCTGTAGTTAATGTTCTAAACACTTACAGACCTGCTAGATATGTGCTCAAATGTAGCTTCCGAATGTATTTTTAAAAAGTGGCATGCTGGTTCTGAAAAATGAGTCTGTTAGCATTAAGAAATGAAACAAGCGAGCTACCCGTAGACTGTTTACGGCTGAAATCAATAACTCATTCAAAACAGCATGTGTTTCTAGAAATGTATTTGCTAATAGGTTCACTTGACCTGTCCATTTCCAGTAACGTATTTTATTTTCTTGTCAGTTGGATATACTTACTAAAAATAATGAAATTTGTAAGCAGATATATGAATTTTTAACTGTGAGAAAACTTGAGGAACCAAAGGATTTTAGAGGAAAGCTTCTCCAAGGTGATAGTTTCTATTATTGAATCTGGTTGGTTTGAGATGAAGGTGCTAATTTTATATCTCTAAATATATAGAAAAGGAGTTTTCAGTGATAGGCAGATAGACCAAGAGAGAAAAACAAATTCTGCTTTCGTTCTTTAAAAATGTGTTTACCAAAGGGCAGTTAATTTTCAAATTTATAAGTTAGAACCAACACATTAACTTTTTTCTCGATGAGTAGTCTTCTCTGAAAATAAATATTGTGACTAGCTCTGGTCAATTTAGACTGTCCGATGAGAGGTAAAAATGTGCATATATTGGACATGATTTCATGGCATCCTGTAATAGTATATTAATAGTGTATTAAAAAAATCAGGCCTAGGCTCACAGATTACTAAACATTCAATAAATTTAGTTTTACTCAGCTAATCAACTAGGTAATTCTGTTTTCTTGAAGATATTTACCATACTTAGCCTTTTTTGATGAATTGTAATTTGAAAAGAAGTTTGTTCAAATGTCATTTTTCGGTGAAACCTTCCCTCACTACCCTATTAAAAATGATAACCACCCCACCCCAAAGTCCAAATTCTTCTTAATTGGCTCTTCTTTTTTCTTTTTTCTGTAGCATTTTTTTCACCTTCTACAATTTTATAATTTACTTATTTTTTAATATAATAAGTAAAATGTCTGGATGAAACAAATATTGTGTCTGTAAGTTGAGAAAGACAGAAGATGGCTAAAGTTCATACTACCAAAATAATAAGAAGAATAAAAAAAACACACACCCCAAACAAACAAAAACAAATAAAACAAAAACAATCTTAGTTTTGACCAATATCTACACTAGAAGTGCTGCTTGGAACTGAAGCCTGAGCACACAGACTTTCAGGATATGTGTTTGCAAAAAGGTGAAGGGTTGTGAAGTAGGGGTCAAGGAAGGGTCTGGAAAAGGTAGTGAGGCCTGAATACTTGCCAACAACAGGGAAGAGCCTGGTCTCTGTGTTCTACACTGGAATAATTGCTTCTCTTACTGCAGTCTTAGGGAAAGTAGGGAGAGAAGGAGCGAGTGAGCAATGAGAGAGCAGGAGGTGCCTTGGAACCATGAAATTTAAGGTAAGTTTGTATTGCCTGTATAGGAACTGAATATGAAAGATCTTTTAAGTTTGTAGATTTTTCTATATATTGTAATATTAGACATTCTCGGATAATGATAAAACATCACAGACTTGTTGAGTTAGCTTTTTGAGAAAGGATATATTTCATATATCTTAGGGTGAATAGTATTGAGATATATAAATATTTGTGGATCTTAAGAAATACTAATTTTAAATAAAATGATACTAAATGATTTTATTTCTTCCATCATACTATGCCAGAATTTAACATTTTGAAGAGCTGGATTATGTCTCTAGTAATTTATGCACAAAGTAATAACACTTACTGTTACTTATAATAATGGAGTTATTGCTAAATTTTCTTTACAATTTCTAAAATGTAATGTACTGCTAAAAGTTGAGCTTGTATTTCCTCTGAATATATATTGTCACAAGTATAATACATGAATTAAAGTGGTGATGATATCTATGAAGGGAAACATTAAAATAAATAATAAAAATACATATAAAACACAGGTAAATTTGTATTTTAAAGGACCACATAATTAATATACTTTTTAAATATAAATTCATGTATGAAAAAATCCCGTGGAACAAAACACACTATATTACATTTGAATTCGACAGAATTCTCTTCTTATATGAGTATATTAAATTCAATAAGGAGAATATGGGTGAATGTCATTGGTACACACTTGCTGTATATGATGCAGGTTTTCTGAAGAAAGGTTGGCCACCTAAATTTCCTGTACCAG
>NW_006439192.1:24820714-24826739 GCF_000325575.1 Pteropus alecto | reverse complement strand
ATGATGCCATGACAGTTTGTAGACATGAATCCTTTGATCTTAATGTTCAATAACCATAATGATTGAAGGCATGTTGAACTCATTTGGGAAAAAGGTGATGCAATGTACCATGCTACCTTACCATCATTGCTTTCTCTATCATATAATAACTGTTAGACAGCCAGGTATGGCTAAACATTTTCAGACCTAATATTTATATAAGTTTAAAACTTGAAATAATACCCTTAGAAAAAAGAGCCTATTTTATTTAATGTATATTGATTAGAGAAGAGTGGGTGAAGAAAGTTTGTAGAAAGAGCAAACTCATATGTATTATGAGAAAGCAGAATTTTAAGCTGTCTAAAAAGTTTCATTTAAGAACTTGATTTCAAATGTAACCTACTCCGTTCTAACAGTTAGAATGATGCTTCAAATGTAAAAGTTACATCATGCCTGACATATTTGGGCCAGGGTGAAATTAGAGTATTTATGCTCTCAACTCTTCCCAAGTGTTAAAAAGTCATCCTACCTTCTGGTGTAATAAAGACTTCCTTTCCATTTAATTTGCCTGGTGGAGCTTAAGGAAGCAGTTTACAATTTTCTTTTCTGGAAAGTAATGAAGATTTATCCATTTTAACTTCCTCTTAATTTGCTCACTTAAGAGCAAAAATAAAAAAGGATCTGGCTTTGAGGTGGAAAGAACCACCCACGTGACAGGGACAGCTGCAAATATCATTTTTGCATTGACAGCTTGGAACTAGTCATTATGTTTCAACAGGGATGAGAAGATTTAGCAAGAGAGAAATTTCCTCACTTCTCTAATTAAAATACTAGGTTATTCAAAGGAAAATGTAGTCGATTATTCTTATAAAAGAAGAAAATAATTCAGCCTAGAGAAAAACAATAAGAACCTCACATTTCTTATGTTTATATTACCAGATATGTCATAGGGGCATCAACATGCCCAGCAGTGTCATTTCAGGTTATAAAATTACTTTAGATGACTTTTATTTGGTTACTATGTCAAAGATGAAGACTAATTCTGTGTTTGTGACAAAATGGAGACTTCAGTGTTTCTAAGAGCTCATACACTCCTGGGTACCCCTAAGGGCTTCTGTGGGTAGGTATTTGGTTCAAAAATCTCATTTTTTCTAAACTTCTCATAAGTGGTGAACAAACTACAAAAATTCTGGATGTGATTTTGTAATCCATCATTTAAAGAAAATGGGGCTTATGTTTCTGTGGCTAGTTGTCACTCAGTGACTGCAGATGGAGCACCCCTGGATGAAGATTCATTGGTCTGGGCACCACTGGCACTGCACCTTAGGTAGGAACCAGATTCTTGGCTCAAAGAGGTTATAGAATACCTAATTCTATAATCAGAACCCAAATCTCTCTCAGATGTATATAGGAACAAAAATCACTGCACATGTGGTAGACAGTCATGTGCTTTCTGCAAGATGTTTTATTCTCCTTTAGTGTTTTTTTCTTTTCTGAGCAATAGAAATGGCCTAATTCCAGGGGCTGACTGGTGTAGGCTCCTAAGGGGCCGACTGACCATATGTAGCTGCCCTGTGCATTTTTCGATTACTCTCATGCTGCATTTACTGTTTGCATTTGTTTTATTATATACAGGTTGTAAACATTATTGCTTAAGTATTTTCATAAAACTTGGGCTTTGTAGTTTTTATTTACTGAGAACTCATATGGCACGTTAATGACTTATGATGTTGTCCTACTCTGGGCAGCTATCCAGGATCATCATGTGGTTATAAAAAAAGAAAAAAGTATTTCCCTTAAAAAAATCTTTTAACATAAAAATAATTAATTTTGCACACACAAAAAGATAATATGGGAAGCATAAAATCATTTTTCTTTTTTTTTTTTTTGGAAAAAGAACTAATTTGAAGAAGGTTACCTATATTCAAGAAGATCTGCTCTCCCAACACCCTCTCCCCAAGGAGCAATTGCTCTTTATTTTTCTGTCCCTGGGAATATTCATGTCCTAAGGGATCAAAGGAATTTTTTGGTTAAACATGATCTAAGTCTGGTGAGTCCTTTCCTCAGTTATATGTAGGGAAGAATAAATAATACTTATTTTTGTTTATGAGGAAGACAGAAAAATTTGTATTTTAAATAAGAATTGAGGGTAAACCTACCTTTTGCTTATTATGAAGATGAAGGCCATTTGGTGAGGAGAGAGTACGGGCAGAATGATGGCAGAGATTTCTGTTTGCCAAGTCCTTATCCCATGACCATCAGCAAACCTGCGAGTTGGATAAAAGTGTTAGAATATTTATCAAAATAATTCTAAAAGCTTGAGAAAAAATGTTTAACAAAGTAATTTTGAACCTTTTGTACTGTTAATATGCAGCAATTGCTCAGCACAGTTTCCGAATATTACAAAAGATAACAAAAATAGTAGCATTTATTTCCAGTATTACCCACTATTTCAGAGATGAAATATATTCTATCTTATTACAAAATTAAACTTAGTAGAATGACTTACTAGGAACAATAATGCCTGTGGGAAGAAATTGCATGTTTATTGAGGAACAAGTTCAAGAGAGGCAGGATTGTGTACTGGAAAGAAGGAAAGGCATTAATATTTAAGAGCCCTTACTATGAGTCAGCCACTGTGCTGCATCTCACATTCTTTTTGCACTTAACAGGGATTGGAAAAAGGAAAATTCCCTAAAATATTTTCTAAGGCTATGTCTGTGCAGCAATATAATATGGTGGCCAGAACACAAGTCTCTGAAAGCAGAATGCCTCAGTCTGAAGTCTGACATCCGCTTTCCAACCATTCCTTAGGTGAGTTACTTATGCTCTGTTTGCCTCAGTTTGCTCACACATATAATGAGGATGATAATCATACCTATCACATGTGGGTTCTATGGGGTTAACTGTGATAAGTGAGTGTAAACACCTAGAGAAAAGCCTAGAATATGAGAAATACTCAATGGATGTTAGCTGTTATCCAGTAATAATAATTTATTTTGTCAGATAATAATTTACCAGGTGTCAAAATATTCTGTGTGTTGTATCTTATTTGATTTTTATCTTTGCCCTCTTTTACACCCCTCCCTCCCATGATAACATCCACATTCACCCACAAATCTGTAGTGAGTAAAATTATTTCAGTTATAATTCTTTGCACTGTGAAGCCTAGTTTGCATGGCTTACTGAGGTAATGTATGGACTAGAGTCAGTACTTTGATTCCTAATCTCGTTCTCTCACCACTAAAGTTTCTGCCTTAGGAATCAGTTGACTGATTGACAATTTGGATGATATAGACAGCTAGTCTGGATAAGACTGGCCTAATTGTTTAGTTAAATAAGAAGCGTGATTCAAGCCTTAAGGAGATGGGTTCGATGACACTTAAACATGGGAATCTATCCCTTTCTGAGAGATGAAAATATAATAAGGGGAATACTCTGGTGGGTTTATAAAGTGCTTGTGACTATGTTATGTCAAAGAACTTGTCAAATTATTGAAGCTTACAGATTTCTAGATTGTGAAATAAGACTGAATAATTGGTGTGCTTCATTTTAATTTTCTTATGTAGTTTTCTGTGAAACTATTCACATTATGTATAATGTACATGTGCTTCAAATGAAGACTGTCTTTATTAAATTCAGCCTAATGATGATGAAGTAATTCTATAATTATATTATCAAAGCAGCATACTACAAAATTTCACTCATCTAAATGAATATTTGTTGAGTCATCACTATACACCAAGTATTTTCTAGGCATTGAGGATAAATGAGGAATAAAACAGACATCTTTCTTGCCCTTGTGAAACTTCCACGTTAGCTAAGAAGAGAGGAAACACAATATATAAATAATTAAGTGGTTTAATTTCAGAATATATCAATCAGCATGAAAAAAGTAGAATAAAGAGCAATGGTTAGTGGTTAGAAGAAAAGGGGGGTGATTTGTGGATGGGTAAATTAGGGGCAGCATCTTTGAGAAGTAAGACTGGTACACTGGAGTCCAAATTCTTTGGGGCAAGCCTGATCTGGTAGAAAATCAGAGTTCTGCCTTATAGTCTTGAGGCAGAATTGCTGCTTCTTTCAGAATCTTCAGTCTTTGCCCTAAAGGTTTTCACCTGATTGGATGTACCCTACCCACATTATGAAGGGTATTCTGCTTTACCCAAAGTCAACTGATTTAAGTGTTAACCACATCTAACAAATACCTTCACAGCAATATCCCCCACTGGTGTTTGTCTAAACAACTGGTCACCATAGCTTAACCAAGCTGACATATAATATTAATTGTCACAAGTGGCTAGGTCTAGGTGGGTAGCAATGGAAATGCTGGAACATCATTAGTTTCTAGGTATGTTTTGAAGGTGGAGCCAACAGGACATCTCCTCTACCCGAAAGCCGCCACTCCCTCTCAGCAGTAAAAGTTGTGGAAAATATTTCCTGGAAAAATTGAAGCAAAGAGGCTCCTAACTCAGGGACACCAACCACAAAAGGAAACAGGCAGAGCGGACTGAAAACAGATGATTAAGTGAAAGATGACATACTGAAAAGAGGCCCTTAGCACCTTCCTTTCAATTATTTCACCAAAAAGTGAGAGCTAGGTAGTCAACCTTTATATTCAAAAATGAGTCAATAATTTTCTCTAAATAGATCAAACAGTTCCACTTATTTGGGCCTCACTCATTTGAATGACAATGAAATCCACTATTTATTCCCCCAAACTTGCTGTACACATAGAGCTCTCAGTGAAGTCCTTTGAGACTCAGAGTTCAAATCCAATTTAAAAGGCCCAAAACAAATAGAGATGGCTTTTGCTTTTAATCATGTCACAGAAACCAGTTTCAAACTAGTCCTTTATTGTAAATAAAGGATAAAATATATAAAAGAAATATTTCAAACACTGGATAATAAGCAATGTAGAACAGTGATCCCTAAAAAAAGTATATAAATGAGGCAAGCCCCACAATTGCTCTGCCTTTCAGCTTGAGGTATTTTCTGGGCTATAGCATAAACGCATAAACACATGCACACACATGCACTCACACAGACACACATGCACACACACAGCAAAGCAAAGAGCTCAAATTCACACAATGGTCTTGCTAAACTGAGAAGATAGAGATCGGTGTTCTAGGTAACCAGAAATGTCACAGCTTGTCTCTCTCTCTCTGTATAGATAATGAGTCCATCCCTATAAATAGGTTTGTCAGTCCCTAGATTCCTTTCTCCTTCTTCCCTCTCATTTTACTCTCTACCAAACTGATCACAATTTTCTTATGTACTCCCTAATGAATAAGTAAAATTATCAGTTATTTCTGATCTATGATAGATATCATTAATAACAATACTTTAAAAAAAAAACAAACTGAAAATGGCCACAAGTTTTAAATTTTGTTATTGCTAAGAAATAGAAGAAGCAAATAATCTAGGCAACATTTATTGCCAAATAGGACCTAGAGGATTTAAGACTTGGTAGGAGAAAATGACCACAAAAGAAAATATATAACAGCAGAAATTCTAATATTAAAATTTTTTTGATATAGACAAAAATACTGAAAAAGAATCAAATGTAAAGAAAAATTGAAACTGACATAATTTTACTAAGATAATAAAAATAAAAAATAATCTAAAAATTTTTCGTCAATTAAAAAGTAAATTGGTGAAATAAAATTTATTTCCAGAAAATATTTCTGAATGAAATTTATCAACATTGATATAATTATCATTAAAATATTGTATTAAAGATGGTTTGGGAGTCCAAACAGTGAAGCCAGATATTTCACTGCAATGAACACAATGCCTAGCATAGAGTAGAATTACAATACACGTTTTCATCTTTCTCAAGTTTTCTTCATACTGGTAGTATAACGATGATTAAAAACAAAAAGCAAACAAACAAACCAATGAACAAAAAACCCTCTTAGTTTCTACCCCTGAACACTCATAAAGAATTTCAAAATGTAAAGAACTATGTACAAAACAAACAATGTAGTCAGGTTCTACAGAGTAGCTGAGTGATTGTGATGGGGCCAGTTAAGAAGGATAGTCA
>NW_006439192.1:24803545-24820669 GCF_000325575.1 Pteropus alecto | reverse complement strand
TTTGGCATAAACTTGTCTGTGTGTGGAAAAGTGCACAGTGTATCCCAGGAATATCTCGCAAAGCTCAAGTCTAGGTTATGTAATGAGCAGTAGTGGTAAATATGGGTAAAACCGCACTAAGAATGTGTTAGATATAAATAATATGGGATTTAGACTTTAATCTGTAGACAACGAGGAATCATTGACAGAGCTGGGCAGCAGTTTTTAAGGAATTAAAGGAGGGAAGAGATTAAAAGAAGAAAGCCATTCAGACGACAATGGCTTTAAGTAAGAAATTATGAAGTCCTGAGCTGGAGGCTTGGTAGAGGAAATGAAAAGGAAGAAATACTTAGGCACTGATAAGATAAAGGAGGTTACAGAGTGAGAGGAGTGTGAAACCGATGACTCAAGTTTGAGTCTGTTGGGGATGTTGATGTCACTTAGAGAAACAGAATAAGACAAAAAGCAGGTTTTTGAAGGAAATTTATGAATTTTTTTATTTTTCAGATATTCATTTTTTTTCATTCCTGAGAATGCAAGTGTAAAAATCTAAAAGACAAATGGATATTAGGTCTGTAACTTAAGAACCCAAGGGAAGGGTTGATAATAGCCAAGGGAATAAAAATAGCTGAGGTTTACTAAAGGGGATAGAAAGCAGAGAGTAGAACCCAGATCTTTGGAAACTGTCTGCCTAGGGGTTCTGCATAAAACTTTGTTTAGAAGTAGATGTAGGTAAATATAATAATACATTTAGGAACTGGAAATACATATCGGTGAGGGAGCCCAAAATGAATTGTTAGACAAGGAGATTATGGTGTGTGGTGGCTGAAGTAAAGTTTCATGGGAATTAACAAGCAGTGTAGCTAGTGTGGATTAAGGGGTGGGCTAGCTGAGTAGTTTTTCAGGGTAGCATTCTGTGTCACTAAAGCACTGTTGATGTAATACAACATCACAGGAAACTTGAGACAGGAAAGAGAGTGTGTTTTCCAGGACTTTGGTGAGAACACTATACTGAGTGTAAAGAATACTTTGATAAGCTACTTGAGTAGAAAAGCAGATCTAGAGCCTGGGGTAACATTCAAATGGAAGCAGGTACTTGCTAAACTTTATAAGTAGTGGGTCTGGTTAATTCTCCTTGGGCTAAGCTGTGTGTTCAAGTTTGGGGACAAAATCAGAGTGGCTAGGATTCTGGAGAGGATGAGCATGGTTGTCATCTACCTCCCCTTCCACCCTCTCCAGTCCTCCACGAGGCCTCAGCGCCTCTTTTACAGAAATGTTGGGGGAAAAAAGAAAAAAATGCTTAATGGATATTGATTTGAAGAGGAACTGATTCTGGAGAAGAATAGTACTTTTTTTTTTTTTTTTTCACTAAATGAAGGCTATAAACCTGATTATAACTAATCACTGTTAATAACTATAATTTTGGAATTTGAGGATGAAGTGTTTGGGAATTCTTTAGTAAAGACTTAACAATGGAGAATGTCATTATCCCCTTAACAATAATTCAAATACAGAGTTAAACGCATTCACTCTGAAGAGTAAAGATTTAATTGAATTAAAATTATCTTTACTAAAGTCAAATGCTTACTTGCCTACTTAATTAAAGATTAGGTAATAAATAGCTAAACAATCTTACAAAACATAGAAGATATTGATATAGTTACATAATTGTATTTTTTCTCTAGAGGTATATGAAAAACTCTCAGCTCCTGAGAAACACTTTGATACTAACAGATTGATAAAACTTTGTTATACAGAAGTTTAAATGACCTCCGAGAAGAAGGTACACTTCAATCCAGGTATGAAATAATCTAAATGTAAGAGATCTCTGCTCATGAATGAGTAGGTTAAACCTTTAAGTAAGGTTATAAAAATATTTTTTAAAGTTTAAAAGTATAAAAAGAAACTATGGTCTTTAAGAACTTAAAAGGTAATTTCCCTAGAGAAAACATATAAGAGAAAGTTTAGACATTTTTATTTTTAACCCTAGAAAGAGTAATAGGAACCAGAATTTCTGTCCAAGCCTGCAAATTCACATCTCATTTCTAATGAGCTCTCTAAATAGCTACAAAGTTGGGATTTATTCCAATACAGAATGTAATTTTAAAAAGAAATTAAAATAGATTTCTTGTATTTTTCTCTGACTAATAAGATGATATAATCCATAAAGATATCATTACTATAAACATATTAAAATTATAGAGCTGATCTGTTGAGATAGTGTGTATTTTCTCAGTCCGATTTGTATCAAAACAGTGTAGAACATTAATTTACAGGTTTTTGAATGATTCGATAATTTAATCTTATATTAAAGAAACATCTTTGCAAAGTGTGTTCTGTTTTGTTTGTAATCTGCTAGATATTTCTAATTGTTATTTTGTGACTGGATTTGTTCCTTCAGAAGTAATGATGTGGCAATTTGAATATCATTAGAAGAGAAATTGGTAAAGGGAACAAAACATTTCGGTTTCACTTGCCTCAGGTGACAGTGGTTTCTTCTGTAAACGTGTGTTATCAATTTTACAATAAACGTTTTCTTTTTCTTTTGCAGAAAGAAAATAATCTTGCTATAATAGTGAAGATAGTATTTTATGATGAAGCAAGTCATTGCTATTAGGTATGCAACCTCTTTAATTCCATATTTTTCTTTCATAACAACTGCTATGCCGCATTGAAATATGAGCTTATAAATATCATCACTAATAGTAGTAGATACTATTAATATGTGTATTAATTTATGAGCCATTAATATGCCTAAGGACTTTGCTAAGTGTTTTATGATCATTAGTTCACTGATCCTCACATTCATCCTATTTACAGACAAGAAAACTGAGACTCAGAGAATGTATACGACTTTCTCAAGCTCATGTAGAAGCAAGGGGTAGAGCCTGGGCTGGCTCTTGCTAATATCTAGTTCCTGGATATTATTATGCTATAGCTTCCTTTGGCTTATTCATCATTCCTACTAAGCTGTGAGGGGTACCAAAGTAAAGCTTTGCAATGTAACAGTCTATTCTATGTAGACATTCTTTTAGCGTCCAAGAACTCCTTTTGCAGTTTACTATCTTGATATCTGAAACAAATTAAGAAGCTATATTTGGTGGTACTATTTACATACTAAATTCTTAAATGATTGAAATTATGAAGGAAGAGATAAATAATTTATAATGAATAATTATGTTTCCAAAAGAAGAAAATAATTAGAGAACATTTTGAAACAATGTAATTCATCATTTCATAAATTAATAAAAAAACTGACAATTACCAAACATGGAACCTGATTCTTAACAACTTAATGCTGTTAGAAACATTATGACAGTGCATTAATAAATATTAAGTATCCACGGGGATATAATTCAGTATTAGCATTATGAAAATAGGATCCCGTATTTAAGGTATTTTGAAATCTAATTAAGGAAACACAAAATTAACAAACTTGCAAGTATATAAATATGATTTAAAAGTGAATTGAAGATAAGATGTGCATAAAAGATGCTTACTACATGGGTCTATAAAAGTAGAAGACATGGAAGGGTGTGCTTTGGGGGAAAGTGAGTGATGTTTCAGGCAACCTCATTCCGGGCTCAAACATCATTTTCCTCAGGGCAATTTCCTAAACAATTAGTTGTTACTTGGTTTGCTCATCTCATTGTGTGTTCCCTTCTCTGTACTTTCACAAGACGGTGAATAATGAGACTATGTCTCTATTAATTCATGGTTTCTAAAAAATCTTAGTTTTAAGTGCATTCTTCCCTACTGTGACTTTCTTTATGGCAGTGGTCAAGTCTCACTCATCTTAGTGACCCTGGTGTTTACCGCAATATCTGGAATACAGTGGGTGCTTAATAATGAATAAGTAATAAACGGATCGATATGTGCATAAGAAATAAAAAAGAATTTAGATGGAGAGAATTCTACATCTATTATGCTCACTGTTCCCCCTCGCCCCCACCCACAGGTCTGTTCCCTCTACATCCTCTATTGATTATATGTAGGTTACATTTCTAACAGTTAATGGCCTATGCAAGATTACTGAAATTGTAAATGATCACAAATATACTAGGGGTACTTTTCTTACATTAGTCTTAGATTTTTTCATGGAAAAGGAAACAAAGACTCAAATAAAACATTAGCCTCTTTGCTTTTTCCCCATATTTGACGGACACGGTATGGATAGTTAAATAGATTTGCTGATTGAGATTTGCTGCTTTCATACTAAACATTTATAAAGTACCTAGTATGTGTCCATTATTGTATTTGACATCATGAATACTAAGTTGAAAAGCAAAGCCTCTGATTTCAAGAAACCTCTAACTTATTGATAGAATATTATAATAAAATTTATCCTAAATATTATGTTAGAAATGTGCACAGAGTACTATAAAGAACGTGAGGCATCTCCTAATACAGCTGCAGGAGTTAGTGAGGTTACTTGCAAAGGGTAAACATTGAGATGAATCTCAACTCTGACAGATAAAAATGATAAAAGGACAGACCGGCCAGAGCAAACAGCATATGTAAAATACGTGAACAAAGGACGATGTAATCTCTTAGCGGGTGACAAGAACTTTGGTGTGATGTGACTGTGGAGTTTTGGGAGAATCAGGAGGAACTGTTGAAGAGTGAGGAATGGAGGAGTGTGGAGGAACGTGATGTCTGAGATGTGTGTAAGTCAGACTAGATCATGAGCCTTGCAGGCCTGTTTTTATCCTTAACACTTTGCAGTACACTTGAAAGAATATGACCTTGTCAGATTTATGGTCTAGAAAAGCTGTAGTGACAGAAGAGTGAAGAATTGATTAGAAGTAGTGACACTGGAAGAAAGGAGGGAAGTTAATAAGACATTGCAATACTTCTCAAAAATGAACAGGGCATTTTTAAAGTGGTAGCAGTGAGAAAGCAGAAGTACATTTTAGGAATATTTAGAAAGTTGGAAAAGCAGATTAGAGTTAAGAGGAAAGTTAAGAGATCACAAAAGAGAGGTAAAAGCCTCTGGAATTCATAAAAGAGGCGTTGGCTACAGAAGTTATAAGCAGGAAGTGACAGGATGAGATTATGCTGGGGGAGAAAATGGAATGAAAAGAGGGCCAAGAATAAGACACTTGGGGACGCTGACATTTAAAGGCTGATCAGAAGAAGAAAAGCCTGAAAATGAGACTGTAAAGGAGAGAGCAGATACGTAGGAACAATATCAAGATATTGTGTTATGGCTTCTGAAGGAGGAAACAATACAAAGTAAGAATAATCAAGAGTGCCAAATACGGCAAATAGTTTGAGCCAAAAAAGGGACCGAAAATGTGCATCAGATTTGGCCACTAGGTAGTCTCTGGTGATACTGAAAAACAAACAAGTTCTAGGAGTGGCTTGAGGAGTAAAAATCAGGCGAGGAAATAGATGCAAAGAATATCATCTACTCTTACGAGATAGAAAGGAAAGAATAGATAGAACTCAGAAGCAAAGTAAGAGGGAAGGGGTTAAAGAAGGAAAAGGCCTTAGCAAAGTTCATGCTTAAGAAAAGGAGCCAGAAGAGTTGAAGTTGTCATATTGTAAAGGAACGTTAATGGATTCGAGTGGCTGAGATACAAGAAAGGACGGAATCCAGAGAATAAGGTAAAGAATTAGCTTTAAACCAGACGAAGGAAAGATATCTCCCATTCTTTGACTAGAGGAAGGAAAACACTGAAACAGAGATATTTGTACCATCAACCCCTCTGATTTGTAGGGAGAAGAGAAATCATCAGATCACCAGGCAGTTGAACGATTCATTTGTCTTTTCTTTTATTCAACACTTACTATGTGCCAAGTCCCTTGACTAGTCTAAAGGATGCGACAAGAAATGAGGTAACAGTCCATGTTCTTAGGAAAATGGAGAAGATGGAAAAGTAACAAATAAGTTATATTGCTGTGCCATATCTAATTAATAAAATGCCTAATGGGACTTCAAAAATTTTAAAGTTAGAGAATTATTAAAATTCCTTGGTAGCTTTTTTTTTTCTCTAAAAGTAGAGAAATCATTGGAAAAAATTGTTTTGAGAAATCATATAAGAGTGTTCTTTAGTCACATAAACACATACAAAAATTTACCCATAGTTTTACAAAAATTATGAAATCGAAAATGAAACAACACAGATGCTTCAGACTGACTGAGAAGTTAAATGTAAATCTTATAGAATTGTAAGTGGGAGTTCCCAAAAAGGGGTTATAGCTTTGTAGAGTGAGAGCCATTTTCATTCCCTCAGTATGGGTTTAGATGTGACTATTTCTGAAAATTATTACTTGTTTAGGGGAAGGTGAGTATATCTCTTGTTCAAATATTTATAGAAGAGGACGAGATGGCCACCATATCATAAAAGGTTTGTAGACATGACCTCCTTTCCCATGACTGGAGGAAGAATGTGGAACATGAACTCTCCTGACCTTGGTTTAATGCAGTTTATTTTTTAGACATTAATTTAATTCTGGCTGGATAACCCACAAAGCTCTTGGAAATGTACCATCAATCCCTCTGATTGCCTTATCTGGACCATGGAGACTATACCATATAAGAAGAAAGTTTTAACCACATTCAGTAGAAATGAGTTGACCCCGGCTTAGTGAGGGAAAGCCTTCTCTCTCGAGACCTGTGGGGAAGTGGAGGCCTGATCTCTGAGGTAGGAAAGTTAGAGAGCTCCTAGGTGATAGATTTGAGCTAGTGCTTTCCCGTAGAAGCTGCAGCCTGTTAGAGTGTCTCCGAGTTTAGATCTGGGCCTGTGAGTCTTGACTACAAATAATGTACGTAACTTCCTGACAGAAAATTTCTTTAATCTCCAAACATGTAGTAAAGTTTGCTACACATAAGTTATTCTCAACTCTATTTTAAAGAAATTAAGTGAGTAGACTCTGTTTACACTTAGAGCATCTTGATGAAGCTGCTTGGAAGAAAGAATGAGTTTCTTTGATTTGGAGGGAGGATTTCTGGCAGAAGTGACAAGCGATTGCTTACAAGACGGGTAAGTCTTCCACGGCTTACCCGTCTTGTAAGCAGTCGCTTGTCACTTTAGATTCCTCTCTCCAAGTAAGGTTTACCTTACTTGGTAAGCCTTACTTGGAGAGAGGAATCTAAATTTAGGAAGGGAATATGGATGGACCTTGAGATAATCATGCTAAGTGAAATAAGCCAGACAGAAAAAGTTGAAAATAACATTATATCACTTATATGTGGGATATAAACCTAAAAGCAACAAAAACAGGACAAACGAACAGAGATTCATGGACATAGACAATAGTCTAGTGGTTACCAGAGGGTAGGGAGTAGGGGGGACAGAAAGAAATCTAACTATGGGAGGTGAACACGCAATGTAAATATATATATATGCCTTACTGTTAAAGTGTACAGCTGAAATGTATTGGACTTCATTAATGAATGTCACCATAAAAAAATAAATTTAAATTTTATTTAGAGTGAGAGCCAATGATTGGAAAGGGTATTTTAACATATGGAAACTTGGAGAAAATGCATATTGTACATTAAAGGAAATGTTTTTTTTAAAAATACTGCGGTAGCACATGGTACGATAGAAAGGACATCCAGTCCACTTTACGGAGATCAGAAAAGACTCCCTAAAAAAGGCAGCATATGTGTGAACGAAATCCTAAATGAAGGTCAGATGATTAGGCCAATGTGTTTTAGTTTCTGACAGTCAAAGGAGGTAGTAGCATGTCCATGGCCTGAAGATTAAAAAAGGAACAAAAGATGGCGCATCTGGTAATTACAGGTAGCTTAGAGAATGCTTTACATTATAAAAACAAACAAACAAACAAACAAACAAAAAACAAAAAAACCTTTGGATTTTATTCCAATGGCAATGGAAAATTACTAAACAATTTTAAATCTGATCTCATTTAAATTTTAGAAGTCGTAAGTCTGAAAGGAGTCATGACAGGAGGCAGAAGGATCAGTCAGGAAGTTCCTGTACTACAGTTGAAAAAGAATTAGGGTCTATGCCAAACAAGCATAGTAGGTATAATAAAAAAGGTCAAAAATCAAGAAATTTCTAGAAGATATCAACGGGCTATGGTGATAAGTTGTTTATGGCTGTAGGAGAAAGGAGACATCAAAGATAACTTTGTTTCTGGCTTGGGCGATTGGGTTGGATACTGACATCTTTCTATACGAGAAAGACACAGAAGTAACAGCAAGTTTGGGGGTGGGTAAAAAATTATGCCTTCAATTTTAGCAACTGGGCTATTTATATAATGACAGATATTCAGGAGATATTTGGATATATCATTCTGTGATTCAGGAGATATATTTGAGTTGAAAATACAGACATAGGGAAGTCGATATTATATCAGCACTAACTATATACATAGCAGTAGAATGCAGCACGTGACTCACATGACAAAGTGAGAATCCTAGAGGGTAAGAGGCAGGACTCTAAGACTCACACCTACACACACACACACACACACACACACACACACACACACACACTTAAAGCACATGTAGAGGAAGAATCATCAGCAAATCAGATTGAAGAGAAATGACCCAGGACATAAGAAAACTATACAAATATAGATTTATAGAAGCAAAATAAAGTATTTTAAGGAGTTGAGCAATAACGTGAACTATTATAAAGAAATCAAAAAGAAAAGTACTGAAACTGTTTATTGGATTTTGTGGATTTTGCGACAAAGCAATCAATAGTTTTCTTGTTAAGGGAAACATTATTAGAAAGGTGAATGCAAAAGACTGAGTACCTGGGAGGCGAGGAGATGTAGAGAATGATGCTGTTTTACTGAAAAGGGAAGAGAAAGAACTAGAGACATACCTGAGGTATGCTTCAGGTCACTCAAGTATTGTTTAAGACAAGAGAGGCCTGAGGGTATTTTGGGTAGAGAAAATAGGGAGCTTTAAAGAAAATGAAAGGAAGTATAATTGAATGAATGAATTTTCTGAAGAGTTAGAAAAAGTATGAGGTCCAGAACACAGGAGCAGGAATTAGACTGTTTCTTCCATTATGACCACAGAGGAGAAAAAAAGATTGTTGTGGACGTAATTTAATGATAAGGAGCAGGCAATAGGAAATGAGACTATGCAGCAAGAAATAGGAGGTGTTTATAAAGGCAGAGTGCCTGAGAACAGAAGACGAGTTTCGAAACAGTCACTTTGAGTTATGTAGGAAAATAAAAAGGAGGGATAGGCTAAATGAAAAACCTAATTAAAATTTGAGTTGTTGGCTTCAATGTCACTAAATCTTATGGCTGAACAATTTTTCAGCAGTGCTTGGAGAACAGGTAGAAGTGAACAGCAGGTAGGTTGCATTGATCTGTGGTTGGAGTGTTTTTCTGAGCCAGGTTTTAGAAAGAGAGCAGAAAACAAGAGAAATCTGGATGCTGGGAAGGGTGTAGTTCAAATGATGGATCAAATGGTTTAGGAAGAAAGTGAAGATAAAAGGGAAATAATAGAATGAGAATGGAAGGGTCAGGAAATTAACAGTTGAATTGAAATGAAAGAATAGCCCCACTGGGAGTCTGAGAGTGTGGGAGTGACAGAGCTGGAAGGATAGAGGCTGAGATACTCATGTCTGTGAGTCCTCACTGGGTGACAGGAGGCTTAGGATGTGCCCATTAATCTGGGTTTCTGGGATGGAGTCAAGCACCTTTAGAATTAAGGAAGGCAAAGAACTATTAAGCTATGAAACACGATTTTCATCACTTTTTAAAAAATCCTGTATCTTAATTAGAGAATACAATATTACTCCATATAGTAATATGAAAATTAATATTAACCGATATATACACACATATGTGCATTTATATAAATATTGCTATGTTTAAAACTTTCATTATTATTAAAAGTAAGCACTCCCTAGAAAGCCTATCTAAAATTTGTTTCAAAACAGCTGGATTTTGTTTTTCATAAAATTAACCAGATCCTTTTTCTCTAACCAATAGTCTTTATCAGTAATATATGCCCTGGTTCCATCTTCTTTCCCTGAGTTGAGCTTCTGTGAGGAGCCAAAGGTTTTGCATTCTTTGATATATTACTTTGTCTCAGCCTTCTTTTCCTTATGAGAAAGTTCATGTGATGATCACTTTATGGCCCTAGAATGTCTTGGCTACATACATTTTGACCAGTAACACAAGTCAGTCCTGGAGGGCAGGAGGCATCTGTCTAAATCTAACTTTATCTATATCTAGCTATGTGTTTAATCATTGTTTTTCACTGACCATATGGACAAGATTAAGAAGGTGAAATAAAGGTGACAATTTGTGATTAACATCATCTAACTTCGGAAAAACTCGTTCTAGCAACTCTTTGTTCCTCTAAATCACCTTATCGATTTTATTACCTCATAAACAATTTGAAATGGAACACTTACTGAATATTGCTGATTACCATAAAATGATCCTATAGACAGTGATTATGACATTAACTGCAAGCACTGCATAAACAATAAAGTTGCATTTTTTCTCTGGCAAAAAAGAAAAATGAATCAATTACTGTAAACTTAGCTTTTACACTAGGAATTTTCATGAAAAGAGGTCAGCATGGGAAAAGAAATACCATTTGTAAAATATATGGAAATCGTATTTTTAAGTTATTTAAATTAGATGAAAACATCCATGAGTAGAATATGCCAAGGTTTTAACATGCTATATATCTCATCAGTGATTATCCTAAAGGCATCCCTAGATGCAAAATAATAAGTCCCTGAGAAGGCAGTTGCAATTTAGTTTACATGATAATTTAAGAACAAGGAGCTACTTTAGGTGCATTTGCAAAACACTCTAATTCCTCAGACCCCAATATCTTGATTTTACTCTCTGTCATGCTAATATCTAGAAGTATTCCTCTCTCTTACCAAGTCCCAAGAATGGAACATGATCCAATTATTATAGCATATCTAAAGATCAAAGCCAACATCAAACCCTCAGTATTGTAAACTGAGCACAAGATGTTAGATATATTTTCACCTTAGAAAAGACACGTGTATAAATTCATTCTCGCCTTTGATGTCATATTATTTTCTTTTTGTGAGACACACCTCTCTAGTTGCTAGCACAACTCTGGATGGACCCGAGGGAAATTAAGAGAGACACATTGTTCTGGTTTTGCAAAATTGTAGGTGATTTTATTGTTGGCATAATGTCTTATAGGTAACCATGGGAGAGGGAGCCTATATCTATCTCTCCTGATAAGCTCAGAAAGGATATCATATCATCAAGGAAAAAAGAGAAAATAATTTTATGCTTTGTAAGATTTTACAATCACTTCTCAGAATTAGTCCGTTTCTATCATGTAAAATTCACTCCTAAAACTGAAAAAGACTGCACATGAAAGAAACACATACCCGTTGTGAATATTGATGTAAAAATCATAAATAAATTGTTAGTTAACAGAATTTAATAGCACATAAAAATATAACATGAATATGTAGAATATATTTTAGAAATCTAAGGATATTTGAAATGTAAGAAATCTATTATATAATTTATTATATTAATGGATCTAAGGAGAATAAATAAATTGATCTTCTTCACTGATACTAAAAGGAATGTCATATAATTCAACTACCCTTCATAAAAAGAGAAAACAATAAAACAGTAACAAATGGAAAATATCTCAAAATAAATAAATATATAGGTCTGTCTGCCTATCTGTCTATCTATTATCTATCTATCTATCTATCTATCTATCTATCTATCTATCTATCTATCTATCATCTATCTATCTATCTATCTATCTATCTACCTACCTACCCATCCATGTCAGTCTAAAGCCAGCATCTTCTTTAATAGGGAAACTCAGAGACATTTTCAGTACCTCTATCCATTATTTAACTCATATTGAAGGTATCAAACAACATAGTAAAATAAAGAAAAATAAGTAGAGAACAATTGGAATGAAGAAATAAAACACTATCTGTATGCAGATAACATAATGGTATACTTAGAAATCCAAAGAAAATCATTAAGATTAAACTACTATAAACATTAAGATAATTCAGGAAGGTAGCAGGATCTTGTCAATGTACACAAATCACTAGTCTTTTGATATATAAATTCTAATCAGAAAATATAATGAAAACAAAAATTCCATCTATAAAGGAATAAAAATCTAGGAATAAACTTAAGAAGAAATATGTAAAACCTATATGAGGAAAACTTAAGAATGGTATTGAAAAACACAAAAGTATACTTGAAGAAATGGAAATACATCTTAAGTTTTTAATAAGATTGCTTTCTTGGTTAATATATAATTTCAGCATCGCCCAAAGGAAAACATTGCTAATTTCTTTCTGGAATTAGACAAGTTAGAGTTCACATGAAAAAAATAAATATACAATGATACTCGGGGAAATCTTGGAAAAGAAGAGCAAATAAGATCAATCCCACCAGATAGTAAATCATAATATAAAGCCTTGATAATCACAATAATCTGGTATTGGTGTGAAAATAAACAGACCGATGAAAAAGAAAAGAAAGTTCTGAATTGACTCAAGTACATATGAAAAATTATTTTATCATAAAGGTGGCATCTTCAAAGCATTTGGAAGAAAGCTGTGCTTTTAAAATATTTTTGGTTTAAAATTCAATAAACATTGGAAAAATAGAAAACTGGTTATTATATCAAAGAGTAAACAGAATATGATTCAAATGAATCAGAGACATATATGGCAAAAACTAAACCATACATGTTCTGGAAGAAAATAGAAGTGAACTGTTTTATAATCTGCGAGTGGGAGGAGTATTTCTAATTATGAATAAAATCCAGGAGCAAGAAAGAAAAAGATAAATTTAATACACTGAATAAAAATTTTTGCATGGAAACAACAACATAAAGTACAAAAAAAGAAAAGGATAAAATAGCGCAAAATATTTAAAATTTGTAAGACAAATGGCCAATTCCTGAAATACATAAATAATTTTTTAATCAATAAGATTAAGAACCTTACAGAAAAATAGCAAAAGATATAAGCAGACTGTTCAATAAAAAAAGATATAACATTCTCAACTTTATTCATAATAGAAATACAAATTGAATCTACAAAGAATAATATTTCTCATTCATATAATTGCCAAAAATTTTTAAAAATGAATAAAATATTCTGATGGTGAAGTCATGGAGAAACAGGCACTCACACATTGCTGATGGGAGAGGACCGTGTGGAGGGAATTTAATAATATTTCACAAATTTACAAATAATGTTTATCCTTTAACCCAGCAATTCCATTTCTAGATATCTACTCTGGAGGTACACCTTTAGAAATATAAAACCCCTACAATGCTACTTATTGCATTATGATTTGTAATAGGATTTTTAAGAATGGACATGATCAAGGAGGCTCTTAGCCACATTAGCAATTGCAGATTATTTTCCCTTGCGCAAAGGGAAGCAATTTAAGGCATTAACCTGAGAACAGTTTGCTTTATAAAAGGTCATCATGACTGTATTATAGAAAATAGAGTTGGAGGAGTAAGATTGCAGAGACCCAGTTAGGTTATTATTGTCATTTAGCACAATTGGTAATATAAAATCTCTCACAACCAGAAAACACAGGGGCTTAAGCTGCCATAATCTTGGAAATTTTATTGATCACATTGTGTAATGGACATAGGAATTATCCAGTGTTTTATCTCAGACTGGCAGAGAGAGACTCCATCTATATATCCTCCCAGTTACTCCTTCCCTGAGGTGGCCATCTCTGATCAGGAGAGGGGATTGCTGTTGCCATGGGCTGTCGGGGAAGAAAAACTTTTCCTCTATCCTCTGAGGTAAAGAATTGTGGGCCAATGAGTTAAACTGAAAACAAGGAGATTAGAAAGAAAAACACAAAGTTCATTCGTCTCTTTTTGCAGGAGCTCACAGAAAATGTAGCTCAAAGAAGCAACTAGATTTTAGGACTTATATACCTACAGTCTTAACAGGGGAAGAGAGTGTAAGAAATGGCACTTAAGGAGAAACAAGTGACTTTTAGAAAAGATATATGGGTCCTTGGGAGAATAAATGAGAGCTATGATAGTTTTAAGACATGAATGTCTGTTTAGAATAGTTTTTACATTTTTAAATGGTTGAAAAAAAATTCAGAATAACATTTTATGACAGGTAAAAACATATAAAGTTTAAATTTTATTCCATAAATGAAGTGTTATTTTTTTATTTGCTCATAGCATACTCTTTTATGAATAGTTTATAGCTACTTTTGAACTGCAACAACAGAATTGCATAGTTGTGATAAAGACAGTATTGAGCAAGTATAAAATAGCTAAAAGAAGAGAGACTCTGTCTCCTCTAAAACCGAGACATCATTTTAACTGTGGTCTGACCACTTCCCTCCTTCCCGATATTCCAATTAAGATTTAACACGGTGCCCACAGCCTCTGAGGAAGAAATCGGTATCTTAAGTCTGCAATTTAGGACGGGTCATTTAAAATACGAAGGCTAACTGAAATGTTTGTATAAGCTTTTGTTTTGCAGGACCTCAGCAGGGACCATTAACCATGGAAAAAGCATCTTGTGATCACCTTGAAACCAATGACTACTTGGAAGACGTCAGGATCAGCAACCACATCCTCAATGCTGAACCCCTTCCTACTTTTTGATGGCATATGTAACCTTGTCACAAAAAGCCTTCAGAGAGCATGTTCTTTTTTTTCTTCATGCTCTCTTGTGTATAAGTCTCTCTCACTCACTCTTGCCCTCACTCTCTCTCTCTCTCTCAAGCTCTGTCTGCTCAAAGTTATTCTTAGTTCAGTGTTCATTTCTATGACATTGAGACTCAAGGACCTAATTTTTCAAGTCTGGTAACAGTGTGGCTGTAAAACCTAAAATATTTACTATATAGCCCTTAAATAAAAAATTTGCCTACCCCAGGTCTAGGGCCGTGTTTGTTCCGCAGAGACATTCTAACTTGAATAATGGACCAAAGTTATTCGTCATGCAGATCCCAATAACTTAAAGACATCCTACCTTAAGATAAATATGTGTATATAATATGTGTATGAATGTATGATATTATATGATAGACATATTATATTGCCTACTCCTTAGCAGATTTCTACTTTAGGCATTACTTTTTCCTGTCTAGGTTGTGTGAGTCATTGACATTCAGGTCCCTACTTTTCCAGTCTTCCTTGCAGCTAGAGCTGGAAATATGTCCTAATTTTGGTCAGTAAACATAAGTAAAACTCTTGGAGAAAGTAAATTCTGGGAAAGCTTTTGCTTTCCTTTAAAAGTTCTCAAATTACCTCAGTTTTCTAAACGTATTCCTTTAGAAAGCCCATTCCCTTTCTTTTATCTTTGAATGCGGAAGTGATGGCTGAGGCTGTGGCAGCCACACTATGACCATGAAACAATATCAAGTGAACAACAGAAATACTGTCTCTGGCATACTTGAACTGCTGAGCAAGCAGTACTTTCAAAAGACAAAAATCAAAAAGACAAAAATCAAATAAACAAAAACAAAACAAAACAAACAAACAAAAACAGTGCTAAATTGGCTTCAATAAGTACAGGTCTATATCATCTAGACCTCACAAGTTTCCTGAGAAAAATAATGTTCATCCACTGCCTTACTAAAACACTTAAGAATTCAAAGGCATAAATCTCCTAGCATCATAAGCGAATTTATTCACTTAGAGACTAATACTGAAAGAGAAATTCAAGACAAATACTGGCCTTAGAGGTTTTGTCTACAAAATTTTCTCATAACTTCTTTTCCTTGTATGCCTTCTGGGTCTTTAGGTGCCTCTGTCTGAGCCCTACTTTTTAAATCTATTTCCTTTTCTCATTGTGCTATCACTCAGTTCGTTGCCATAGGCAGTGCCAATGCTAATTCTTTCTCCTCTACTTAATAATATACAATAATCTCTATTTACCCTAACCAACTATCCTGTTGGCAAACTGCACACTGTACTGTCAGAGTGATGCAGGCAATACCCTTTTACACTGCTTCCAAATCTGTGCCAGTCTATCCTTCTGGGAATCTTTGTAAGGAATGGTTTAAAGGTCTTTTCTCTCCTGGGGAAAGAATTAGAGGTGAACTTGGTGGCAGGCAAAAGAATGATTAAAGTAAAAAAAAAAAAAAAAAGACTTATTTCTGGAAATAATAGATCAAACCAGTGACAAATGGATTAATTTAGTATCTGAATACTTCTTGATTCATATTTTAACCTAATTATAATATCTCAGAGGACTTTGGGTATGTAGGGATACCTATTACCCCAATTTAATATTTTCTCTACTTTTCCAAAGCCAGGCAAAAGTGTAACAATACAGAGTAAAATTAATTTCAAAAAGCCACTGAATTTACAAATGGATTGTTCATATCTAGAAACCTCTATGAAACAATGACAAGAGGCCTATGATTCTTCACATAAAACCTGGCTCTCTGAGAATCAATCACAGGAGCCCAAAGACAGGTGGATCATCGATATTCCTGGTGATAACATCCTAATTACAGTGTCATATTATGTGCTCAACATCATTCAAATGATTTTCCAGGTATTTTTGTTACAGATCCAGGGTTGTTCAACAGAAAACACAAAAATTTATAGGCATTTCAGCTTTAGTGAAAATTAACTCACTTTTAATGGAATAAAATACGTTTTACATATATGCTATCTGGAACCAATTGTTGTATTTGCACAACCATTAAAGAAATGAAATATGTAGCCACATAGATTTAAGTGCATAAAATAACTAAATACATTAATAATCTAATTAGTAATATCATGTGAGAAAATTTCAAAACCGTGAATAATTAAATTCCCTGGTCTGAATATTGCCATTTATTTAAAAAAAAAAAATTAAATTTGTTTAACAAACAAGAAACCAGATGGAAAGTACTAGTTCAGAGTATTTGAGGAACTGCCCTGCTTGTCTTTTAGTTGTAATCTGGGCTTTTGGCAGACTTTACTACCTCATCTTTTAATATATCTGTAGGGAAGACAGTCTCCCAGAGAAAAACTCTTGCAAAATAAAAGCAGTCCCCATAAAGGGGTAAGCTCCCACTGAGACACTATTGCATTTGTCTCAGCCTTATGCAAGGGAAAATAAATTAACCATAAACAAATACCTTTGAAAGCAGCTATTGCATAGAAAGTTCTCATCATCTGTGGATTTTTAGCGGACCCACCAGGTCCCTGTGTCAATGTAG
>NW_006439192.1:24790322-24803495 GCF_000325575.1 Pteropus alecto | reverse complement strand
AAAGGAAAACACCAATAAAATGAAAATAGATTTAAGAACAATTAGTCTCTCGAGAAGTAAAAAATGTGTAACTTTTTTTTCACATTTAAAGCATGCTGACACATACAGACTAATTCCATTGTCTAAGAAACAATGCAATTTTTAGTAGTTAAGCAAAATGAGGAAATTTAATGTCTTATCTAACCAGAAAGCAGAGCACAGGAAAGGTAGGGACAGATCTGGATAAAGAAACCTCTGATCCAAGGACTCAAACAACTTAAAGGTTTGCTCAGTGTCGCTCATACCTGCTGCTTCTGTCCATCTGGCTTTATTGTCACAGACTGGCTTCTATAATAAAACCTCAGAAGGACATGGTCTTGAAATCTATGGGTTCATTCTCATAGCTCAAGAAGACACAATGAGTACTCTTTTCCTGGAATGCCTCTTTCCTTGAATCATTTACCACAGCCAAAGTGATTAGGTAATATGATGGGTGCTGCTCAGGTCCCATCACTGTGGCACTGGAACAATTTACTATGATTAGCAAACTTTAGCAGAAGCATGTGGTCAGGGTAGAGGTGGAGAAGTTACCCAAGAGAATTTAAAATTCAATGCATACCACAGTATTCAAACAGAAATATTAAAATTCCTTAAAGCTTATACAGTTTGTGCTTTTCACAATAGAACGTTTGTTTAAAGCAGCGTTCCCTAAAGAAAGTAATCATTTAAAAATCCTTGTGATCTCTATTTTTCAAGAAAACCACAATGTCTAATTTTCAGGCTATACACATCGAGTGGGTTCTTAAGGTTGTTTTTCAAGTTATAAAAGAAGTGAGACATACATTTAGAGAAACAGACTTGAGAAGATCCTAACATGTGAGCCCTGAGTCCAGTCATACCTCCAGGGCATTTTTTTGTATTCCTAAAAGATCCAATCCTTGATTCACATGCCATCCTATAGGCCATACCAACCTTTCAGTGGCCTTACTTCCAACCTTGCATGTCCAATTTTCAACCTAGCCACAGTTTGCAGCCCTTCGCAAATAGGCTGAGACCACCAAAAAAGCACCTGTCCTTTCAACAAATGTAAACTAACGGTGAGTTAATTAAAAAAGGAGGATGCTTTCCTCTCTTCCAATTTTCCTGCCCTTTTAAACAACCAGGCCAGAACTAGGTTAATTAAAAAGAGCAAGTAGTTCTCATTCTTCTAGTTTTCTTAAGAGGTTCAAGAACTCCACAAAAATAGTAATGTTATATGCAAAGAATAATAGAATTTTTTTTTAATCTATTGCTGCTTCTCTTTTGTACTAGGTAACAATCGATCTCTTTTTTCCCACCTTTCAAAGTGTGGTTCACAGGAAGGCATACTCTTCACCCAGATCCTAAAAGATCCTGGCACTTTGTTCTAAATATTTCTGGTACAAGATAAAAATTTGCAGGCCCTCCAACTCACTGTCTGTCCTTTAAAAGGCTTAGTGTGTGGTTGATTGTAAAAATGGCCACAAACTTTTCCTTCCTTCTATTGGCACCCATTCATCATGTTCACTCATATTATCCAAACTATCTTTAATAATTTGCATTGGCAAACAGAGCATTTGCAAATATGATATGAAGGGAGGCTTGAAAAGCCTTGTGCACTGAGGCTTTCTCTTGGTGTCCTGAGCCCACCGTGAGGATGAGTTCAAGTTAGTCTGCTGAATGATGAGAGGTATGTAACTCAGTCACTCCTGTTACCCTAGATCACAACGAGGCACATCACAGAAGCAGAGGGGCCTAGGTGAGTACTGTCACATGTATGAGCCTGGCTGAGCCCAACCGAAAAACCAATCAACTAAGCCCAGACTAAATCAGCAACTCATAGAAGCATTAAAAAAATACATGGTTATTGTTTTAAATTAAGAGCATTGTCATTGTAAGTAGGTAAATTGGGGCCCTAGAGCCATGTGACACATGCACTTTGTAACTCCTTCCTGAAGCTATGGTAAGCTTCCTTCAATGGCTGTGACTAGGTGAGGTACTGCAAGTCCATTTCTTACTTTTGAAGTGCTCTCCCACTTTCTAATAACTCCTCTTTCTAATAACTCCTCTCCCTGACTAAGAAAAAAAAATCCGGAGTGAGAAAAAAATAGACAAGATCTGAATGAGAAAGAAATCATATACTGAAGTAAACAAATCCTGAAAGAACTAGAAAGATATACATGTTCTCAGAGCAGAATATTAATCTTATAGTTTGTAATTTCTTCCAAAATTAATCTATAAGTTTAATGCAATTTCAATTAGAATTCCCCCTAAATGATTCTTTGTGGAATTGGACAAAACTGTTTTAAATTTCATATAAAAGGATAAATGCTTAACTATAATGAAGAGAATTACGAAAAGAAAAAACAATAAAAGGACTTTCATTACTAAAAATTTGAAAGAAATATAAATCTACTGTAATGAAATCAATATATTATTAATCTAGGAATAGATACTAGATCAAGAGAAGAGAATAGACAATTCTACCTATCTTCCTATATGTGCCTGTAAGATATGAAAATGTTACATCAATTCAGAGAGAATAAAACAGGCTATGTAATGATGATACTGACACGACTCTATTTTTATACAGAAGAAAATAAATCTAGTTCTCTATTACATTTAAAGATTTGAATACAAAATTTGTATAGAGATAGATAAAATATTTCTATGAACAAATGGAATTTTTTACTTACAGACAAAATTAAAGTTTTTGAAAAAATAGAAAAACAAACTTGGAAAAATATTTCCAGTAATAAAAAATTGAAATACTATATGGTGGATCTGACATTGAAGCAGTTCTTTATATATTTTTAGGTCATTTATTCCTCACAGAAACTCTTTTGGGAAGTTACTAGTCTTCTTTAACCTACATACAATATCTATTTTCTCATCACAAAACTTCAGTGTCTGTGTTGCTCTGTATTGCTCTACAATGAAATACAAATTACTCTGAAATTCAAAGCTTTTTCTAATGATTCAGTTTCCTTTGATGCCCTTATCTACTTCTATCCCCTTCCATGAACTTATTCTGGGTTTTCCTTTCTTTATTCCCTTACTTTAGTAATAAAGAATTCTTGGGATACCTTCTTTACTCCACTCATTTCTGACTTGAAATCTAATGGCTTTCTCAAGTTCTACTTTCTCCATATAACCTTTCCTGATCTCAGATCAGGTATAATCTCACCTGTATTCAACCTCTTTACAACTTCCTTGAAGCACTTCTTGTGTACATGTAGTGAACTTCCTACTGAACGATAAACTGTGATGACAAATAATATGTTTTACTTATCTCTAAAGTAGTTAGGACATAATAATTGTTTGAACTATATTATTGAACCCAGGGCATTAATGAAGGAAAAGGGGAGGTTTTTGCTAGGTTTACCAGTGTTTTCAACTCAGAAATTTTTAATGGCTTCTATATTCTAAACTTTCTACATGCAATATGAAGTCTGATACAACTATTCCAGTCTTTTATCGCTGTACTTTTTTATTTGAATGCTTTCCAGTTTATTTATATTCCTTTAAATACATGTGCATTTCCCAACTTCTATTTGTGGTTCTATCCCTTCTAATATTCTACAAATTCTTTGAAGGCGGGAACTGTGTCTTATACATTTTGGTATTTTTATGACTAAACAATTCAGGGAAATAGTAGGTACTCAAAAAAATTATTAAATGAATAAATGCTGTTCCACCAATCTATAATGACCTCCTATCTGCTCTTAAATTACCACAATCCGAGTTCCTTGAAGCTCGGTTCAAATACTGCATTGACCTGTAAAGCTTTCTCTGTCTACTCCACTTGAAAGCAATCTCACATTTCTTTCAACTATAAATGCATTATATGGGTCACTTTAATCCAAAGATTTTTAATCCAACCTTAGTTGATATCTTGGTTTCACATAACTTATATATCTCTTTCAGATAGTAGAAAGCACCTTGAAAATCAAGCCATCACCTCTATTTCTTCATTTTCCACATTGGTCGATGGTGGTACCTTGCCTAAATTCAGCTTTCTCTCCATTGTAATGACTGAACTGACTTTCCATCATTTCCAGAATCACGCGACACAATATTTTCCTTATGATTTCTTGTAATATCTTAGTTTTTCATATTTTTTAATCATTTACATTAATGAGTCATCTTTCTATAAAACCAAAATGTCCACAAGCTGAGAGCCCAGAATCAATCTACCTTTACAATATACCCGATGTAGTGGGTACCGAAAATATTACAAAAACATTTACTTAGTAAATAATTATCATTTAATGGACATTTGCTGATAAAAATTACTTATATTTTTTAGTTTTTTTAAAGTTGTATTTTTAAATATGTATTCTTTCCAGTTTAATTACTTATATTCCCTTAAATACATAGGCATTTCTCAACTACCCTCTATTTGTGGTTTAAATACATGCTTTATGCAATTTTATTATTTTATAATTACATATATAACAAAATATTTTAAAAGCTCATTTGTATATCTTGGGATTTCTTTTTAACTTCTGTATTAAATAGTTCTAACATATCCATGTTTCAGTTTTACAGCTTTTTATTCTTTTAGTCTTAAAACACATCTTGGACATATTAGAATTTCTTAAATAGAAATTAAAACTTAATCCCAAGATATGAAAATAAACTTTTTACTATCTTAGCTTCATAATTAAAAATAACAATGAAAATTATACAAAGCAAGCATTTAAATAACATGTTACCAATATATCTTAAGACCATTAGGAACTAGGAGTCTATCATTCTATTTTCCACACTTGCTTGTGTAGATTTTTTCCACTCTTTTAGCTTGTTAGTTTCTCCATTGGTGAATGGAGATGAGAATTTGAGCACTGACTTTGCTCTATAGCTGCTGTAGTGTTCTGTGTCTGTGCTTTATAAATGAAAAGTAAAAATACCAAAACTTTGTAATAGACATGACTAGATGTTTTCTAAGACCTGACATTCTGCATGACGTTAATGAGTATTTTTTAAAATAAAATAACTTGGTCATTTATGATTGAGAAATGCTATATAATAGATTTCATCTCTGGAAAATGTTAATTCATTGCACTCGATTAAATAGAGCACAAATTTGTTCATTAAAAAGTCCTGCTTAACTCTTATAACATTGTGTTATGAAACTTATTGAGCCAAGAGATGTCTTTCACTTTTTAAATAACGCATATTAATACCGGGAAGAATTAATGTTTTTCTGCATCCAGTTTAAGCAAGTTTGGACTAGGCCCTAAATACTTAACCTTTCGTTTAAATTTTAAAAATGTAGCAAGCATGTATTATCTAACAGAACATTTAAAGATGCAAATTGGCAACAATCTCTGTACAGATGAGTATTAGGGAGTTAGTTTTATAAGTTGGGAAAATATTCTCCTTTTGGCCCCGAAAGTGCTGTATGTTGTGCTGGAACATTTCTCCAATGACACCCTCATGACCTGAGGACTTAGTGTTCTGTTCAGCGTACTGACTTCACTCACATGATGTAATTTACACACTGGAGTAATCTGAATAAATGCATAAGTTTTTCTGTCTTTTCTTAAATCTATAAAACTTTGAATGATTCCTAAAGACAACTTGTCAAGCTTTGCAGACTAACAATCCACCACTTAGTGCAAACTTTTTTTTTTTTTAATTTTGAGAGTAAATAGTAGCATAGCTCTGTAAAACACAGCACACAAAAATTTTACCTTACATAATTTAAACAATTTCTCCTAAGGTTGTTATATCAGAAACGAGCCTTAATTTTTTTTTCTGGGATAAATTGCTTTTATACTTTTTAATTATAGAAATATTTAGAAACACTAGAAAAAATTTACTTTTTAACAAGTGCTGATAAATACTACTGTTTCCTCCATTACCTGAAATGATAAAATAATTTTTAAAAAGCGACAGGATTAATGGTCTGATACTCCTGTCCTCTCTCAAAGTAAGTAGGAATGATTTAGAACAAAGGGAGGCTAAACACTGATGCCACCTCAAATGAGTGGGAAGAGGAGAGTCAATTCCAACCTCTGTCGTGCCTCTTACGATGTAAACAGAGCATCACAAGGAGCCATGCACTTCTGAGAGTCAGGAGTTCCTGAGGCCCACAATACCAGCACTGCTTTTTCACAGAGGGTAGAGTTAGAAACATGCGCACCAGAAGAATGTACATCGCATCTAAAATGTCACCACCAACACTTTCACCCTCTTTCTTGAGTCTATATTTCTCACTTCTTCTAAAGTGTTTGATTTTTCAAGACATAAAAAGGAACTGAGTGAACGAAAATTCTTCTCCATGTAAATAGAAGAGTTTTCTAAAATAGGAGTAGAAAACAGCAGACTAGAAACTTGGAAAGAGGTGACTGAGTAGATAGAAGTGTGGTAGGCATAAAGATGGTTCCCCCGAACACCCATTTTCAATGACTTCTGACATGCTTTCTTGTATGTTAGGGATTAGAAAGCTAAAGAAAAAATCTATTTTTGAGATAAACTCATTGCTAAGGTTCTGGAAGTAACTTAATCCCTGTCAATGTCATAAATTATGTGGAATAAAAGATAAGATGTGAGGCATCTAGTAAGCTAGAGTCAATAGTCGTAGCAACTCGATTTGGCTGACCATGCCTGCTTTGGCTGACCATGCCTGCTTTGGCTGTTTCCTAATCACGGCACGGGTGGTATTGTTCTGAAGGCTGGTACTTGTGGCAGAAGTTCTCTGATATGCAGCTTCCTGATCAGTTAAAGAGGTAGCATCTATCTTGGTGGTCCAGTTCCGTGGTAAGTCATTGTTGGAAGCTCAATGTATAGTCCATTTTTTCAGCCCTTATAAGAATTCTGGGACATATTTATATTCTTAATTCTGTTAAACTGGTTAGAGTAATTTAATTTGTCTGAAATTAAGAACTTGCTGCAAGACAAATTCTCCAGGATCTCTCACATCTCTACTCATCTTGCTGCCTTTGTCCTTTACTATCTTTTGAAAGATGTTAGCATAGTGAACAGCCTTGGGAGGAAGTGATGGCTTGCCCCTCTGGAGCAAAGAGCAGGCATGCTTACTGTTCAGTATAATTAAGCTGTCATTATGTGAGCTGCCCTACAGAGAGGCCCACATTGCAAGGAACTGAGGGAGACCAACAGTCAACAGTCAACAAAAGACTAGGTCTCATAGTCCAAGAACTTGCATGGGATTGTGTACTGTCAAATGTATAGTAGTGCGCTTGAAGCAGTTCTTTCCCCGGTTGAGCCTTGAGACACAAGCAACCCTGGAAGAAACCTTGACTGCAGTCTTGTGAGAGGCCCTGAATTAGAGGATCCAGTTAAGATATGCATGAATTCCTGATCTACAGATAATCAATGAGGTAATCAAAGCAGCCACTTTAAGCTTCCAAATCAAGGAGTAATTTATTATATAGCAATAGATACCTAAAATATGGCATTTCTGAGCTTCTGGATTTCAAAGATGGATGGCCACCAAAAGATAGAGGAAGTTATTATTTAGAAAAAAGCTGCCTGACCAGGAACACATGTTTTGGACTTTCACATGACTGAAGATTTAATTGATTAAGTCACTGACATTTTGGGGTAAATGAATAGAGCAGCTAGGATTACTTACTTTAATAATACATTCTGCTTTCTCTTAGTTGTTTTATTATTTACTTGGTATATTCCTGATCCAATAGTGTGCGGTGTAGATTTTCTCCTTTTTTTAAAATGATTATTTTTAATTGTTTCAATTTTTTCTCCTCTACTGATTTGAAAGTTATATATTCTACTTCTATTTTTTCTAGTGCTTGCCCTTAACGTTTTAACACACACAGACGCACACACACATATATACATATATATATGTACATAGTCATTGAATAAGCAGGACTCATAAGTTGTAATCAGAAAGCAACCGTGTTTGTCTCTTACTAGTCATTAAAATCTGATTCAATGAAGAAATTTCACTTCTGCTCCTAAATGATAATGCAGTCAATTGCATGGCTTACTTGATCATTCTTAGGCAATATGATATCTTATAACAACTTTAAACTAAAAGACAACAAATTTTAAAAAATGAGAAAAGGCTTGGAATACATACTATTACCAAATTTCTCAGATATTTCTAATCTATCCAGAGTTTGAGAACCACACAAAACATAGTCTTGATTTAGAAATTAGAATGTCCAATTTAATATGTTAATTTCCATATTAGTCATCCTTCAAAGAGAAGATTCCTCCACCTCCCCTCTGAGGTGGGATGCCCTCTGCTGGAGCAGTAGCATGGTACTTACCCACTCTTTGAGAGCCTCCTGTCTATCCCTTTGTCTCTTGCTTCTTGACAAGCACATCTGGTGTCAAAACAAGAGAAGGGAAGATTAAAAGAAGAGCAGAAAGGTTCTTGTTTGACTGGCAAGCTTAAAATTTTACATGTACATTTTAATAACAAAATATTAAACAGTATTGTTATCTTCCACCTGAAAAACATAAGAACTTTAGAATGCTCTAAACCTTATTATCCTATCCAATCATGCATGTTATTATTTTTTAGTGTTTTACTTATCTATATTTTTAATTACCAAATTGGTGGTGGTTGTTATCATTATCATCGTATACAGTCAAGGTTTACTGAAGTTTCCCAATTGTTTTGTTCAGTAATACTATTTGTTTATTGAGGTTTACTCACATGTTTACCAGCTGTTTCATTTAGTAATACTATTTGCATTTTATTGTACTTCAGAAGTCTTCCTTGTGCTCCTTTCCTGCATTACTCGCCTCTCTTCTCCATCTAATCATTATCCTAAATTCTAATATGAGAGATCATCTTTCCTGTTTCTCTCAGTCTTGAAAGAGCTTTCCATTGGCTGTCAGCTTTTAGACTGTCATTATTTTTTCTCCACCTCTTGAAGGTAGATACAGTAATTGTACCTGTCCAGCATCTATTTTTGCATTTTCTCTTGGTGAGTGAATACTAAAGCCAAATGCCAGCTAAATATCTTCCTTCCCAGCCTTCTTGGCTGCTAGGGGTGGTCATTAAAACAACTTTTATTAATAAGATGTAAGTGGAACTCTACTAGTCAATTCTGTGAAAAGTTTTATATTTATAACAAAAAAAGATAGACGTTGTTGACAAAATCCTACATTTCTTTTTGCCTTGGATGTGTGTATGTGATTTCCGTATCTACAATAGCTATCTGGTGACTCTGAAATTTTAAGCATGAGGAACCAACAGAATTTGAGAGATGACAACTCTGACTTTGGTGAGCCACTTAATTAGTGCCAGCAACGACCCATTTGATTTAATATTTTAAAAATCTTACATTTTACACAATGCTGAATGTGACATGACATGTACATTAATTTCTGTGCAACCTTGCACCGGCTCTTCTCTCTCTGTCCTTCTCTGTCTTTCTTTAAGTCTCAGTTTAAAACTTACTTTTGTAAATATTTTCTTGATTCCCACAGGCAAAACAGTTAATTTTCATCTGTTCTCTAGCAACAATTTATTCATGTTTAATAAACATTTATCACATTATATTGTAATTCATCCTTTGAATCTGTCACTCTCAATAGATTGTTTGCTCTTTAAGAACAGGCATCATACTTTCTTTATCCATGGTAGTCTCTCCTTATCTGAAGTTTTGCTTTCTGTGGTTTCAGTTACCTGTGGTCAACTGGAGCCTGAAAATATTAAATAAAAATTCCGGAAACACACAATTCATAGGTTTTAAATTGTGCACCATTCTGAGCAGCATAATGAAATCTGGTATGGCTGACTCCTGGACGTTGACTCATCCCTTTGTCCAGTGTCCTCACCCTGTAGATACTCCCTGCCCATTAGTCATTTAGAAGATGTCTCGGTTATCAGGCTATTTTGGTATCACAGTGGTTGTGTTCAAGTCAACCATTTTTTACTTAATAATGACCCCAAAGCAAAAGAGTAGTGATACTGGCAAAGAGAAGCTGTAAAGCGCTTTCCTTAAGTATAAAAGTGAGTACAGTGCAACAAAATATTTTGAGATACCACATTCACAAAACTTTTATTACAGTATATTGTTATAATGGTTCTATTTTATTATTAGTTATTGGTATTGATCTCATACTGTGCCTAATTTTAAACTGAACTTTATTATAGATGTGTACTTATAGGAAAAAAACATAGTACATATAGAGTTTGGTACCATCTGCGATTTCTGGCATCCACTGGGGGTTATCTTGGAAGATAGCCCCCATGGATAAGGGATGATTAATCTATATTTTAACCCAAGTAAGTGCTTTATAATTGCTTTTTATTAAATTAATCTACACCTTATGGGCCTGGTTGCAATGTCCAAATACAAAAAGTATTATTAAGAATTTCTCCCCCTGGCTTGCTTTCTCTGAGTATATTTCGTATAGTGGCTTTTACTGACAAATGAACACAGAGCTCCTGCAAGTACTTTGCAGTACAAATAATTCTTCTAGAAATCTTCCCAGGGATGATTGGTGGAGTTATGTTCTTAATGAGCTTTCTGTTCCTGGAATACTACATAGAATGTTACTGTTAATAACACTTCAATTTAGTTCTATTCTTTCCTCAAAATGCTGATAGTGTTAATATAAAGTTTCCTACAAGAAAAGAAATACTATTTTAACATCTGTTAGCCTAGAAGAATAATTCTTCTTAATTAGAGCAGACTTGGAGAATAAAAACCAAAATAATATTAAAGGATATTGTCTAGGAGCAAATTTTACCATTTCAGAGTGATTTTACTATTTTATCATCAAAGTTAAATAGGCTGAAGAATATTTTTCTTTTTATTCTTTTTATAGGTTTCAATGAGATTTCTAACTAGGATTTACTTTAATATTTGTTGATTTTACTTTCTTTTCTGGGTATTCTTTTATAGATTAAAAAACTCTTTGTGTTTATAGACATGTGAGTCAGACTCTGATGATCAGAGAACTTACTGTGAAAACCCAAAGACATCTTGCTATAAGGGATTCATAACTAAAGGATGAAGGTGAGACAGATGGAGAAGCAATTTAGTTAGACTAAAATAATTTAAACCTTGGCAAAGTAAAACTGTATTTGGAAAATGATACTTTCATACTACCAAACTGGAGTAAATTAAACCTATCATGATTTTAGAATGTACATAAAATATTTCAGTCCTTGCTAGAGAAATGTTTGAGAAATTGATAAATTTTCCTTGAGTTGTCATTCCTTTAGTTTTAATATACACTCAAACTATAAATCTTTTAACTATGTATGATATGTTTGATTCGCTAGTTGTTCATATTTATTACTTTTTATTTTATACCACCGAGAAAAATTCCTGTTTTTCTATATAAATATTTTCCCCAATATCTCATATCTTTCTTGTTCTACTCTAATTGTTTTTCTTTGTTAACTTACTTTAATGAAAAAAAAAAACCTTCAAGTTTCTATTTTGTTTGCATTAAAGTAGAAAGTTCCACATGAGATGTTACCAACAAATTCTTGCAGAAGATTTGCAGATGATATAAATGAAAGAGTGAGCCAAGTGTAGACAGACCACCGGGGAACAGGTCTGTGGAGATTGCTGGGTCAAAGACATGTACCCCATCAAAAGTGGATAGCTGCTACTTAGCTTTTGCTAATTTTTAACGGATCTTTTTTTTTTCCCCCAAACAGGCTACGTATGCATCCAGATATTTCTGTTATCTCCATTTAAAAAAATACTGCCCTGCTATTGAACGTCAATGACTGTTAATATAACAAAGAGAGAATGATGGAAGAATATATCACTGCCTATGAAGCAGTTTTGTAAATAAAAAATATAAATAAATATATTGAATGTGAACACAGTGTAACTTCTAGCTCCAACTCCCAATTTACAAGGATACAGAGAACACAGCAACTCGTTAAACTACACCATGGGGATGCAATCAGCACAATCTGGCTACAGGGAACTACAGGACCAACAACGCAGTTTCTTCAAACAAATAACTGCAAGGAAAAAAAAAAACACATGGAGGGGGAATTTACAGATGAAAAGAGATTTAAAAGATACGTTAACCAATTACATGTGTGAACCTATTTAAGATCCTGATTTTTAAAAATTATAAAATTTTTGAGATATGATTGGACACTTGATATCAAGAAATTATTATTGATATTTAAAAATATGAAAAAGTTAATGTAGTTATATTAGAAAAGCAACTTTAATGATACATATAAAAATATTTATGAATGTAATTTCTGAAATGCATTCACAATTGAAAAAACAAAATACCAGGAAAATGTCACGTGATTATGAGCCACATGTGGCTTGAGTGCTGACAGTATGCAACTGCTGATCTATAAGAATATATGCAACCAATTTACAATTTTTATTTCTCACCATCATCAAAAACTAGACTAGACTATATTAATTATGCTTAAGAGATATAAAGACACATAGGCCACAATTTTCACTTGGAGAATAACGAGATACATAAATCAAACCTTAAAGAATAATGATATTCCCATCCTCTCACCTCCTGCTTTAATGTTAAACTCTAATTGCTGGACTGTTTAAATGTTTTCTCAGATATTTAGTCTTATAACAGTTAATATAATGCTTCCGAGTAATAACAAATTTAAGTTAGTAAACAGCTTATGGGTCACTTTTGCTGTGAAGTGTATTTCTGAGCAAACCATTCTCCTCAGATCTGCCACTCAGCAAACGGGACATATTCAGAGGGCTTAATGCTATTATGCAACACACTGCAAAATGAGAGCATTTGGGACCAATCATACCCTCTTCTGATGTCCCTGGGGACAACTTATCATTAATTTGTTAAAATCACTTAATTCTGTCTAATTCCCTAAGTCCTACTTGAAGAAATTAAACTTAAGAAATTCCGGAGATATCATCGCTGCAGACACTCCTGAGCCCCATTGTATGAAAGGTGGCCACAGTTCGGGGACTGGCACTTATGTACAAAGTGCTCACTGAAGGCTGGTTACTCTCCCCTCCCCCGCCCCCGTGCTTAATGAAAGCCATCTGATGAAAAAGCAGGATCTTCTACCACAGTGCTTCTCAGTCCAGGGACGGGATGGGAGTAGAAGTGACATATTAAACTTACCTGGGGGAATTTGTGTGTGTGTGTGTGCGCGCGCACGTGTGTGTGTGTGTGTGTGTGTGTGTGTGCACGTATGTATGTGTATATATATATATATATACACACACACACATA
>NW_006439192.1:24780738-24790232 GCF_000325575.1 Pteropus alecto | reverse complement strand
TATATATATATATGTATGTATGTATATATATACCCTCCTCCTATAGATGAATCGGAATTTGAGAGGTGGGGAGGACTGTGAAATCTAAAAAAAAGCTCCCCAGAGATTCTAACATGTCATCTTTCTGGTGATGTCCCTGCTCATGGCACCCTGGCTCCCGCCTCCCTGACTCCCTTGTCAAGAACCATTGCTCTAACATGAATCTCGATCTTAAATGAGAGAATTTGCAAAAACATTACTATTCTGGTCTAATTCATCATCGATCTTAAGAAATCTGTGATTCTGTAAATTTCTTAAGCATATCAAATTTAAAAGTAAATCTTAAAATCACAAGAGTTATATTCTATTGGTCTCTGTTAAACAAGGCTCCTACTTTATGCCGCAAATGTTAAGACAATCTTGCTACTTTTTCAAAAGAATTATCTTTATGTTTAACGTTGTTATGATTGCTAGAAATATAAATTAAAATAAAATACTTCCAGTTAATTTTAGGAATGCTTTTCTACAAAACGTCATAGTTACAGCTCAGGTGTGAAATAACTCACATAGAAATATAGCAGAAGGGAAGAAAAGACTGTTCATCCATTATTAACTAGAAAATAAATTATAGAATACGAAATAAGAAACTAGAAATTGTTATAAGCCAAAAAATGGTCTTTACATGTAGCCATTATGGAGCCACTACAATTTTACATACCAAAGTACCTTGGAGATGAGGTAGAGTAGAAACAAATGACTGCTCATGGACAATTAATCAGAATTTCTCAGGCTTAATTCTGCCTCTTATCTGATGCTTCCATGGTATGTGGATAGCTGCTTACACACAGTTCTTGCACTTGTGAAACCTTGTGATATTTGAAATATCCTGAGGGAGTTATGTCACTTCCTCTGTGCATTTTTCCAATAGGATCTGACTTTTTGTATGAAGGAGAAAATGTATTAGCATAGATTTTTGGCTTTCCGTTTGGAGGTTGATAGTCAAGATATGAAAGGATTGATTCTTCTCAAAATTCTTATAAAACCTACTTTGTGTCTACCCTCTCCTTTCTCCCTCATGCTCCTCTTACCTCTCCATGACGAGCTGTCTCTTTTGTTGGTCAAGGGGCCTCAGTGCCAACAGGATGGTGGCATTCCATCCTAGCTCTGCACGACTGGCATGGAGGCTCCCAGGGCAGCCTGAGGACTCCCAGTTTGCTGGCAGAAGGTCAACTGAGCTAAGTAATTTGTGAGATCTGCCCCGCATTGGGGTTGAGGGATGAGTGAGGCTCAGACAGGTATGTTTTAAAAGTCCTAGCACAGTTTATTTATTGTGTGGATTGTTTTAAAAAATGAGATTACTACTCTAAGAGGATTACTTTTTAAATATTAATGACTTCTACTGTTCTCTTCATTAAAAGAAAAAAGATAAAACAACTTACAAATAAAAATTCCTTTGAAGATTGTAGATCTATACAAAGTACAAATCTCAGTTTAAACTTCAGAGGTGAGTGAGATATAGTTTCTTTATATTTCTCTAACATCTCAATTTCTATTATGTACCTCTGTTTATCTTGTGAGGTGACAGTTTGGGGTCCCTGCTCCCTTTCATTAGAGTTTTGTCTAAGGTCTTTATTTTTCAGCTTTTGGGAATGGAGAGGACTTGATCACAGTTATTCTCTGGACACATGGGCAGCTACATGCAGCACAGACATAATCGGTCCCCAATTGTTAGCACACACAGATTGTCGCTGTGTCATCTCTCATTCCTGTTAAAGAGCTCCTTTTTTGTCCTCTACTCAGCAAGGGATTGACCTGCTATTACTTCTGTAGTATGCTGAGTTACTTTATTGTCTGAGTAACAGTTTTAGTAGCTTCTTCTAATCCCTCATCACTCTGGATAAAGGGGACAATTCTGCTGCTTCCAAGCCACGCTGGGCCACATGCACTTCTTGTGACTGTCTCATGTTCATCTGATTAAATATACTCCACAAACCTTACCTAGAGAATCTTGCCTCCAGAGAGCTCTACCAAGGAAGCAGGGCACAGCTCACTCTTCTGAGCTCACTAGGAAAATAGCTACCCTCTGTTCCAGAGGTTGGCCTGGCATGAACTTTTTCTTTTCCTTTTCTGTTCTCCTTTTCCTTTTCCTTTTCTGTTCCATATTTTCTTTTTAATCAACTTTATTGTGACATAATTTGTATACCATAAAATGCACTATAAGTAATAAGTTCAATGAGTTTTGACAAATATCCATACCCATATAATCATCACCACAATTAAGATATAGAACATTTTCATCACCCTCCCTCATACCCTTTGTAATCAGCTACTTCTCTAATCCCAGAACCAGGTAACCTCAAGTCTGTTTTCTGTTACAATAGAATAATTTTGCCCCTTCTAGAACATCTTATAAACAGAATCATGCAGTATGTACTTTTTCATCTTTGACTTTTTTCACTCTAGTAAGAATTTTTAAAATTTCCACATGTTGATTAAGATAACAGTATTTCGTTCCTTTTTATGACTAATAGTATTCTATTATATGAATATATTATAGTTTGCTTATCTATTCACCTGATAATGGACAAATGTGCTGTTTCAGTTCAGGAGTATTATTATTAAAGCATTCATGTACAAGTATTGTTTGAACATTAGCTTTGATGTCTCTAGATTAATTCCTGAGATGTAGATTTGCTGAGTTGATAAGAGTTTGATTAACTTTAGAGGAAAATGGAAATTGTTTTTCAAAGTGATTGTATTATTTTACATTCCCACCAACAATGTCTGAGAATTTCAGTTCTTCCACATCCTTGGTCCACAGTTGGAATTGTAAGGCTTTTTCATTTTAGCCATTCTAATGAATCTGTAACAGTTTATCATTTAGTATTAATTTTCCTAATTAAAAACAATAACGAACATATCTGCATATGCTTATTAACTATTTGTATATTTTCCTTTGTTCATTGTTCAAATCTCTTGCCAATTTTGTAAATAGATTTTGGTCTTCTTATTGAGTTGTAAAAGTTCTTTATATATTGTGAATATAAATCGGGAATACTTGTCAGATACATGTGTTTCAAATATTTTTTCCCATCTATACCTTTCCTTTTTTATTGTATGAATTGTTTCTTTCAGAGAGCAAAAGTTTTTAATTTTGATGAGGTCAAATTTATCATTATTTTTTTATGATTTGTGTCCTATCTAAGAAATGATTACCTACTCTAACGTTGTAAAGATTTTCTTCTGTTCTCTTCTAGAATTTCTATAATTTTATTTTTTACAATATATTCTATCTATGCCTTATTTTGAGTTAATTTTGGGGTACGTTCTAAAAGTTAGTGTCAAGGTTCACAGTTTTTCCATATGGATAGCTGGTTGTTTCAGCATCATTTATTGAAAAGGTTATCATTTGCCCTTTAAATTATTTTGGGTCTTTCTTGAAAATTAATAATATATGCATGGGTTATTTCTGGACCATTCTAGTAATCTATATTTTATTATTACACAATGTAATAATAAATAATAAATAACTTTTTAGTGTTAAAACTTGAAATACTTTTTTCTAAATTATTTGCATTTTAGAATCCATTTATTAATTTATAATGGGATTTTGACTGGAATTGCACTGACTCTATAGATATATTTGTTGAGAACTGATATCTTAATATTGAGGCTTTCAGCCTATGAAATTGGTATATGTTCATTTATCGATCTTCTTTAAAATTCTCCTAGCAATGCTTTGTAGTTTTCTGGGTAGAAGTCTTGCCCTATTTCGTTAAATTTACCTCCAAATCATTCATGTTTCATGTTGATATAGATTTTCTACTGATATAGTCTATAGAGTATTCCATGAAAAACAGTTAAGTGTTCCCTGAAAAAAAATAAGCTGTGAACTATTACCATATTTCTCTTTTGAAGATATACAATATACATTAAACTCTATGAGAAGTCTTATAATAAATGTCTTTTTAATTTTAACTAGCTATTTCCCAAAAGAAATTGACTATTAAAACTTTTGCCTAGTACCCATTAATATTTTATTGAATTAAGCCTCTGAGGAACGCATGATTTGGGAAATAGCTAAATGCCAAGATGATAATTAGGTCCACCTTAGCCTGACTCCTTCTGTGGTGGGAGGTGGGGTGAGGTGTAGATCACGTGGAAATCTCTGCACTTGAAGATGCATGCATCAGAACTCTGGGTCTTGGTCAGTAGGGGACAGGGAGACAACGAACAGAACTTGTTCTGTTGGTTAATTATTGAACTTTTACTTTTGCCTGGGATTTTGTTGTGCTCTTCCAGTCACTCTATCCTTGAGAGGTATGGGTCAATTACCTGTCAGTAAAAATAAATTCTAATGATTTCCATAGCTGGAACTGTTAATGCTTGATAACACAGAGGTAAAGAGAGTCTCTTAAGGGCATAAGAAACAACCTAAAGCCTTTCCTCCTGATCTTTTGGTGCTCAAAGAAAATAGAGCCTGGGAACCTGCTTTAAGATAAATGAAGAATAGATGGAAATGCTTATCTAGTCAAAGTGAAGTCTTAATATTGAGACATAAATGAAATAAAACAGTTTTTAAAGATTTGAAAAATATGCTAAAAGTGTCAGCGTTTAATAAACCCAAGGTGACAGTCAAGATTTAAGTAGAAATCATTTTGGCTTCTGCTTATAAGAAGCTTTTCTGTGGTATGACAAAGCTATTTTTGGCAAAAATCAATATAGAAAGATAAATAGATCAGTTAGTTCTTAAAAGTGCTATTTTTTTTTTAAAAAAATGAGGGTTAACCTTTACTACATTCACTGACAGAAAATTATTAGCAGCACAGGGAAAGCATCTGTGGCAAGGAGGGATTATCTGCAAAGGGGCCTGAGTTTAGGAAATTGAGAGAATATGAGTGGCAAGGGTCAATATAATAATAATAATAATAATAATAAATACACACCTCCATTGTTTTATTTTATACTCTAGGGTATTATTACTACATATATCTCATATTCAGTTTTTATGCAGTTAGACCCTACCATTTGGTGCCTTGTTCAAGGGCCACAACTTTCTCAAGACTGTGCTCATTGTCTTCTCCACAAATAGAACTGAGTTTGGGGAGTAACCTATGTTTGTTTTTTGTTTGTTTGTTTTTGTTTTTATTATTTTTTAATATTCTGTTATTCTCAGGTTATTTCTAGATAACCTCATCTCCTTTTTAATCCCATGAAAGCCAGGAATTCCACAGTGTTGGAAGCAATGGTAAATATCTTCAACTGCATAGATATTTCTCCAGAGGGAGAGTACACATAATTTCATTTAAACTCCACAACAATGCAGAAAAGGAAACATTATATCACTTTAACAACTGAGCACATGAACGTGAAAAGAGAGAAGCAAATATTTTCAGGTTTTGCTAACATGTATATTTCAAGGGGAAATATATCTTGATTTTGATTTTTTTCTGTTTTAGAGAAATTTATTTGGTTTTATAAGCAGCAAATGCAAAGACTCATATAAAATATATATAGATCTATGGCTGAGATGCTTTGAAACTGTTCCCACAAAATTTTTCCTCTATTCAGCTTCTGTACAAGAAGGTGTCTCCTACAATTTTTATATTTTGAAAATTTCTTCATATACCATACATACATCTGCAATCACGGCTCCCAAGGAAGCAGTGTTGAAAATTTTCTGAAAATATTCTCAATGGAAGCTTTTAAAGATGAAAATGAAAAAGTTGTTTTGACATTATATCTGAGAGTCAGCAGTATATCAATTTATGACTTTACGTCATTCAAGAGCCCCTTAAGAGGCACAAAGACAAACTGGTAAACACCATTATACACTCTGGGAGGAACTGTGTGACCTGGGGTAGAAAGAGCTCAGAAAACTTCCGGTGTCAGGGAACACCGCGCAGGCAGATCCTACCTGTGGTCAGAGATACAGACAGCTAGAAGGGCCTTCTGATATAGTCAAAGTGCAAATCTCTTATTTTTAAGAAGCTCAGAAGTGTTAAGTTTATTTGACCTTGGGTCGTACAGTGAGTTATTGGCCCTGTATTACTTCAGGTCTTTTTTTTAGTGACTGTCCAACATCTTAGAAACTTGAGCAAAGCTGGTTTCCCTTCAGTAGTTGAGAAGCAGCAGAGAATCTTTATAGATGAATAAATTCTTACACTGAATGTAATCATTTTCATATCTATATGCATATTTTCTTTTAGACAGATAAAACTATGAACAAAGGAAAAAAAATGACTAATAAAGAAAACTCTCCAGTGACTAATGCTATTATAAAATGGTAGAAAATATATAGGAAAGTTTCAGACACAACAATAATAAAAGTCAACAATAAGCTTTTCTATCATTGCCTTAAGCAGATGTTCAGCATTAGAAACACAATACCTCAGTTCTTCAGAATTTGTCATTCAAATTACATTAAAAACAGAGTAAGTTAGGTATTTAAAGAGCGCAGAATCATCAACTTTTGGTAAAATGAGATTGAGGAAAATACTGAGAAGAGAACAAAAATGGGTAGCAGGGAGAGATATGCTTTTACTCTTACCCATTGTTGAATACACCCATTTATAATTCTTGTTTTATTAAAGAGAAAGTATAATTAAATATAATTAGAAATAAACCCACTATTTCATAAATGATTACAGCAAGATTATCAGATAAGGTTTTTTCAGTCCTTTAAACCACAAAATTTTTACAAAGCCTCAATAAAGATTTCAAAAACAGCTAATACAAGGTTGAGAAAACCAATGGCTTATCATCCATATTTCCTTTTAATTATTAATCATATTTGTATATGTTAGTTATAAGCATTTGCTCACTTATCCATCCCACATTTAAAGTATTCAATTTTAATAGACACTGGAAACAAGACAAAATAATCATGAAACATTGTGATCTAATAATAAAAAGCAGAGAAGGCATCTAGCATCTAGCATCTATAAATATTATTATAAGTATGTTATTATTATAAGTATTATTATATACTGTTATATACTGAAAGAAAATACTATGAGAGTAAATGGAATGTCGTCTAAATTGGTTTTATGGAAGATTTCCTGAGAGTTGACACAAGTCTTTAATGATTTTAAAGATGGCGAATATTCCATACTAATCTGAGTGTTATAATGCTGTGGTGTATGTTGAAACTACAAATTAGCCAGCTTCTCATTAATACACTAAGAACCATATTTCCCTATCTTTTTCAACTTATATGAGCTTGGTAGTAGATTTCAGAATCCAGATTGTTTCCTATAATTTTTTACTTACCATCAGCATTGTTTTTAGTTACATATGATATTTCTAAGATTTACTAGGAACACCAGTTAGTCATAAAAATTAAAATTCTATTAAAATATACACAGCAAAGAGAATTGGCAGTAATCATTTAAGGTACACCGTGAAGCAGGAATTAATGCTTCAAAAGGCATTATATTATATTACTATCTCAGCCTAACGTACATTCAAACCAACAAATATTTCAAGGGACTTAACCTTATTTAAAATTTAAAATTTTATAGGCCTCACTTGCTGCCATTCTTTCTAAAAGTCTTCTTTTAATTATACAAGCTTTAAAAATCCGATGCTGTCTGAATTACTTTCTTCATTAACATTTTTCTGATAAACTTTATATCTTAAAAGCTAGAATGCTGCAACAATGGTTCGTAATTTTCAAGTGCTACATTTCTTAGGTGTGACATCATTAGCCTTCCATTGTTTGGGTATTTATTTTCAAGCTACTTCTCAAGCTGCTCAGGACACTGTTGGAGTTCTAGGTAAAAGTGGTAAAGGTCAAAATTTTATGAGGAAAATAAATACATAGAGAGATAGGTAGATCAATCTATGTTGTGTTTAAATATGTTAACCTGTGGAAAAAGAAACAGACATATGGATATATTCTGTCAATCTGTATATTTGCAAACTATTTTTTACTACAATATCGTTACTATGCAAGTAAATGAATTAAAGTCTGAAAAGAAAATGTAGAAAGCAACTGGAACCCTCTTGAGATCAAATAATGTAATTAATATGCCTCTTTTTTTGTATTCCTACCCATTAAAAATGTCATCCTATCATTAATTTTAATTATTATTTTGCATTTATGAAGCACCAGCTGTGTTAAGAATCTTATTTGACATATAGTAAAAACATAGTTCCCAGAAAGAACAATATTCTAACTGCATTAACCTCCTAAGTGGACCTACTGTTTATATCCTTGATGGCAGCTCACAAGATAATTTTAGAGAAAGCAAAGAGAAGAATTTGGAAAGTGGCTGGTTAGGGTTTGCTATGTTTTGTTAGGACACTTTCTCAAACAGCACACAGCAGAATCACTGGGAGGGCTTGTTAAAGTGTGGATTGTTGGACTCCACCTTGATTTTTTCATTCCACAGGTCTGCATTAGGGCTCAAGAATTTCCATTTCTAGCAAGGACTCAAGATGCTAATGCTGTTGGTCTAGGGACCATGCTGTGACAACCAAGGTGCTAGGAGACGGAAAGTACCCAGACTTCCTCATTTGCTGATACATTTTACCCTGTCTTCAAAATACTTCTCATCTCTCCCCAGGGCACTGCCCATCTTCCCTTCCACCTCCCATCCACTCCGTATCATCCATCTCTCAGAGAAACTAAGAATCTTTCTTCAGGACCATGCAGGCTTTCCCACCATAGGAGAATTTTTTCCAACTTTATACATTTATGTCACTTATGCACTTTCTCTTCCTAAGGAGAAAAATGATGTCCTGAAGAGATGGATTTTATTGCTTAACAATAAGTGAGCTGGTTAAAACTAAAGTAACTAATTTCTAGGATGTCAAATTAAAAGACAGAATAGCACTAGAGTTTGAAACAGCTGCAAAAGCAGTTGCAGAAGTCAGCATTCAATCAATGGAAATCTGAAGCAGATGAAGCAGCACTTTTTTTCAAACACTTAAGTGCTTTCTTCTTTCCTATAGCTTATATTCGTTCAGCTGCATTATGATACTTTCAAAATGCCAACATGGTCATTCTGTAAACCTGTTCTCTAAAGAGATGGAATTAAATTTTCAACCTTTAATAACATAGAACCAGCACTTGATATCTTGTTGCATATAAAATATATACTCCCGTTCTCTTCTTCAGGACCTGGAGGGTGCGGAGACAGACCCTGAAGAGAATGCAGGAGCAGCCTTTTTCTGCACTCTACACGTTGCCTGACTCATGAATCGAAGTGAGTTTATAATTTGAGCTCCTTCTGTGCAAACTCTCTGTTCAGTGCTCTGACACAGCATCCTGACCAGGGTGACCATGTAATTAACGTCTGTATTAGTTTCCTATTACTGCCCTTTGAGAATGGAATGTTTGTGTCCCCGTCCCCCAAATCCATATGTTGAAGATCTCTCCCAAGTGTGATGATATTTGGAGATGGGGGCTTTGGGAGGTAATTAGGTTTAGATGAGGTCATGAGGGTGGGTCCCCATGATGGGATTACTGTCCTTATAATAAAAGAAAGAGACATGAGAGCTCTCTTTCC
>NW_006439192.1:24753059-24780728 GCF_000325575.1 Pteropus alecto | reverse complement strand
GGGGATACAGTAGCCATCTGCAAGCCAAAAGAGAATCCGAACCAGGAACTGAATCAGACAGCACCTTTATCTTGGACTTCAGAGCCTCCAAAACTGTGAGAAATAAATGTCTATTGTTTAAAAGACCCAGTTTATTGTATTTTTTACATCAGCCCAAGATGACTAATATACCACCCTAAATAATTACTATAGTCTTAGCAGTTTAAACAAATTTATTACCTTACAGTTCTGTAGATCAGTAGTATAAGTCTCATCAGGCTAAAATCAAATGTATCGTCAGGCTGTGTTCCTATTTGGAGGTTCTAGGAAAGGACCCATTTCCCTGCTCATTTGGGTGACTGGTAGAATTCAGTTCCTTATGATTTTAAGACTGATGGTCCCCTTGCTTTGTTGGCTGTGAGCATAGGACTGTTCCCAGCTTGTCAAGGCCAGCCACATTCCTATTCCCACCCTCTGTCTTCAAAATAGGTTGAGTTCCTCTCATGCTTATCATTTTTCTTCCTTCCTTTTTTGCTACATCTCTCTTACCCACTGAAGAAAGAATATCTGCTTTTAAGGGTTCATTAGTTGGGCCCACCCAACTAATCTAGGAAAATCTCTTACCTTTCAAGGTCCATACCCCTAACTACATCTGTAAAATCCTTTTGCCATGTAAGATGTTCACAGGTTCTGGGAATTCGAGTGTGGCCATCTTTGGAGACATTATTCTACCTATTACAATGTCCAGCAATATCAGGCAAACAAGTTTGCCTTTGAGAATGAAAGAGAGCACTATTAATAATTATGCCATGATAAAAGGAATAAACCAGGACACAGGCTACCAAATTTACAGTACTAAGCATTAAGAGAAGGGTCTAAAATAAGGTGTGTTTGTGTGTGTGTGTGTTTGTGGGGGAGGGAGGCGCTATTTGTATACTGGAGTAAATGAAATGAGCTCTGCTATCAGGATATTCTCTGATTGAGTTAAAATAAATGTTTGGTTTCTGTGGGCCAGAGTATGATGCATGGGGTGCTAAAATGATGAGTAGAAATACAACTACGACTTCAAGAAGCTTCCAGATAATTTTCCATAGATGTGTTTATGAATGTCCACCCTGATTCTCAAACATGCTGTAGATCCATATGAGTTAGTGGGGATAAATGAGCATTTAATCGCAGAAAAAGAGCGTTGATTATAGACAAAGAAGACCATGAAGACATGTGGAATGCAGGATGATGAGAAATTATTCCCTAACACTGTAGGCTGGCAAACCAGGACTACTGTGTATAACTAAAAAGAAGATAAAATGAATGTCCTATTTAGAACATTTTTTCGATTAAGAAGTAGACTATTGGGGACTCTGCTTTAATTAACCACAGAGTACCACATTAACCTTTTCTTATGTTGTTATAAAGTTGAAGCTCTACTCCCCTAAGTGGAATTTCTTCAAATGCATTCTGCTATCCTTAGGCATATGCAGATTGGAAAAGAAATTAAATATGGAGATACTGTTTCCATTAAAAGGTAATTATGGAACTCAAATTATGCATGTATTCATACATGATTGTATAATGATTTAAAATGAAGCAATTATTTTGAGACATTCATCGGTCCTAGTTAGAAATGCTTGCATATTTTATGAGAATTAATGTTTTATATTTATTTACATTTGAATCATTACGCTGTAAGATGAGACTTTTTGGCTTGGGAATCTTAATGTTATTAATTTATCCTAATCTTACTTGTACAAGTATGGCTATGATTCTGAGTTACACATGTATTGTTTTAATATTCTTATAATCACCTGGTATTTTATGCATTATTTGAAATATTTCTTTGTAAACTGTTATAAAGTTTATGTTAAACTTTGATGTTGTTTCTAGACAAATATATTTAGAAATTTTCATGGTTAAGATGTGTATATAAAATAATTTAATAAATGACAATGTACTTTTATGCTCACTACTAAAAAGAGTGAAACATTGTGAAGATACTTTATTTATAATTTAAGAAATTAAAATAGTACTTCTATTTTGAATTACTATTTTGAATATACATTATTTTTGGTAGAAATATGAAATTTAATTTCCTTAATTATGACATATAAATCACATAAAAGTAATTCAATCTAAATTTTAAATAGAACTATAAAATAAATAATTTTGTTATAAGAAAAATATGATGGATAGAAAACAAAGAAAAGTTGTTTCTTTGAGGATGTATAAACAAAGACATTGAGCATAAAAGTATAGATCAACCTTGAAAGGGATGTGGTTGATGCCCATCAACATAAGTTTTTAGAATAAGCTTACAATCAAGAAAGGAACACTACTATGTCAAAACAACTTTCACTTTACAGAGATAAGAAAATACAAATGTTGAGTTCTATTATCATTTCCTAATACAAGCACATAAATCAACCTTACCGTGACTTTTTTTCAGGTTGGTAAACTTTCAATAAACACATTTACCACCAATACATATTTACTGAAGAATGTGTTTATGTAACGAATATAATTATGAAGAAATTAATTTTTTTCATCTGACGTGTAAGCACCACAAATATTTAAAGTGTGAATTGGTGAAGAGCTGTGAAAGAAGTTGGAATGAATTTGAACATGGGAACGGCGTATGTTACAGGAAAGCAGTTTCAGGAGATGAATGTTGGTCAACAGCATGGAAAAGAAGATAAATGATACTGGCTGATAACACAACCTTGGAAAAGCCTGGGTCACCAGTAAGTGTTCAGAGCAAGAGTCTGATAGAAAAAGTATTCGAAATAGATTTTCAACTTTAAACACTGGGAAAAAAAAAATCTTTTAGTATAGTCGAGCAGATACAAATATGGATAAGACATGATCTCTGTCCTAATAAGTGGGTAAGAAAGACATTCATAAACATGATTATATCAAAATACTACAAGTGCCATACAAAACATGAGTACAAAATGGAATTACAGAATGGAATTGTGGTTAACTAAGCACGCATAGAATCATGGCTTCACAGAGGTGGCAACTTAAGGTTTAAAAAGTAATTTAAGGATTTCGTAAGTGTAAATGAGGACAAAAATACTACAAGCAGAGGGAAAACCCTGAGTACAAGCAAAGAAGCCCATAGATACATTCAGGGGGCTGATAAAGGACGGCAAAGGACTATCAGATGCACAGCTGGACCCAATTATAAAGGGCCTTGAGAGTTATAATTATGCTTTGGATTTTACTATATAGTGGTGTAAAAATATCAAGGATGTTTTTGCAGAGAATGTGTATATAAGAAGATTTAGGATGGACTATAGAGGGAAAGAATTTGCACAAAGGGTGACCTGTTAGAAAGATTCTGCAAAGGTCTAAATGAGAGCTTGACAGGGATCAATAAAGAACTGATGTAGCTGGATTAGTAAGAAGAGAAAGGTCGGAGAAAAATGGTGTAGACATAATTTGGAGGCGTGATGTTGCTACCAGAAATAGCCCATATGTGAATAACAGCAAGCTTGAAGACAAGTTAGAAAAGAGATCAAAGACTTAAGCTTGATTTTAAACATCTTGAATTTGAATTGCCCCTGGGACTTTCCATTAGATGTATTCAGCAGGCAGTCAAATATCTGAATCTTGTGCTCAAAAGAGAGGTCAATTAAGAGATACAGATTTGGGCATGTGCTAATTGAACCTATAAATGGGAGGAGACTACCCAAGGCCAGCACATACATCACGGGATGATCTCAAATATTTAAAGGGTGAGTTGTTGAAGAGCTGTGAAAGAAGTTGGAAATAAGTTATCAGAAAAGAGGAAAGTCAGGAGAGGGCAATACATCTCGTTTGTGATAATCGTTGCAATCGGTGCCACAGGTGTAGCCCATTTCGGCGCCATAGTGGAGTTACAAATAACATCAACATATTAATGCCATCTCTCCTTTTTAATTGCCCATGATTTCCTTAGTTGTTGGTTGGGGAGTAACATCTAAAGTATTGGCAGTCATTTCCCTTTTGAGAATGAGTTGTTGATTCAAAAAAAAAAAAAAAAAGAAAGCATTAAGATGTGAGTCTCTACTGAGACATCTCTGCTTCAGTATTTTAGATTGCACTTTAGCAATTTTATAAAGTAGCCCTGAAATACTATCGCTCAAAATTGCAGTCAGAATTCTACAAATCTATTGGGTCATTTTGATGTGGCACAGAGGATGAGATGGATCAGGTACTTCACAATTCCTTTGTCTCTAAGCACACATTTTTCTCTGGTCTTTGTCAGCACTAGCAGGAAGGGTTTGAAAAAGACATTTAAAAAACAGTGCTGTTAGTTCTCTGCTGTTTATCTTTACTGAAGTTACATTATTTACACAAGCAAACACTATGTGTGCTACACTTAAACACCATCTTTTATTTTCCTGTTTTATTCATACCTGAGGCATTCTACATTTATGCTGTTTGTTTTCTTGGAACTCTGTCACCTGAAAACACTGTCTTTCAAAAGTGAAATTTTTATCTAGTGATTCTTTGGCTAACCTTTTAATTATTCATTTATCATTTCCTCTTTTTTCTTATGCCATTACCGAATATATCTTTTTACCCTTAGTATTGCTTTTTTAAAAAGTTTCGATTTCCTATTACACTAGTAGGTAACTTTTGTTTAATACACAAGAGCAAAGGAAACAGAAATTTAAAAAGAACAGAATGGCAGCTGTGTCATCACTCTGCCAGCATAGTCTTCAACGAACTTGGTAGAATTGGCAATGATTTGCAGAACTCAGCGTAAGTAGACTTACACAAACCTGCAGATGTCAATATTCACACACAAATCCAATGTTTTTCATTCTTTAAGTAGAAATCTCCACTGAAGAACATTAGAGAAATATGGAAAAGATATAACCCTTTTGCCTAGGTGTTTCTATCCTCAAGATTTGCCAAACAGCCTTGGAGAATTAAGGGAACTATTTGACTCTTGTAACCATCATGTATGAAATAATTAAATGTGTTTTTATAACTCTCTTTGGTCTCCTAATAATAAAGGTAATTAAATCTTAGCTAATGGAACAAAGATAGAAACAAACTAGAACATTTAGCATGCAAGCCCAAGTAGACTGCCAGCATTAAAAACATTTTTTTTGAGGGGGTGGTGGTTGTGAGGGGAATAACAGTGATTTGAATAAATGGGAATGCGGCCTGTGTGCAGAATTTTTGTCAACCTGAACATCTGCGTTTCTGTCCAAATGTTCATGATAAGCCTTTCCAGAGAAGGCTCACAGAGAAAGTGTTTACAGAGCTAGGACGGTCAGATGTTAGTGATAGCAGGCTGAGTCACACATTCTGATCTCTGAGAAGCAGACTGAGAAATCAGTGTGCAGGAATTTTATTGGGAACTGTTCTTGGAGGTTGCTATCAATGTTCACTCACCAACCCAATATTTTCATACTTTAAACAGAAAATCTCCAATGAAGATTAGTATGAGAGATATGTAGAAAAGGCATAGCGACAACATACATTTGCTTGGGTGATTTGGGAAGGGTAAGAAGCAGTATTGGATAGAGGAGAAGCTGGGCTGAGATATATTCTCAAGGAAGGTCTCGCTCAACCCTAGAGGGATCTTGGAAAGTAGGGTGGCTCCTAATCAACCAATTATTGAATACAGGCTGACCCAGGAAGGGGTATGACTCTCCTTGTCTGAGGCATTTCCTGAAGGAGAATAATAGCTGAGGGCTCTCTGCTGGCAACACTCTCAGTAACTCAGGAAATAAATTCTTCAGTTCTAAAGAAGAACCTGTGTCATATCACCGTATCCACTCTACTAAAGACCATTTCTTTACCACTCAGATCCACTTCATCATATAAGATATGAGAGAAGCTCCTCTAAGAATTTGGAAAACCTCCTTTTGTTGGAAAGTTAGAAGAGAAGGGCTGGTAGGACAAAATATGACCCCAATGCTGTAGATGGTCTTAGAGAAGCAACTAATACCATTCCTCTTTGTTCAATTATTCTAGATTCCACCTTTGCTTGTGTCAGTAGCCTACCTGTTGGCATGACCTACACCTTCATTTCCAAGGAGTCCAAGACCCTGGTTATCAAGGCTTTCTGCATTTGTCAAGCAATAGCTTCTACATTTGTCCATTTATTGTCAGAACACTCAGGTCATATCAATAGGCATCGAAGGTAAACAACTGGATGACGAATTTATTTATTCCTGCCCCTCCTTGTAACAATAGCCCTATTTCCTTCAGATGATTTGTTCAATTACACCTAACAGCGGCAACTTCTTGCTTTGCCAGCTAATCTCTTGGAACGAGGAGCCTAAAGTATCATGAACTATAAGCAACCAGAGATTATAGTTCAGTGGACCTCTTGCTGTGTCCCCTGTAGAAACATTTTTCCTTTGGAAATCAGGAACTCAAATACCACAGAACTCATATTTAGGGGGATGGGAAGCACATATTTTTCACATGGTTCACCAAGAATGAGGATAAGCAAGGCCAACCTGCTTCCTCTCCTTGGTTTCTAAACACATATATTCTACTTAATGTGGACACATCACCATATAAAAATTGTTGATTTAAAGTGTATACTGCATTCTGGGGAATGGTGGTAGTAGATGGCTGCTGTACATTGGTCAAGTAATTTTGTCTACTTGTCTAGTTGTTGCCTAGTGTCTCTTCCATGGGGGATGCTTTTGGGTGAATGTCAACATGTGACAGGGAGATCCTTGCATTCCCACAGGTCCATTCTCATGCCTTTACCACCAACCTGCTTGCATTCAGTTTGTAAATCTCTCTGTTTTCAACCCCTTGAACAACTAGCCAAGCCATTCTCTACTGCCTGTGAGTTTATATATATTCTAACCTTAGGTCACCCTTGAGTGGATCTGTAGTGCAGCTGCTGCCCATTTGTGGCTGGCACTCACATATTGAACCAACACATTTATGAATCAATCATGTTTTTATTTTCTCCTCCATTATCTGGCCATATCCCCCTCCCCCAAAGTGGTCGAAAATGTAAGCTGGGAAAGAGGAGAAAAGTGGTGAATGACCTGTGGGTCTGGACTTGTGTGGCTTGTGTGGCTTGTGACCCCTGGCCTTCCTGTAATGCTTCTATGTTATAATAGACTCTGATGGGCTCACTTGATCTTATGACTTGGGCAGCTCTGTACCCATGGTAACTCTGCCTCTATCAGTGTTCAATAATATACCAGGAATTGTTTTTCGAAAGATCTAATTATCCTCTAAAGAGAGTCTTATTAGTTAATTTTAAGAGTCTATTCTGTGCTTCTCCCATTAAGATGCACAATAAACTCCACAGAGCATACTTTCCTACTACTCGTAATCTCTAATGTTAAAGAATCTCCTGGGTCTGTGGGGCAAGAGTCAGACCTGCTTGTGCTACAGCCTAGAACTGCTTCAGGGCCCTTTTTAGATACGATTTAAAGCTGGCAACCATATATATTTCCTGGCATATGGATTATAGCAGTGTTTCCAAGTATGAAATATGCCATTTCTTTCAAGATGTGGGAAAAGGTTCAGAGGTTTCCACTGGCTTTTCACATTAGTATAGCTCTCAGCTCACAGGTAAGAAACAGTGTGGGGATATCTCAGTTATAAATTAGGGGAACTAGGGAAATGACTCTTCAGGTTCACAGGCCCAATACATCCACTGTGTTCCAGATCTGAGTCAGTACTCTATTTATTAACATTTCCCAGAGGCTTTCACTAAAACTGGGGCACCATGGTGTTATTCATCTTGGTGTGTCAATCTCTGGTTTTCACACTTTTAATTTTTTAAAACTGAAATTATCTTTCTCCAAAAGTATTCAATTATGCTTAGTAATAGCCACCCTATTCTACTGTACTTATAGTTACTCTACCTCATAAAGTCTCAAATGCCTGATGTATCTTACCTTCTAGTACATTTTATTCCACTGCAATCTCTTCTCAGCTCATCTCCTGTCAAAGTTTTTAGTAGCTTTCCTATATCCGTGGCAGGGACTATTTGCACTCTGTTAACAGTGATGGGGTTCTCTCTGGCATTGCCATCTGGGAGGGGTGATCCAACTCTCAGATTCTATCTTAGGGCTTTCTTTCTTAGCCCACTCCTGGCATCATCTATCACAAGTGAGTGAAACCGGGAAGGAAATTATGGCTTGGAGATTAGTTTCCCCGCAGTTTATTAGGGAATGCTCTCTTAGTCAATACTCATGGAAGGGGAGGAAAGAAAGTTGAAATGGGAAGAGGGAGACATTGGCCTACAATGCAGTCTTGATAAAGACCTCAGCAAAACCCCTGGGGAGCTCGGAGTCTGAAATGACCCACACATCAGCCAGTTATTAGATGGAAGATGCCACAACAAGGGGTTGTACTCTTTGGCAATGTATTAGTTTGCTAAGGCTGCCATATAAAATTGTTCAGTTTTATTGGTCTGGAAGCTAAAAGTGTAAAATCAAGGTGCCAGCATATTTGGTTTCTTCTGAGGTCTTTCTCCTTGGCTTACAGATGGCCACCTGTCTGTGGTGTCCTCACATGGCATACACATCCCTGGTCTCTATGTGCATACACATCCCTTTCTTTGTGCATACACATCCCTGGTCTCTATGTGTGTTTAAATTTCCTCTTCTTATAAGGATACTAGTAGGGCTCAACCATACAATCTCGTTTAACCTTAATTGCCTCTCGAAAGGCCCTATCTCTAAATCAAGTCACACTCTGATGTACTCAAGGATAGGGCTTCACCACATAAATCTGGGGTAGGGGTGATCCAACAATTCAGCCCATAATGGTCAATCTTTACTGCTGAATATTGTCTGTTAGTTGTACCCCCAGTACCTGGACAATAAATTCTTTATTCCTGAAGAAGAATCTGGGCAGCACATCATATAATCCACTGAAGGCAGGTACTGACTGTTATAGGACGAATATTTATGTCTCCCGCAAATACATGTTATAATTTTAACCCCCATTGGATGGCATAAGAAGGGGAGGCCTTTGGGAGGTCATTAGGTCATGAGGGTAGAGCCTTCATAAGAAGAGACAGGAGAGAGCTTGCTTTCTTTCTCCTCTCTCCACCACGTGAAGATGAGGAGACAAGTGTCTACAAACTAGAAAGAGGGACTTCACCGGAACTCTACAATGCTGGCACCCTGATCTTGGACTTCCAGTCTCCAGATCTGTGAGAAATAAATGTATGCTGTTAATGTTTACTATAGTAGCCCAAGCTGAATAAGACACTGATTCTTTCAAATTGCTCATATTTATTTTTTTCTTGTAGCCCATCTATATCATCTAAGTAATAAAAAATGTTACTCTGCTTAGAGTTCTCTTTCTATTCTTCAAATACCAGTTCTCTCCGAGTACCATCAATACTCCTTTCTCTCCTTTGTACTCCTTAGCATGATTCATTGTATTTGCTTATTTTTGCCCTGACTCCTCTTTAGAATGTAGATTCCATGAGGACAGCAATTGTTAATTTGGTGTTTGCTTTTTTTAATATCATTTTTTAAATTGTAGCACTGTTTCTGGTACACACATGGTACTCAATAAAATATGTATATGTTCAGCATTTCCAAAGTCAAGCAAAGCTATAACCAACTATGGGTTCAATTAATAAGGTGATTAGAAATAATAATTTAGTCCTTGATCAAGCACATGTAGGTAGGCCTGAGAATGATATAACTTTAGACAACAACAGCAACGCAATGTTTTCTGGTCCAGATATAGTAGCCCTTAGATGTGGATGAGATAACATCATTGGCGATTAATTTATTTGAATTTAGACTTACTTTTTCCAAGATAAATTTGTAAAATTTGAATACCACTGGAAGGCTGACGTTATTAGTCATTAATATTTTTAGATGATTTTGAAAGATGATTTCTTCAGATTACCTTTCAAAAGACAGCCAGATATAGAGTAATTACATATAGAAAAGAGATGTTTTCATGTTAATGGAGGGAAAAATTGAGAATTGAATACTTTGGAGGTATATGTGTACTAGGTATGAGTTCTTACTTAGCTGTGGGAGAAGGGTATGGGGTGATCAAATCTGGAGCAGAAGAAACCAAAAAGAGTAAACGAGGTATTAAAAAGAGGAGGGGGAATGACTTCTAAAATTGAACTTCAGCTGCTTCAGAATTTTGCCCTGGGCACTCATCATTATTTCTGAATTTTCAATACTCATTTAACACATTCATAAAATATCATCTTTTTCCCATAGAAAGCTATGATACAGCATCTCAGTTCAGGTCAGGAAAAAAATATCAATGCAAGCAAACTGACATGAAATCAGAGAACACGGAATGGTAGAGGGTGTTAATAATTCTTTTCAATGGCCTCTGAACAATACTGGAGTATATTATCCAATGCCTAGGACAGAAATTCATGGCAATTCAAAACCAAGCAAACAAACAAACAAAATTAGGCCAAGTGCCCCCCGTTCATAGCACATGATTTATGTTCTTGTTCTTTCACATTTTCCAAAATGATGAACGTTTGATCCAAGATGGAATATGTTTTACTGCTTACGTGATCTGTGAGTAAAAAAGCACTCATTTCTAAAGTCAGTAATCCATCAATTTTATGAAAATTTAATATAATAATAGGTATGCATGCTTGTTACTAATTTTCAGCATTGGTACATTTTATATTTGAAAATAATAGTTCCATGTTGTGGTAGGATCAAAAAGTAATATCCCTTCTTATCCCATTACTAAATTTTCTATTAAGACAACTGAAACATTTATTTAAAGATAATAAAATGTTTTTTTAACCATGTTCTGCCCCATAAATTACATTTATATTTTTGCTCAGAACTGATACCCTCTTTTATTTTTTATCGACAATAAAATCAGTACTAATAGATTGAAATTTGGATGCAAAATAAACAAATAATGTAAAAGATGAACATTAAATTGAACCATGAATCATGATTGAGTGATCTCATTTTTAAATGTTATGAAAATGAACTTCTCTTCATGACAAGATAGTTCAGAGCAACTTAGTTTTTCTCCAAAAACTAAAAGTAGAGAGAGCCTTTGAAAAACAAGGGTGATTCAACAGCATAAATTCAGCAGGGAAAAAAATCTATTTTATTCTGCCAGCCTTCCCTAGAGAAAGTAATAGAACTAGTAAGGAACAAGCCTAAGGCACCTTAACATACATTTCCTTCCCTTATGTTGCAAAATCACAGCGAGACCTGAATTACACAGAAGCCAACACTTTTAGATTAAAAAAAAAAAAAAATCTCTGCAATGATTTTAAGTAAATAAAATATAAATGTAGTGCTCTCAGAATCTTTGTTTTATATACATGAGAAAAAGCTATTCTGAAATGTTCTCAACCTGAGTGATAATTATTAATTACAGTCATAACATCTTTTGTTGGGTTGTGGCTGAAAAATGGAGAGGCAGAGAATACACGTGAAATATATAACAATTTCATAATTCAGAAAATAATGCATCTCAAAGTTGTGAGTTTTTAAAAAATTCTTTAAGTTTATAAAGATAGTGAAAATAATAAATGAATCAGATAATCAGAATTTTTTAATTTTTAAGAATTTTTAAAGATTTAGAAGTATTTAAATGCAACCCTTCGGTTTTTTCCTTCTAAATAAGTATAAATATTTTAGAAAATGAGTTTAAAATCCTAATACTACCATATCGAATAATTTGAATCTTGGTTTATATTTCATTAAAGTATGTAAGCAAGCAAGAGAACCAATGTCTCCCATATTTTCTTCATGTATAGCATTGAATATCTTTTGGTACACCACATACTACTGTCTGTTGTCATTGGTACTGACTCAATCTTCTCAAAAACTGGAATCAAAGATGATATATTTTTAAAGTTTATTTGTCACCAAATCCGTGCATCTCCAGCACTCACACTAGTTCCCAGGGAAGGTACAATCACTCACACTCATTGTTTCAGCTTCATATGGACACAGTCATTGTTAATAAGTCAAATGTAATTGTCTTTGCCAAGCTATTCTGAAAAATATCTTTTGGTAGTAGATTTGAAGAATTATAAGAAAAACATAAGGATATATAGTTATAGCTTTCCATTTAGACTTACAGGAAAATAGCTGTTGTTCCTTACTTCTTGTTGAACATTTTACACAGAGGGTATTTTATTTTAAGATCTTGACAGGGGTAACTTAAATAGTACCTGATTCCATGGGAGCGATGTCTATAGAATATTATATGATGATAGAAAGTTGTGTGTGTGTGAGTGTGTGTTTTTTGCAAAAGGTGGTAATATTGGTAACAGGGACTAAGTTTGCTGAATTTAGCTGAGTCATTTATTCACAAGAGTGTCACCTGTCATATTAGCCATGCAGACCTTGGATGCTTAAGAAGGAGAACTGATTGTTTAAAAAAGAATAAACTTATTACTTGAGGCTACTAGTTCCCAAGTGAGGTGACCTCAGCCTCTCTGTGGAATAGTCTTTGAGAATAAAAATACATTATAGGTATAAAAAGAGACTTCCATGAACACCAGTAAACATTAGCAATGCCTGTTAAATGCTTTGTGCTGTCACTGTGAGCTTTAAACTGATCTTAAGAAAAGTTATCAATTTCTCGTTTTTGGACAGAGATTCTCATCCTGTTCAGTATCATTTTCTTACACTCTTCTCGATATCTTTTTTTATGTTAGTTCTTTTCAAACCATTAAGACACATTAATGTGCTATTGAACAGTATCAATTTTCACACCCTACAAAGTCAAAAAAAACAAAAACAGGTCTGCCTGTGCCTCCTTTGAAGAGAATCAGTATTATTTTTAGGGTTCATAAAACTCAGTGAGCTGATCTTATTTCATCCTTTTGTTAGTTTAAGCAGTTTTTATGTGGATGAATTTTCTGACAATGGATTTTGTGAACTTTTTGACAGTTTCAATAGACGGCACAGACACTGTTCATCTGGAATTAACTCATTTCTATATTCCCATTGCCCACTATAACTTAAAATAACTCTTTTTATTCTCCTCAGAACTGTTTTTGCATTTGCTCTGTAGTATACTGATTGCAGTACATTGGTACCTCTTGGATTTAATAAAAATTCCCAACGTGGGGATTTACCTTTGGAAATAAACTGTTGCATTTTAGTTTCCAAGGTTATTTCTTGTAACTTTTTATTTTGATATAATTTGAAACAGAAAAGTTGCAAGAATAGTATAAAAAACTGATATATTTTTTACCAAGATTTATCAATTGTTTATATTTTGACAAATTTATCTATTTGTCTATCAATCTATCATCTATCAATCATCTGTAATTCTTTTTTCTGAATCAGTGAAGAGTAAATTGAAGATGTCCTGCCTATTTATCCTGAAATAATTGTGTTCCATAAGAACAAAGACATAACCACATTATAATTCTCAAAATCAGAAATTTGGGCATTGGTAAATGTTATCAAATTCCAGTCCATATTCAAATAATCAGCAATCGCCTCATAAACACCTTTTATAGCTATTTTTCCCCAATAAAGAATTTAATTCAGTATCATATATTGTGTTAACTAGTTATATTGCTTTTTCTTTCATTTGTAACCATTTTCTCAACCTTTATTATTATTATTTTTTGACCTTGACATTTTTTAAAGGTATAGGCCAGTTATTTTGTAGAATGTTCTTCAATTTGGGTTTGTCTGCTGTTTCCTCATAATGAGATTCAGATGATGCATTTTTGAGCAGGAATACCACAGAAGGTGATGTATTCCTCTCAGTGCATCATATCATAAAATAAATGATACTGGTTTGTTCTAATAAGAATTTTTTAAATGATGCTTTTCTACCTTTTTCTCTAAGTAAATAGCCCGCATAGCAAAAAATGAAATACAATCAAAAGCAATATAGTTCCCAAGCCTCCTAAGAGAAAAAAAATAAAATATGGATCACATAAAACTAAAAGGAATGTACTTTTTTCCAATTTCAGAGAGCTCGTTCCTTTTTTATTTTATATTTGGTTTTTATGCCCATATACTATGTTATTTTCTTCAACAAATACTCATTGCCTGCTTGCTTCGTGCAGACATTTTTTCTGCCTGGTATCAAATTTCTTGAAATTAAATATTTGCTACCCTATGGCTTCATTTTATATTGAAAATAATCTTAATTCCACTCACATGGCAATATCAAAATGTCTTCAATGAGGTCACAATTTCTTTTTAATTTTCAGTTCAAATGAACATGTTTCCATCCGAGTTTCATTTATCAGATTGCAACATTTTACCCCATTTACTACTCCTGTTATAGAACCTCACTAGATGTCTACAGCCTCATTCCCTCCTGAGTCTCCTTATCTATTTCTGATGACTTCGTTCTTTTCACTTGGATATTAACCCTCCAAACCACCCTTTGACTCTATTTTTCCTTAAGTTCTCTCTGAATAATGCCTTCACCTTCTCTCAAATTAGAACTTTAGTTATGACTTTTTCCTGGAACTCCCTACCTATATTTCCAGGTGCTTTCTGGAAATTTCCACTTTGACATCTACCTTAAAGTCATCTCTATGCCTCAGCTCCAACCCTGTTTCATTTCCTATATTTTTCATTCAGATTAGTGGCATCCTCCTGCTTCAATTTAGAATGTTGCTAAGAACTCCCCAAGAATTTGGTCATGGCCTCTGTTAAAACTGTACCACAGTCCACCTCTCTCTCTCCTAATTCCTGTTTTTTTACCATTAGCAGGTATTTCTAAGAGCACTCACCAATAAATGTTCTACATGGAAACCTCTCAGTCTGTTTCCAAGGGAATCCAATATATGAGACAACTTCCAATCTGCTGGACTTGGAAGGAATAGAATTTAATGAATTGGTGGAAAATTCTCCTTAAATAAGTGCTTTAGGGAAAAGGAGGCTTTGGACTCCTAAGAATCTACTGAGTTACATTTCCACCCAAATGTATTAAACAGAGTAAAGTCCCAGGTACACAGCCCTGACCCACTTCATCGAAGCAAACAGGATTTTACGCAGGTCCTAGAGCAGGATTTGCCAGTTGATAATAGTGCTGAGACCTGACCTCAGGAGTTCTGTGGTCGTGTTGTTATTTCTAATCTCGTTTGCCTATCTGCGAGGCTCTGTTCCACCAAGTGCTTAGATAATGTAATATTTTAAGATTTATTTTGAAACTTCTAGAAATAAAAATATCTCTCCATGTATTTTTGAGATATTGCATTGATTGGTAATAGCTGCATTTAAATGCTGTAATATCACATTTCATTATAAGCAGATTTATAAAGCTAAGAATAAAGAATAAGAATAAAGTCGCAGCAGGTGACTTCGAGAAATGAAGAAATATGCCAGATGAGTACTCAACTTATCAGGGAGATCACTTTGTAAGGTATATAAATGTCTAATCACTATGTTGTACACCTGAAACTAATATAATATTGTATACCAACTATAATTGAAAAATAAATTTAAAAAGAACTGGATTAATAACAATTTTTGAAGTAGTTATAAAGGGTAACAAGATTATTATTATATATACTTGCAGTACTAAATGACATTGTACACAAATTATATCTATACTACAGCTAGGCATGACGAATTGTTAAAGTTCACTATTCAATTTGACTATTTAAAAAATATCTGTTTATAGAAATAATTATCCTTTTATGTTCTTGCCTCTACTAAAGCTTCTTTGTTTTCACTGAGACTAAATAAAGTCTATACCCAATCTACATGAGATATAGTCTTCATCATCTCTATGTCTAGCACAAATAATTTTATAGTTTCCTCTTCTGAAATATGTATAGTTCATAGTAATAAATTTAAAAAGTAAATATTTTTAAAATATTTTATATGTCAGGCACTGTACCAAACACATACCATGGGGCTAGAATTTAAAGTCAAGCATTCTGACTCTTTACTTGATACAAAATCACTTTTCTTACAATATATAATATTATAGACTAAAAGTTTGTATCCCCCCAAATTCATATGTTGAAACCTTAACTCCCAATATGATGATATTTGGAGAACAGAGATTTTGGGAAGTAATTAGAAGTAGATGAGGTCTTCAGAGTGGGGCCCTCATGATGGGATTAATGACATTTTAAGAAGAGACCAGAGAGTTACTTCCTCTCCCCACCCCCGCCCCCGGCTCGCAATGCATGCACTAAGGAAAAGCCATGTGAGGACACAGTGAGATGGGGGCCATCTGCAAGCCAGGAAACATGTAGGCCAGCACCTTGATCTTGAATTTCCCAGCCTCCAGAACTGTGAGAAATAAATATCTATTGGTTAAGCCCCCCAGTCTATGGTATTTTGTTATGGCAGCCTCAGATAAGGCATATTAATTTTATTGAAACTCTAAGTGATTTAAAAGTATGAAGATATTCAACAAAGATTGAGTATAATATTTGCCATTAGGAAAATTTTGTGGAGGTATTCTAGTAAACAAACAAGCAACTAGCTTTTACTTTCAAATAAGCTACCAATTCTTGATGATGCTTAAAATCTCATTTATTTTTTCTTTGCCTAATAATTTTATAGTTTCCTTATGGTTTTATAATTTTTGAGGGGGAAAGAGCTTATGCTAAATTTTCTTAGACACTGCATGCCATATATTCTTATTCTCACTTAGTGTTTCTGATTTCTATTAAATATATGTTTACTAAAAAGTTTTTATCTTTAGACTAAATGCAGAGATATGCTGCTATCACGCAGTTAGAATTTGAAAGACATCGCTACATTTTTTATTAAAAGTAGTATTCTATGTCAACTATCCAAGTATCGAACAATATCTCAGCACCACAGATATAAAATGAAATACATGAAATATCCAGAAACATCTGCCATTCTCCAGTGAATACTCTGCAATCAATCTGTGCTATCATAAAATAAGAATAGAGGTCTTTGCTTAGAATTACTTGTGCACAGTACCTCATTAACTAACCCAGCCAATCAATTAAAGTCACTGAAAGGGGCATAATAGGACTTTGGAGGAAGATAACCATTTTCCTCATTAAGTACTAACAGGCCAGTTCTCATACTTTTCCGATATCATTATGTTCCCTCCATTTCCTCCCTACCCATTAACTATAATCCTAATAATCACATATCTGCTTAGACCAGTCTGTCTTTTTAATTTACCTGCTGTATCATTTGAACATATTTCCCTGATAGTTACAGATTTTCTTCCTTTGGCAAAACTGTCAGTCCAAAATAATCTTAACTTTCATTTATGAACCTGCTTGAATCTTAAGCAGTCTGGTAATAAAATGCATGGTTGAAAATATGAGTGACTATGAAATGAACTGCATGAAATTGGAACAGTGACTAGGTGCATTAATAATGTCAGGATGTGTCCCACATATGACACTGTTCTTGGTGTGAGATGGCTAACTAAATAATTGGACAGGAAATCCCCTGTGAACTGGCAGAGGGCATTCTGTTTACACACTTAACTATAATGATGTCTGTGCCAGTGCTAAGGAACTTTCTACCAGTTTTAACAATAGGATGTAAAAATATTCTTGCAGAGACAGCTTACACAGCTGAAATAGGAATACATGTTAATGAAATGACTCTTACTATTGAGAATATTTTTCTTAAGTAAGTCTGTGGTATTTTTGAAGTCATTTATTTAATAGAGGTAGGGTATTTGTATTTAATTTGGTGGCCTAAGCATACATGAGCACATACCTTTTAGTTCTTTTTTTGGGACAGATTTGCTTTTGCCCCTAACTTTCTGCTCCTCCAACAAACCTGCCTCTCTCAATTTAAGGATTTGTGGTCAGATTTGGCAACTAGTTAGGAACATTGTAGGTTGTCTTTTGGGTGCTTGAATTCTTTCATAGAGGACATGGTTCCCATATGAGAATTCCTTAGAATCAAAAGCTTGCCCGACTTGTTTTCCAAAGAGTAAGTTCAACCTGGCACTGAGTCATTTTTGTTTGTTTTTCTTTTATCATTCTTCTAATTTACACAACATTTGCTTTTTGTATACTATTACTTTTACATGAAAAAGTACAACAAATTATTAGTAAAGTTAAATATCAGTTGCTCTCTCGTATCATGTTACTTTCAGTGCCCTTTGTTAGATGGTCATTTGGATGAACCACTTTGTTTCTCTTATCATTTTTGGAGGACACAGTCAAGTATCATAGCTGTCCAGATTCTAGGCAACACAAAACGTGGTCATTTCATCTGAATTACCTAAATAGTTCCTGTCACCTCTTGGATTTATTACAGACGTCTTCTCTGTTAAAACTCAACAAAAGATGGCCACTAATGCTAAATAATACATAGTAACTAATACATAATAATATTCTTTTAATTTGTTTGAATAAATTTTAAATAGCCGGTATGCAATCATTTAACAAAAGTTATTATTTAGCATGTTTACAAAGTATACTGATCACATTTAAAACAAAGAAAATGTAGCTCTCACTAAAAACTTAAAACTGGTCATCAATTACACAAAATATTTAACAGGAGCAAGCAGTTTCAAATAATAGAATTCTTTAAATAGTGGTTGAACAGTGTAGTAAGTACAATATGTTTAAGTCAAAGTTCTACTTACTTATAAACTCAGTAACATAAAGTGACAAAATTGTTAATATTTAATATAATTGACGAGATCTGGTGCGTTCAGGGTGGTAGATATATTTAACATAATTGAAAGCTTCACATATATATAATCTGGATGTCACATGTAAAAAGTTCAGAGAGGACCATGAAACACAAATAAAAGTAGTATACTATGAGTTGAAAGAATGTGAAACTAGGAAAATCTTTAACCATTATTTGGATTGGATCACATTTTGATATTAAATTGCATTAAAAATGAAAAAAAATTGCAAGAGGAAGGTAAAAAAATTACCACTTCAAAATAGACATTGATGTTATTTTGATGTATATCTTTCCAATTTTTTCTTTGCATATGAGTTCTTACTGAATTACTACAATAATAGTATATAGGTATTTTATATACTCCTCCAGTTAATGTACTCCTTGAGTCTATATAAAATTCATAAGTGTATATTTTGTTGCTGCATGTTGTTTTATTATGTGGAATTGTTAATATTTATGTAACTATTTATCTATTATTGGTCATTTAACTTTCCTGTTTTTCCCTATTAGAACACTGGGATAGGCATCTTTGTGAATTTAGCATTTTCTATATTTTGCTTTTATTCAGAATAAATTCTCAGGAGTGAAGTTGCAGGATAAAATTTCTAAATATTTTGTCGCCGAAGCAAAGTGCACTTTAGTTGATTATAAAAAAAGCCACGAACTAAAGAATGTCACTTTATAATAACTTTTTCAGCCATTGTGGAAAAGACCAATATCCATTATCTCCTTTATTCTTGTAGAAGTCCTGATTTTTAGCTGTTTTCAGCTAGATGCATAGTGTATTTGAAAGAATCACTTCAACTCATCCAATAAATGGAATTTAAAAATCCCCAAACCAACTTCAGTAAAAGGGGGATTGTTCTAGATCATTCTGAAATTAATAATTAAACAGCGATGTGGTTGTGAGATTTAATTATATCCTTGTGAAAGCTTGCTCTTGTTATGTCAATATTTGTAAGTGTAGTGGTTCAGGCCAACAAATACATGAATTGATTAATTTTTCTATTTAAGCAAATAATTTTAATTTCTAAAACCATAAAACTTGAAGAAAAGTTAACACATCATTTGATGGGTCTTCTTCTTTGGGACCAAGTTTTATTATGCTCAGCTGAAAACACCAGATTTGTTAATTCAGAATTGTTGATTCAGCAAACAGACTGACTATGAACTCCTAGTTAATAATGTTTGAAGTTCGAGATTTGCTTGTGGCCAAATTGGACCTTCCTATGAAAGGTCAAGGCTTCTATACTACACTGCCTTCATTTTCTTAAAACTTAGGTCTGATTTAGTTATGTGCACTTGGCCACTACACGTTCCGTATTGGATGAGGTCTCTTCTTCCCTTGACTTTTCATGGTGGTGAGCATATTTATCTTATTGTGTAGTGATTTGTATTCTCACAGCAGCTCTTTTCTGTCTTTCTCTTTCTCCACTTTTCTCCCATTTCCTTCCTCACTAAACAAATTTTAGACTGTTGAATGGAGAGAGGCTTGTTCTGCCTTTCCCATGGTAGGGACTTAATAAATACTTGGCTAATTAAATTAAAGTCCTGAAAGTTATTTGTCTAGGATAAGAGTGAGCTGCATGTGTATTTCTTTACTCCCCTTCAGCATTCATGCCAACTGTTGCCTTAAATCATGGAGAATTGAGCATCCTGGTGCTTTTGTTTACTTTTAAGCACTCCAATTTGACTCTGATTGATGAGGTGGAAAGTAATTTACATTTGATGTGTGGCTCCCTTATCTTAACCAGAATGACAGCTGCCTGAGAGATAACTTGTTAAATGTAAACTATATAGTTACCCATTGCTTTCACAATATGCCTTGTCTTAATACAAGCGAATGTAAATATAGGCCTGTAATTACTTTCTGTTCTGCTTCCCTGCATTTATGGTCCTGAATATATACAGATGTTAGAACAAAATGCAGCATAGTTGTTTTACCTCCAGTTTGGTGACAGAAAAACATTTTTGAAGGATTCAAGGTTAAAGTGGATGCTTCTACAAATAAGATAACTTCAGAATTTGTTTAGCTAGTACCTGCCTATCATTAGTTCATTTAAGGTCAAATAAACTTTGATCTTTAGTTGTCTGACAAACCATAAGAATTCAGTTCAATAATAATCCTATATCTAATAAAGATTTTTAAATACTTTTAAAATTACTTGAGACATGGGCCACATAAACCATTTCGGGAACTTAAAATGCTATTTAAAAAGCAAAGTGAAAGTATGCATATTTTAATCATAAAATTTTTTATTAGTATTCCTTGGTGTATTATTCTCCTTGAGGTCTTGAAAGTGAACATGGAATGTCTGTGGTATAGGACTAAATATATTGTACTTGAGCAAAGCCAAATTGATTGACTTTTATCTAGAGATTTAGCGGGTTAGAAGGTATTTCCTATTATACCAAGAAGTTAGTATTCCCATTATACACTAAATGAAGTATTTATGAAGCACAGAGGCATAGGGTATCTCAAGTGGAGAATTACTGCTTAATATATGCAAAAATCTAAATACTCTCTTCATCTCGTTTATCTCTGACTCTATGCTAGTGTCAGTAGCCTCATGTATCCTGACCACAAAAGATATATTACAAGTTAAAGATTTTAGTGACAAAGGATATATGATTAATAAGAAATAACACTTTGGGGACTTTATTTAAATCTTCTAGGTATTTCTTATGTGTTACCTTATTTGGAATTTTATAGAATCACAATATGGTATGTCCTTTCATCCACTTATTTACAAACAGGTTAATATATTGTAAGACATTTTAGAGAAATTCGCTTAAATTTTTTTTAATATTTATATTTCCTAACTTTCAGTAATAAAAAGACTTATTTTTTAAATTTTTTTCAGGAAAGGTTTTTAGCTGTTTAGTATAATGACATTGATTGTAACAGATGACCGAATAACAGACATAACACAGTTTAAGGACAGAAATTGAGAGTGGGCTGCCTTTCTCTTACATAAAACAGACTTAACACTTTATCTTTTTAAAAATAATTACCCTAGGCTTAAAGGAGTTATAAAATCTGAGTTTGAAAGGCAACCAACTATACTAAAAATATGAGTAAAGAAAGAAAAGCTTATTCTTGTGTTTAACTACATTTTAGCCTGCAGTCGAGTGACCTCTAAGACCTGAACTTCCATTGAAAATATTTGGTTTGCCTTCTAACTCTGATTTATCAGCTCAGTGTCACTTTGTCTCTAATAGTCATAAATTTATTTTTTTTCTATATTAACACAATTTAAGTATCTTGATTACAAATAAGGCATTCTTTCGCATGTCTACTTCACGATTATTACATAAAAATTGTATACAATAACTTTGTGCCAGAATTATAAAGGTTCATGATTTATCTTTGTAACCCAAAGCATAGGGTAATGTTTCATGTTGCAAAAAGAAGCCTAACCTTTTTAAGTTTCCACAGTCATAAAGCAATTTATTTTTAGTTTTCTGCTTATGTTTTTGTAATTTCTGCTAATAGGTAATAAAAATCTACTATGCTGCTGTGTTTGCTTAAGTATATTGTAGCTTACATACTGGCACTTCGATTTTATAGAGCATTACTTATGTTTATACTTTTGAGTAATTTATATAGGTTTGTCATTATACTAATTTCTAGGATACCCTTTGTAAAGTTCTCATGAGGGTAGGCCCTGTGTCTTTTCATTATAACCTCCATTCACAGTGCTTAGCATTGTGCTAGCTTATCGATCCGTATCTGAATGAATGATGACATCAAACTCTTTAATTTAAATATTACAAATGCAGACTACCATGAAAAGAATCAGCTCCTTAAGATTTTGATGATGTGAATAATATGTTAATTTTTGGACTCCTAACAATTGATACTATGGCATATAAATAATATTACTAGGAAACATTACATAGAGCATGGTTTTAACCACTGTAATACTCTTTACATCTATTAACACATTTAATCATTATGAGGACACTATGTTATAAGTGCTGTTTTTATCCTCATTTTATAAATGGGAAACTGAAGTTCAGAGATGTTAAGATAACTTGACCAATAACACAGTCAGTTAGTGACAACGCTTGGATTCAAATTCAAAACTGTTGGCTCAGGAATCTATGTTCTTAAGCAATACTCTATTTTGCCTCCATAAAACTATCTTGCTTTAAGAATGGGAATAATAATAATACCTAGCATTCAAAGAGCATTGTGCTTTTCAGCTTATAAAACTACAGTAAATTAGAAACATAAGTTGTCTGTTTAATAGAACTTTAATGGAATATATACAGTAGCTTGGAGATTCATTAACTTGGTGAGCTTAACTTGGCTGAGGAGAAGTTTACATGTTGGTAAATTTAGTTATCATAGAGTGACTTTTGCATATTTTAGACTGAAAAAAATTATTTCCTTTTATTCTCCCTGTTGCTAATGTGTGACACCAAAGAACAGAGGTCGGCAAGCTTTTTCTGTAAAAAAAACAAAAAAAAGCAAAAAAAACCCAGATATTTTTAGGCTTTGTGGTCTACATATGGTTTCTGTCACACAATTTTCTGCGTTCATCAGTTGATATTCATACCTTAAGTTTTCTTTTCAGAGCCGTGCTTCCATGGTAGACTTTCTTTAGATTATCAAGCATCTCCTGTACCCTATACACACATTCATGACAATGTTTCTACCTCTTAAGATAATCTATAGCTTAAAGTTATACCATGTATTTTTTTTTTCTCATGAGATTCTTGGAGGTTCTTTTAGAAAATTCCTCCTCCAGTTATCGGTTATGTCAAGGAGATATTCAAGGAGCATATTATTATGGGAGCTTCTCAGTCTTGCAAGTGATCTCTCATCAGCATGTTTTCCCTGGGTTGACACACTGGAGCGATGTATTACTAGAATGTCAGACACCTATAGCAAGAATTCTAAAGGTGGTACATAGGCCGGTACATTTTTAAAAATCATCACCATTTTTATCTTCGAATTTCATGTTGATTTAGGAAGTGAAAAGATGCTTTTGATATTGAAGTTTCAAAGACTTTCAGTCTTATTATCAGATTTACTGGTATATAGGAGGAATAATTCAGCAATAAATCGAAAACATTTTTTTGCTAAGATTCCAGTTTCAGTGTTATTTAGAAAGTTCAATTCCCTCTGAGATCTAATCTTTAAACGACTATATATTTTAAAAATTCCCCTGAACTGCTAAAGCTAAGTCATGCCCATATTATTTTATCTTTTATAAGTTTTCTGATTAGAAAGGGAATATATGCATAGTAATAAGTACATAAGAAGTCAAAGAAAAAGTAGAAAAAATTCTCTTTATACAAGAAATCAACATTACTATTTTGATGTATTTCTTTCAAACTTTTGTCTTAAATAGTTTTCACACTGTCAAAATCATGACAGTATAAAATTTTATTGTGACTTTTTCATTTAATTTTGTAATACCAGCATATTATATTATTATATTATATTATATTACATGATATTATTATATTATATTATGCTGGTATTACAATTTTATAAATATTTTATTGGCTGCATAATTTCCCATGTTATGAATGTACTTGATTTTATATTACTATTTATCTATTGCTGGCCATATATGTTCTCACCGATAGTTTTAGAAACATAAATAGCTCTCAGATAAATATAGAGATTTTTCTATGTTATAGATTATTTCATTTGTTTTAATGTTTAGAAGTATAATTATTGTGTTAATGATCATGATTATTTTTAAGGCTCATAATTATATTGCCAAAATGCTTTCAATATTGCTCATATAGCTGAAAGGAAGGGCAGTTAATTTCTGTGTAATGAGAATTCAATGTTACTAAGTGGATATAATTAATCAGGATAATATGGTAAAGAAGAGTGGACCTCGTATTCCATATTTTAGAATCTTGGCAAAAGGCTTCTCTCACCTTCCATATTATTCTATTTCATTCAATTTCTGAAACTTCAGTAAAAGCATGAAAATTAAGCATTAGTGTTAGAGATAAAACTCCAATACAAATTCTACATAATTTTCACCAACGCAGCATTTCTCAAAAAGTATTTTTTATAGCACTTTTCCTATGCCACCCATCTATCTTGGTCTAAGACAATGAGCCATCTCACAATCACCATGAAAGCTCATACACTGGCTGCCGAAACACTTGCTCAACAAAGTCAGGTGTGGGAGAAAAGAATAGTCTTTCCTTTGAGCACAGCAAAATTGGAACTCAGGTTGTAAAGTGAAGCTAGCAAGGGATTGTTTATCATCTTATTAAATGAATCATAATAGCTATTAAAACCAATATTTCTTATTTCATATTCATCTATCATCTACTCCCCTAAAGTTAGCTTATTAATATTATCTGATGATAACCCAAAATTTCCTAAAAAATATTCCCAACATGTCATAACCACAGCAAGTCATTTGAATACAGGTGACAGGTGATACTCTGAAGGGCTGAGGGGACGCCAATATCCCCTAATTGTTTGACAAGCCTCACTATTCCCCTTCTCCTTGTTTTAATGTCAAAAATCATTATTTGATCGGATACAAAGATTTAACTTATTAGTATTAGTATAGTCTAGTTACAGAAGAGTTTGATTAGATTGTACATCATATTTTTAACACTTATAAACTACTATTGGATAACTATACTTTCTACAGCTATTATTTTATTTTTCAACAACTCTAAATTATTTTATTTTTACTTTATATCTAGGGAAGGAGATGCTCATGGAGGTGTTGTTCTTTGTCTAAGCTCATTTATTCAGGATAAGTAGATACAGTTTAGCATATCCATATCTTATTGATTTCAGTTTGTGGTCTTTTCAATACATTATACTAATAAGTTTCCTACCTTTCTACTCTTGGCCTCTTAAAATTTTTAATAAGGTGACATTTTGAGACGTGTTAGATAGGTATGGGTAGAAAAGGAGTTGACAAAAATGAATGAATGAAATGAGAGCCTGTTGGGGGGAAAATCAGATTGGTATGAGGACTTTGCAGGATGTCATATTGATTGTTTACAGTCAGAATCTTTTCAGATTGATTATGGTGTTTATAGGTTCTGATTGCTTGGTGCTTATTTTTTTCTAATATTTTGAGTATCTAAAAAACATATATGCCTATGTTAGTTAGAAATATGGATAAAGGATATGCAGAAGTCCAACTGTTGTCTTAACTGGGATAATAAAATATTTACTGTTCTATTTTCTTTCTGAACTTACTTTTTCTCTACCAGTATAGAAGTGAATTTTAAAGATCAAAAAAGTCAATGTGATGATGTCTGCTATTGCAATATAACCTTAAAAATAAAATTATTTACCCTTTGTTCCTCAATTTGGATTTTTATTCCTGAGATTTTATTTATACACATTAAACAGAAAGTTATTTTCTTAGATTTTTTTTTTTTGTATTGACCTCTTTCTGCCTGTCACTCATTGCTGTGCTTGTTAACAACTTCACTGACAAACTCATGGCTCATTGAGTACCTGGATTGAGTACATACTGCCAATTACCAATCAATACTTATGGATTTGTGAGGAGCTACCACCTCTGTGCTGTGGGTCCATAAGCTTTCATGAACATTAAAATATATTCAATTAAAATTTTAAAAAGGAGGAGTAGGAGCAAGAAAAGAAAGTCTGAAAGGGCCAGTCAACCAACTTGCCAGTTTATTCACAGATACTGAGGACATATGCTCAATTTGCCATTTCTTTATTATAATCATGCAATCAAAGTTCAGAAAAAAAATCTATAGGCAAAGAATATGTGCTAGGTTACTTAGGTTATAGGTTCAGATGAAAGTATTATTACTCCTGCAAACAAAAATTTCCCTTCTTATTGATGCCAGTGCCGCTTAGCATTTTGTTACTTTTTGATCCATAACTTAGTGACTTTATTACAGCCAATGGGTAGCTACACAGCATTTTACTTCTGACCAGTAATACAGTCATGTCAATTACTTAAGAATAAGGTGTTAATGGCTTTAATGAGCTAATAATCATGTAATAAAGGCTCAAGCGTATTATTTTGTGTCTCTGTGAAATTGTTTCCCTTTACCCTGTGAGGTGATATGCTGTGTTGTAAAGTCGTACACACACCACAGTGCATTAATTGATCTTTAAAGACAGCGCTTTATGAGCCTTTCTTGATTTGTTTCATAACAATCTCCTGTTGATTGCCTAAAATTTCCTGAGAGAATTGAACTTAAGACTAATTTAAAAATTTGCATTATGCTTTCCTGATTGCTTGTTCCTAGCCCTCCATAGATTAACACAAAAATTGTTTTACTGTTCTTGATACATTAACCACACACACAAAAAAGGATGTCTTCAAGGGAAAAGAAAATATAGCTATTTAAATTGAGGCAGTTTATTAAATCAGTCTGTAAAATTTACTGTTACAGTAGAAAAATCGAAAGAATAGAGCTTCCTACAACTAAGAATATTATGTTTTTTCCTTACATGCAAAAAAAAAATTTCCTACCTTTCCCCTTTTTCTAAATAGCATTTAAAAATTTTATTTTAAATACAAAATATTTAAAATAAAATATTTTAAAATTTAAAATAAAATATTTATTTTTTAGTATGTTTTAGTAATAATTGCAGGAATAAAAATGATGTAAATTTCTTTTTCTCATCTGAGAAAAATTAAAGATTTTTTTAACCTTTTCTGGTAGAACGCAAAGCTGACTGCCATTTCAGAATTTCCAACAGTAAATTAAGTTGGCAGTGGTGTCACTTTCTATACTCAAACACTTTATGCTCACACTCTACTTTTGGAATTCTTATAGAGTTGGGTCCTTCCTTTACAATTTCATAGATTCAGCAGAAAATCACTGTAAAATCACAATCACATTATTAATATTTAGAACCCATATTTAGAGTTAAAATACTATAAATCTTGACCAGAGGAATATGCAGATGTAGGCACAATTAGTTTTTTCATTACAGAACCTGTTCGTTCTTATTCTACATGATGGAGATGTGACATGATCAGGCAAAATAAGTTTTTCTAATTTAAAAAATTAAAATAAATGATATCATTTTGAGAGCCCCTTCAAATGCTATGAAGATAGCGTAGGATCATGTGTAAAAATGTGGCGGTGGTGGTGGCAGTGGATGACCATTTTAGGTAAGAGGGCCAGGGATTTTAAATCTATT
>NW_006439192.1:24733533-24753017 GCF_000325575.1 Pteropus alecto | reverse complement strand
TATATATATATATACACACACACACATATGTATTTTTTTTCTCTGTTTTGAAAAAAATTGAAAGGGTGGTGTTTGGGGCCAGGAATTTCCCATTGACTTTGAGTCTTTTCATGCTTATGTGAGCAATGGCTTTTCATCAAACTGCTGCCTGATGTCTGAGTAAAAGAAAGTTCCAGACAGAGAAAATATCAACTGTAGAAAAAATTCTTAAAATACACACTCTGGCATTTATTTGTACAATTACCACAAAGCAGAATCTGCTTTAAAAAATGTTTAGCATAAAGTATTTATATTGATTCTGAAAAACTGTCTTGAAATCTGATCATTTAAATGTATTTTTTGCTTAAGATCTTGTTCCTACATTGCTAAAAATTCTGATTTGTTGCAAAATATTTCAAAGAAAATATTTTTTCTTTTTTTGCAATTAAATAATACTCCATTTCTTGATGAAGTGAGTCCAAAAATGTTTAGCAATGCTATGACTATTTCAGAATTGATGGCAAGAAACAAAGTTTTAAAAAAGTGCTGTTTGTGGAGAAATAATTAAAATAGCATGAATATTAAATGTCAAAGCATTGAACATTTAAAGCTATATCTAAGATATTTCTAAATATTTCATTTATTTTTAGAACCAGATTATAACTTATTTTTATTATTAGACAGATGTAAGTATGTACTCTATTAGAAAACATTCAAATTTCTTATTTTCTAATTGTAAAAAATAAAAATATTAAAAATAATAATCTTCATTACTTGGCTATGCTCGTGTATTATGTCATTCAATCCTCACAACAACCTTGTGAATAATGACTACGGTTTGCATTTATACATGAGAAAAATGGATTTAATCATAAAACTAAAAATGTAATGCAAAGCCAAGGTCAAAAACAAATGACAAGATACCTTTAAAATTATTTTAAGGCACTAGAGTAAGCACAGATCAACTAGAGAGACTCGAATCTTCTGATATCTTATAAATTACTAAAAACATAACTCATCTGATTAAAAAAATTGACAAATGCCAAGATGCTTTCTTATAAAAATTCAATACTTTATTTTACAAAATATACCTATTAAAAAAACAACAACAAAATTATTGTATTGTCACCATTTAGAGGCAACCACTGTTAACTGTGGGCTACATATTTAACAAATGTTTCTATACATACACAAATATTTCTGTCTTCTTTTGAAAAAAGATTATATTCGATTTATTTTTACCCAGACTTTTTTACTTAATGTAGAATAAATATACTCCTATGGCATGAAATATTATGCTATCATGTAATATTTAGGAGCTGTATGGTTTTATATTGTATAGATGTATCATGAACATTAACAATTTACTTCATCGATACCTATGTGGTATATAATATTTCTATGCAACGGCAACCATAGCATGAGTTTTCTTAGAAAATATTAGTATCATCTATATGTCTTTGGATACATTTCTAGAAGTGATATTTCAAAATAAAAAAAATATTCACTTTTGAGACTTTTGATACATATTGGCAGATTATCTTTCTGAAGAATTTTATATTCTCAACGGCAGCATATGAAAATTCCTTCCTTGTCAAAGTATATCTGTATATATTTGACTAGTGCTGTTGGCTTAGAAGAAAGAAAAAAAGAAACTCTAAATAAAAGCAAATCACAACTGTGAGTTGTGGAATAAGCCAGCCTAATTCTTTTTTCATTAACCAAGAACTTTTTAGCAACAGCTATCTAAAAGGAATAAATGGATTTCAGACCTGTTGCATAATATATCCATTTTCCAAAAGTGTCAATTCATGATTCTCAGCCATTTCAGTTTCAAGACAAGATAGTGGAGGTAAATAGAGACAGGTTCCTTGCTCAGCCCCACTTTATCTCACACTGAGAGAGCTTTATGCACACTCCTGTGACATTCCAGTCTACATGTTCCAAACTCCAAATACCTCCCTCAACAGATTCTCCTTGGCCACTTCTCACTCAAAGATGCACACACTAGTGTCATGGGATTTCCTGGGGACACACACACAAAGGAGAGGATCTCACAGGATGGATGGTAAGAAATTTTTGGATTCCTCTTTGGATCTTGTTCTAGAAGGGCAAGGCCTGTGTTTCCATATGGGCATGCCCTTTGGGGTTGTGAACTCCTCCTCACCCTATGGGGAGGGCTCAGATGGAGAAAGTCCACAATGGCATCTTCTAAATGTAGAGCTTAGGTCAGGGGCCTCTCTTTCCTAGATTTAACCATAATAATGCTTATCTTGGTTACGGGGGGGAAAAAAAAAACTAGTACAGGTTAAAAGGGATCAAAGAATTGGTGTTGGGAGGCAGGTTCTGCTTTTAAATTGAGTTTTCAAGGTTTTTGAGAAGATAAAATGTGAGTAAAACCTTAATAAAAAAGAGATAGAGTTAGCTATTGATTATTTAGAGAAGCATATGTGAGGCAGAGGGGAGCAGCAAGTACAAAGGCTCTGGGGTAGGAGCAGGCTTCATATATTTGAACAGCAAGAGGCTAGTGCAGAATGAAGCAGTATGAGTGAGACGGAAAGGAATAAGAGACAAGATCAAGAGATAATGGGGGTGAGGCTGAGGTATGAACACCTCATATAGGTACTTGCAAGCCATTGTGAGGTCTTTCTTTTTAACTAGATCAAATGAGTAAACTTTTGTAGGTCTTAAGAGTAAGATGATCCACCGATGTTTTCAAAGATCTTTCTGATGACTGTGTTGATAATAGATTCTTGGGAAGCAATGGAGGAGTCAGGGAGACTCGTTAGTGGGATTTGCAGATACTCAGGAAATGAATAGAGGTAGGCTGTACACTAGATGAGAAATAGTTGATTATGGATATATTTTAGGATGTTGGCAGCTACATTTATTTTCTGAAATTAGACATGAAGAGAATAGGGGGTGGGGAAGGAATAAAAGAGAATAAAATGCAGAAAGAGCAGACTCTGAGAAGGTAATACCAGGAGTCCAGTTTTATATTTGTTGTTTTGAGGTATATACTACTTGATATTAAAGTAGTTGTGTGGATTTTAAAAGTTGAATATATGATTCTAAAGTATAGTACATAGATGTAGGCTACAGATGTACATTTGGGTGTTGCGGGCTTGTAGGCGATATTTAAAGTTGTAAGACCGCATAAGATCACCATGGATGTTAATATAAATAAATGAATTGGGGTAAAGATGAAGAGCTGAGTTGTAGGCTCTTAGGGAGAAGAGGAGGGATCAGCAAAGGAGACTGGGAATAGGAAGGCAGTGAGTTTGGAAAAAAAGTAAGAATATGTGGTGTCCTGCAAGCCAAGTGAAAAAGTATATCAAGAAAGAGGGAGTGATCAACTAGGTCCATGCTGCAGTAATTCGAGTTAAGATAGAAACTGAATGTTGACCACTAGATTCAGCGAAGTAAACACTACTGTTGTACTTACCAAAAGTGGCTTCATGGCGTTTCATACGGGCAAAGCCTGATGGAGTACATTTAAGTTAAAAGGGAAGGAATGGAATTAGAGAATCTAAATGTAGGCGATTATTTAAAAACTTAAAATATACACAAAACCAATAAGTATTTAAAAACTTATTTATACTCTCTACTCAAAAATAAACAAGTTTATTTTATATATTTTCCTTATGTGTATATACGTTAGTAAAGAAATTTATACCATAAACATTCCCTGTGTCAGTAATTATTCTACGAAAGCAAGATTTTAATTACTGCAAGAGCAATAGTTCATGCCACTGCTATATTAGTATTTATTTAACTAATCCCTTTGTATTGGATTGTTTCTCTATTTGTTATAAATAACATTATGATTAATTTTATTGCACATGAAGCCTGGTAAACATCTCTGGCTATGTTTCATTAGAATAAACCCATAGATGCAGAATTATAAGGTCAGAAGGTGTGAGCATTACTGCTTTTGATATATTCTTCTAATTTGCTCTCTTGAAAAGCAGAACCAATTTACCCTTTCTCATTAAAATATAGGAGTGCACGTCCCATCACTTGTTTGATAAGTAGCAGGTTTATAATTAAAAACAATGCTGTTTTGACATTAGGAAATGTGTAGCTCATTGTTGCAGTTATTTAATTTTAATTGATAGCTAATAAATTAATTTTCTTAATAAATTTAATGATCTTAATAGCTTAAGTTTATTGGCTTTAGGTTTTTTTCTTTATATTGTTTGTCTATAGAAGTCCTTTTCCAAATTAATTAGGATAGTCATTTTATTCTCATTAGTTTTTCTATTACGTATACTTTCAATTAACACATTGCTAATTTAGACATTTACCTTGCAAATACACTTTATCTTGAAATCAGATATTTATGTTAGTTTCTTATAATTCAGTTATGGTTTTATTTTATAGGAATGAAATCTAATTTATTTGTATTTTATATTGTGAGCTCACATACAACCATACTCTGTAATAAACAAACATCACAGCAGCATTTGTTCAATAATTTACCATTTAATTATTGCTTTAAAATGTCACCTTTACCTTAACCCACAATATTTTATTTGATAAAATATGCTCCTGGACTTTCTGTTTACTGAAATACTTTATTCTTATACAAGTTCGCATTATTTAATTGTTCCTTTACAAAATGTTTTAATAGCTAGTAGTTCAAGTCTAAAAATTTCTTGGTTATTCTCACATATTTATAACTTCAGATAACTTTAGGACTGTTATTTTTCTTATATTTTTCAGAAATATGGTTGAAATTTACATTGGAATCAATTTAAGTACTCCTCTTAAATATCTCTGTAATTACATGTGCTCATCAATGTGAAACATCACATTAATAGAAAGATAAAAATCACATGATCATCTTAATAAATGCAGAAGAAGCATTAGACAAAATTCAACATTCATTAATAATAAAAACTCAACATATTGGGTACAGGAGGAACATACTTCAATGTAATAAAGGTCTTATATGATAAACTCATAGCTAATATTATACTCAACAGTAAAAGTTTGAATGCTTTTCCTCTTAGATCAAGAATGAGGCAAGGGTGCCAACTCTCACTATTCTTATTCAACATAGCACTGGAAGTCCTACTCAGAGCAATCAGGCAAGAAAAAAATTAAAAAGGCATCTCATTCAGAAAGGAAGAAGAGAATCATCTTTTTTACAGATGGCATGATCTTATATATAGAAAATCCTAAAGACTATACCAATTGTTAGAAATAATCAATTAATTCAGTAAAGTTGCAGGGTACAAAATCAATATATAAAAATCAGTTACATTTCTGTATACTACTAATGAGTTATCCTTCATCCTAAAAAGCTAAAGAAAATAATCCCATTTACAATAGCATCAAAAACAGTAAAATACTTACAAACAAATTTAACTAAGGATGTGAAAAATATGAACACTGAAAACTATAAGTATTTTATGACAGAAATTAAAAAAGACACAAAGAGTGGAAAGATAGTTTATGTTCATGAATCAACAGAATTAATATTGCTAAAATGTTCATATTACCCAAAGCCTTCTTTGGTTCAATGAAATATCAAGATTCCAATGGCATTTTTTACAGAAATAGAAAAATGAATTCTAAAATTTATATGAAACCACAAAGACTCCAAATAGCCAAAACAGTCCCACAAAAGACCAAAGCTGTAGGCATCACATTTTCTGATTTAAAACTGTATTACAAAGCTGTAATAATCAAAACAATATGGTACTGGCATAGAAAACAACACATAGACCAATAGAACAGAAACAAGAGCCCCCAAATAAACCCATGCATATACAGACAACTAATAATTGACAAGGGAGTGAAGAATACTCAATGGAGAAAAGATAGTTTCTTCAATAAATGGTGCTAGAAAAACTGAGCATTTATATACAAAAGAATGAAACTGCACCACTATCTCACACTATTCACAAAAATTAACTCAAAATGGATTAAAATGTAATGTAAGACCTGAAACCATAAAACTCCTAGAAGAATACATGGCAGAACATATTGCAATATTTTAAAGCTAAAACATCCAGAACACAAGCAACAAAAGCAAAAATAAACAACTGGACTGTCAAAATGAAAAGGGCAACCTATGGATGAGAGAAAATATTTACAAACTATATATCAAATAAGGGGATAATATTCAAAACATGTAAGGAACTTAGACACCTCAATAGCAAAAAACACCAAATAATCCAATTAAGAAATGGACAAAGAACCCAAATAGACATTTCGCCAAAGAAAGTATTTAAGTGACCAATAAGTACATGAAAAGGTGTAATGTCATTAATCATCGGGTAAATGCAAATCAAAACTGTAATGAGATATCACCTCTCACCAATAAGAATGGCTGTTATCAAAAAGACAAGATAACAAGTGCCATGGGGAAAAGGGAACCCTGTGCACTGTTGATGAGAATGGAAACTGGTATAGCCACTATAGAAACAATATGAAAATTTCTCAAAAATTAAAAATGAAACTACCATGCTATCCAGCAATTTCACTTTTGGGTATGTATCTAAAGGAAATGAAATCACTATCTTGAAGACCTATCTACACCTTTATGTTCATTGTAACATTATTTACGATAGCTGAGAGATAGAAACAAACTGTGTCCATTGAAAGATGAAGGATAAAGAAAATGCGTGAGATACATATTAAATATATATATAAAATATTTATATTATTCAGTCATAAAAAAATGTCTTGCCATGTGTGATAACGTGGATGAAATTCGAGGACAGTATGCTCAGTAAAATAAGTTGGGCTGAGAAGACAAATACTATATGATCTCACTTACATGTGGAATCTACACAAACCAAACTAATAGAAACAGAGAACAGAATGGTGGTTGCCAGGGGTTAACTTCCCTTGTGTATGAGTATGCCATGCTAGTACATACTCATACTTTAATGATTTTTAAAAATTTTGCTGATTTCTCCTTGCCCACATTATGGCGTTTAGTTCTTTTCCTTGTGATCTACCACAGGTGGTACAATTCACATGCTTGGAAAATCCTGTCTTTGAAATTCAGGTTATGATGTTGTCTTGTGACCTCGGTTGTCTGATGGGGTCATAAAAACTCATGACTTTGTATTTTACCTGGCTTTCTTTAGTTGATTGGGAGTTACTTTCTTTACAAGTTTCTATATACTAAACGGAAGCAAAAATTGTATATAAAGTTAAACATTTATCTTTATCTGTTAGACTCTTTATAGTACTTCAATAAAATTTAGTCTGTTTATAAACGATGATCCATAGCCCAGATAGCTTCCATAAATACTACTGTTTTTGATCATGCCTTAACACTTAAAGGATGGAGATTTTTATCTCCACAGACACTGTACATCTCTGCTCATCTATTGTAAACATAGCTCTATTGAATAAGAGAAATAAAGTATCTAAATGGACATAGAAAAACTGGTGGGAGAAACAAAGTGTAGACAGCAGGGAAGAGATCATAATTTTACCCTACTAAAACCAGCCATTGTGCTGTATGGAATAGCTGCTGAGTACCTTCATACCTTGGCTTTTAACATGCATCTCTTACCTCATTTTCTGACTTTCCCGTCTATAACTGCCATTTTATAGCCAAAGTGAACTACTCATCCCAAACATACTTCAGTTTATATACAAATGCATTTATGATTCCCCTTTCTGCACTGCCTTTCCAATCTGTGTGCTCTACTCCCAGCCACTACATTTCTTTGGAGAATTAAAATGTCACCACTTCTATGTAGCATTTCTTAAACCTCTTATACAGAGATAATTGTTCCCTCTTCTGTGTTTTCCTGAGAGTCTGTTTACCCTCTGTTGCTTTATACTGCATTTGGTGAATTACCTGTTCAGTCTTGCAAAGACAAAAGCATGTAAAACCCTTGAGGGCAAGGTCAATGGTCAGCACAGATCCAGACATATCACACTATTTATTTGTGAGTAATCAAATATTTCCTTTTTGAATTTCTGAAAGCATAATAAATAAGTCTGGGAGGTGGTATTCTCCATTTATAATAAGGATCAGGACTTTGATGTCTAACTCCTCCACAGAAGAATAATCTAGAAGCAAACAGTTCTAATATATAAAGACAAAAGATCTCTCTCAGGGTTTCTCCAAGGCTGTTCAACTAATTTAAACTTCAAAGAATGGGGTCAGGAACTAAGGGCAGCAAAAAAGGACAAACAAGTGGATACTTAGCAAATTCCTATCCTTATCTCTCAGACTTTAGCCTGAGGACTTATATGAGTGACTCCAGAGTTTGAGGGACCCTGAATCCTCCACCTGTTTCTGTGTTGTAGAATAGGCTATTCTTTGGTTTACTAGGATTTATTTGTGGTTCAATGTCACAGTTTCTGCAGTAAATGAACTGTGTGCCCACTTCATAACGCTTTGAAAGAACCTCATTTGATGAAGGCAAATGCGTAGTACCCTAGTCAATTACGAAGTCCACCAACAAAGATTTCTATTTTCCAAACCAGACACTCAAATTTTCTTTGTTGCAAGGAAATGGAAATAGGATTTGTGTTGCCTTTTGCTTCATGTCCTTTGCACTGTAGATTTTAAGTGGTTGTGACTAAAGAACTGCGATGCCAAGAGGAAGCCAGTGCCATTGGAAAGTGTGACTGTGCCATTTATTTTCCAAGAACATGTTTGGGCTTTATGATTTCCTGGGAATAAATTTTCTTTCTGCTGACAATGAGAGTAATTATTGCCTTGAAGAAACCTGCTTAAACATTAAATTTACTTTGCTTATTCTGAAAATAAAAAAATATTTATTCCTATGGATTAAAAATATTCAACCTTAATGTTCAGTTGTTCTTGGCTGCATTATGCATTATAGTTCCACATACAGTATTTGCTAGGTCTGACACAATAGAAGAAAAAGGCACTCAGGAAATGTGGCTATTGATTATATTCTTTTCTGCTTCCTTATATTTGGAATTATTACTTATGTGAAATTGTGAACCAAGTGCAGAAAGCAGTGTTGCTGCCCTAATCTCCTGCGATAGCCTGAGAAACAATTTGAATACATAGAGTCATATAGAAACAATTACCCTTAAATATTTCCATAAAAATTTCAGTTATTTCTTTATGGGTTTCCAGTAACAAGTGAAAACTGTATAGGCAGAGGAAATATGTAAAATCTTCAAAGATATAATGAGAAATGAGATCACTTCAAATTGCTTGGAAAAGAAAATATCGAAATAACCAATTTAGTATATTCAGTAATACAACAGGTTCTTGAAGAATTGTAATTTAAAAGATATCATGATAAGCAGTATATTCCCAAGAAAGTGACCTGACCATTTTGGCCCTATATTCTGCTTATTCCTACCTTCTCATAAACAGCCTAATTAGGCAGCAAGGACAAAGAGGAGATGAGCTATGCTTTTTCTTCAACGGAGATTGGTTCATTTCTTTTCTTCTTTCTCCCCAGGAAATTGGTAGTTAGAAAGCAAAATTATTTTGGGAGAGAGAAAGAAAGATGTGTGTGTGTGACCACTAATGAAGCAGAATTTCTGATGTTTGGCCCCCTTACTTGAGGTTTCAGGTTTGCTGGAATTTAGAATCCATCTAAATACTTTAACTGGGTGGGGAGCTTTCTAGAGAGATTCACAAACTGCTTTCTCTTCCATGTCCCATCAATACTGACAGAGTGCTCAGACTACTTCTAAAGTGTCTACATTTAATCATAAGACCAAAAGCTTCAGTGATGCCCAGAGAAACTGTGCTCCATGGCTCTGCCTAGTTCATGGTGGCTTTCTGGCAAGGTGACCCTATGACAAAATGCATTTCCATTGTTTTTCTGCACAGTCATCAGTTGTTTTTTTTTTTTTCTTCCTATTGTTTATATTACTACTAGTACACTTTCGGCATTCTACCACTATTCAAATTCTGAAACCCCTACATCATCACTACCACCCCAAAAGCATATCTACCAAAAGTTCTAGAACTCTTATTCTGCTCCATTCAACTACTCACTTATTCTTCAAGATGAAGAAATCTTATTTTAGAAACATACTCTGAAAAGCCCCTAGCATCCATATAGCCCTGCCCAGGAGCTAAATTGAGTCAGTTTTAATCATGGTGGCTCTGAAGCTATGAAATTCTGGGTTTTTCACTTCACTTTCCTGAAGGAAGTAAATGTGTGGTTCTTAAAACCTTGCTTAGAAGTGTATTTCTTCTTTCCTCCTATAGCCCCTACATGGATTGTTTATAAGAGCTTTTGCTCAAAATAAATAAATGCATACCTCCTGAGGATATAAAGACCATAAACAGACATGCCAAGTGTGATTGAGCAGGAAGATACAAGTCTTTGAAACCAGGCTGACTTGGGCAACACAGCCAGCTTCTCCACTGGTTAAGAAAGACCTTATTCTGTCTACATCTTATTTTTCTCATCCATGAAATGGGACTAATACATATGCTCATAAATTATGGAAGATAAATATGATAATACACATGAAACATTTAATATGATGCCTGACATACAGTGCTGTATGTCAGGAAATGTTTCATTCCCTTACTTGTCCCTCTTTTCCATCACCCTCAGATCAATTAACTTGAGCTCAAAATAGAAAATATACAAGTAATTTTAACATAACTGCCATAGAGAAGTCCCAGTGTCTGATCATAAACTATGGAATCACACTACTGTTGACATTAATTACCTTCTTTCAAATATACTCCAGTGATAATTGTTATTATTTCTGCCCTCAATTAACTCAGTTGCTCTAATTTTATCAAAGAAAATGCACTAATATTTTTTAAAATTATATATGAACACTTACTCCAAAGAGATCCAGTCAAAGCACTTCTGGGCAGCATATGTATTATCTCCAAGAAAACTAGAGATTGGTTAGAATTGGCTTCTCTTTTTGGATGCTCATGAGAACTGACAGAAAACCTTTACAATAATCAAAGTTTAATTCTCCCTTGATATTTTCATTTTCTCTACTATTCATTGAGAGAAATCTGGCTCAAGTTAGAAAAGCAGTTGACAATCAGCAAGCACTTTGGTTCAGGATGTTATAACCTGTCAAAAAACAAACTTTCCAATGTAATTACAAATTACTCCTCTTTGGCCCCATTACATCTCATAATTGAACTGTCACTTACTCATTTTATTCATTATGATAATGGATGCTGTTGGTAAACGTATGTAAAGTGTAGCAAGTAAGGTTGGGGCCTGTCAGGAGGAGAATTTGATATATTGTGCATTTGAGCATTTGGAAGACATCAGTCAAAATCTGAAATCTGTTTAAGCAGACTTCTGGGCTTTGACAGGAATGATAACCCATTTACCATCTCTGCAGTGAAAAAGTGCTCTTTGATGTCCAGATACTTGTTGCGTTAATAATTTGTATTTTAAGGTGCATTCAAAATAATAACAACAACTACTTCTCCTCCTTCCTTCCTCCCTGCCATCTTCCTTCCTCTTCTTTGCCCTAGAACTGTGAAGAAAAGATTCCTTGTTAAAAGTTTATATAACTTTTCTCTTTTCTTAGCTGCAGAATCCAATTTTTTAAAATTTCAAGTTCCAATTTTTTATTCAAATCTCCCAAATGCAAGTTGATATACTGTATTATCAATTTAGTAACATTGGAAAGGAAACTGATGAAATAATTTATCTTTTTTCTTTTTATAAGCCCCAATCCTTATGAATTTTGGCTATTGTAGAATGAGACCAAAGTGATAACATATCTGATAGCAATTTAAAAAGTTTACCCCACTGAACACAATATTGAGGCTAGAAAGCTCTTGACAGCATCCAAATTTCACTTGGGGATATAATGTACTCATCTAAAGTATTTCACAGTCAGAAAGAAATCTAACTATGGGCGGTGAACACACAATGCAATATATATATGCCTTACTGTTGAACTGTACACCTGAAACTTACTGGATTTCATTAACCATTGTCGCCATAATAAAAATAAAAATAAAAATAAAGTATTTCATTTTCAAGTTATTCCATGCTCTTCCATGGAGTTGTGCTTTGTGTTTTGATAAAAACAAAATAAATAACCCCAAAACACTGCTAATCAAACATATAAAAAACAACAAGACAAAACAAGAACCTTGGAGGTCAATTAGATAGCAAAACAATTCAACCTAATGCATACATGGCTGATATGCACACCCACCATCTACAGCAATAAATTAAAGGCTCTGTACTTGCCATAGCAAAGAAAACTGGTTAACTTTGACCCAGGCATTCTTAGAATTATTTTTCCATAGGTCCCTTTCTTGTGTAACATTTTATAATATCTCATAGAATAGTGGTCTTGGAATCATTGTAGGAAACATCATTTTTGCGACTGAACAGAGTCTTGGGCTATACTCAGGAAAATGAAGTTTGAATCTCAGCTCTGTCACTCGCTAGCTGGTGAGTCTATCCTCTGTACAATAATGGACTTTGAATTTGACCAGTAAGGTGCTTTCAACACTAAAATTCTATAAAACGGACAGATTATGCCTGAGCAAACAGTTATTTTTTGAGAGTTTCTGGACTTAAGCATATGCAAATAACTTACCTTATTGTATAAGCAGAAAACAAAGTCTCAATTTTTAAATTCTTCCCTAGTTTTAAAGAAACTCAACCAAGAATTAGGATATGGCAATTACCTCATGACTTTGTTTCTTGACTTCCTGTACATTTAACCATATTTTTTTCTGTCATGGTTATGATTACATTCATGATTGAAATAAAAGATGGAAGAGATCAATTTTTCAGATGAAGTTTTTGAGATAATGGTTATCTTTTTACTAATTTAAAGCTGTCCACATTCAGACTTGAAATGGTTGACTAAAGCAACCGCAAACTAATTCTCCTGACATCATAGGTTGTTTTACGGTTGTTGCAATCTGCGGGAATGTGATTCTTTACATTAAACAGAAAAGTCTTCTAATCTGGTTGAACTAAGCAGCTCAAAAACATTAAGGAGGAAGAATATGCAAATGCATTTGTACTTTTGGCTAACCTTTTTACGTATAAAATTTGATAGTTTTGCTTTTGAATAGAAAAAGTAAAAAAAAAAAGTATATTTATTTTTCATAAAAATCTACTTTGTGGAAATGCAGACCCACAGATTTATTTCATAATTTTTATATTTAAAAATATTTAATTGAATTTTCAAATGCTTTCATATATTTTTATCTTTAGAATTTAACGTTAAATACTATTTCTGATAACAGGTGTTTTGACATGTGATATTATTTTAACATTACTAAATATGGTATAACGATCGTGAAGACAGACACTTTAAACTGTATGGAACAGCTAACTTCAGTCCAACAATATCAAAAAGCTTAAAGGACATAGATCCAAATTTGCACAAAGGAGGAATTAAGAAGGGATCATTTACTTCACTAGGATTTTCTTAATTCACCAGTTCCTCTCACAGTTTTACTCTAGACAGTGAACCAACCAGCAATTCTTTTAAAATGCTTTTGGACTGATAAAACTAGTTTTACAGATCTTTGTTGCAAGCATAAAGCAAGATAGACCAAAAGTCATATATGATTGGTCAAATCTAAAAGGCCTCTGTGTTCATAGGTATTTGGTATGGGTGCAAGCCTATGGAAAAGTGGCTGCGTAGGAACATCTCTAAACTTCCTTAAGATCCTATGGGCCCAATGGTGAGAATTACAAATGTAGGTGATATATCAAATGCAGTAGCTTTGGCCAACAGCACAAAACAAGGCCGCTTTTTCTCTTATTATTTATTATCTGCTTTTGGTAGTGTTCTGTTGTCTTCACAGATTGTGAGTTCAGATATGAACATTGAATTTAGGTCACCTAAAGCTCTGGTCATTCTGTGACATTTTAACAGCAGAAGTGCCAACTCACCCCGTTTCTGTGGCCCACGGTCAGAACGAAAGACAACACTCGACCACATGGCATGGAAGCACCTAACTTAGGCCTAGTCAATGGTGAAACAGTCCAGATTAAGCAAACTCAAACATTTTTCTCAATGTCGCCATATACTGTCAATCCAGAAATAAATTCCCAAGTCATGCGAAAGTGTCCCATATCAGTAAACTCTCCTATCTAGCTTTACATTCCATCTCTTGTCCAGTCCAACACCCTCTGGATCCACTTCCACACTGTTTCCCATTTTATTGCCAGTACATATTAGCCAGGTTCCAACTCTTTCAATGAATAGTCCCAGAGCAGACAGTGTTTTCCCTTTTGGCCTCTGGTGAGACATGGCTCTAGCTACTGGCCTGCATGTAATGAGAGAAGGTGGGCAGATCTGGGAAAGAATAAGCATTGTCTTATAAGGCATCTGCTATAAATAAGGTCCTTGCAAGGCATCCAGACACAGGTAAGCCAGTCTTCTCAACAGTAAGGGAGAGAAGATTGTTTTCACTAGCCCAATGGAATAGGGAATATGAAGTTTCAGGTATGAAGTACCAGGTCTCAGGATCCTACTTTTTCCCTGCCAAGGTCCTGACTTTAGTATAGAGGCCTGTCAAGCTCTTATTCAGTGTTCTGTATGACTCTGCTAATTTTTCAATTAAACCCTGGGCTGGAGATTTAGCACAGTATAATCTAATGCTGTGAAAGATGTCTCATGGAGCACTTACAGCATTGACAGAAAGCTCCGAGTTGCTAGTGTACTAATCTGTGCCTTGCCTTTGCATTGTCCCTTCCTTCCTCCCTCCCTCATGCATTTTCCTTCCTTCCTTCCTTCCTTCCTTCCTTCCTTCCTTCCTTCCTTCCTTCCTTCCTTCCTTCCTTCCTTCCTTCCTTCCTTCCTTCCCTACTTTCCTTCATTTTTCTTTAAGGATTCCAAAGCAGATAAGAAAAACTTACTAACATACAATCTTTATAATTTCTATTGCCCTCATCTTGTTCATGTGCTACAGCTACTAAATAACCCAGTGCTTTCATTTTCACCTGTACTTCATCCCAACCCGAGACATAGGAACAATGATGCTAAAGCATACCAAAGGCCATTGTCACCCCACTTTGTATCAGCACTGTCATCTTTGTTGCTGTCTGAAGGATGAGTGTTTCACTTTCAGTATTTCATCCTTGAATACTGGGGTTTACTTTCCAGGATCACATTTGGCTCCAATTTTGTGTGAGTTCCTTCTAAAGCAGAGACTGAGATAAGGATTTTGGTAAGGGTGACTTATTTAGGAGTTAGGGAACCCTAGCAAGCAAAAGGTGTGAAAAAGGAAGAGTCGATTATGTAGGTTGCTGCTGCGTGCAATGGGGGTTTGAGTCCTTTGAGACCCCTGAGGAAAACACAGAACATCTTCCAGAATTTTCTTCCTGGAGGACAGAAAGCTATTATTAATCCACTAGCACCTGTCTCATATTCCTGGGAAATCCTGTGGTCATGAATCCCCTGTAATTCTGGGCTATGTCTGCATGTGGGCCAAAAGACTTCCTGCGGCTTCAGAGAAGCTGATAAGATACACAGCGCTCTTGAGATCAAATGCAGTCAGTACAAAGTGGTGACTGTGGCTAAAATTTAAGGTGAGCAGAGAGAATGTGACACGAGGCACCAAGCCATCAACTACAACCTGTATCTATAGGTGACTGGTACTAATTAATATATCTATGATATAGCAATGGCCTATTGTGTATTTCCATGGATTGTTGGTTATTAAATTTCAAGGCCCTCAATTTTAATATGCTAATAAAATGTCTAACTAGAAAGCTCACGTTAATGCAAATGTGTAAAACAAGATGCCCTAAAGTAAGGCATATTATGCATTTTTTTCTTAATTATTTTTTCATATAAGTCTCTATTTCATTACTTTTGTAATTTTGGTCATAAATTAGGAGCACTATAACTTAGTGTTCAACTTAGAAACACCAAATGTAATTTCTTTTTGACTTTTTATTTTGAAATAGTTATAGATGCTCAGGAAGTTACAAAACAATAGAGAATTGCATGTACCCTTCATCCAGCTTCCCTGAATGCAATACAATTTTAAATCTATATCCATTTCTAGTTTCCAAATTGTATATTGAGCTATAAGATTAATTTTTCAAAAGCATAAATCTGATTATGTCCCTTCTTAAAAATATTTGATTTCTCCACATTGTTTGTCTTGTTTTCAAGACTCTTTGCCCACAAATGCTATATGTTTACTTCTCCTTTTTGGTTCATTTATTCATCAAATATTTATTGAGTGCTTACTAGGTGTTTGAGATACAGTAATGAGTAGAGCTGGCAATAGGCTTGTGTTCCAATAGGAAAGACAGACCATCTATAAACACACTAAGCAATAAACACTAATAAGTGACATAAATCCAGATTATGGTAACTGTCATAAATGATATAAACAAATCGATGCTATATAAAAATAACTAGAGCAGTCAGTTTTGGACGGGTGATGGGAGGCCTCTCTGAGGAGGTAACCTAATGTTATACCTAGGAGATTTAAGCAGACCAGCTGTGTGAAGGAAGAGCAGTGGGCGAGAGAATATTTTAGGCAATGAAAAAACAAGTGCAAAGGTCTGATGGTAGGCTTTGCTTTGAAAAGGAAGAGAAACGAAGTCAGCGGCTGAGGGAATGAGCGTGGGAAATGACGACTTCGAAGTGATACACAGGAACAATACTGTGTAGGACTTGGAGGCTATGGTATGAACTTGGGGTTTTATCCTAGCTGTAATGAGAAATCAGTGGAGGTTTTTGAACAAGGGGATGCCACGGCTGGCTCATGCTTTGGAATAGCACTGTCCAATAACACTCTGTGCAGTGATGAGAATGTTTTCTACTGTATCTAGTATGGTTGCCATGATAAATTAGACAAGTCATCACCTCTAGAGCACAATTTGCATCTTTCTTCTATCTGTGCTTAAATTATAAAGTTATCTGTTTGAAATACCATCTCTCATTTTTATCTGGTTATACTCCATGCAACATTAATAAATATTTCTTATACTTCTTTAGCCAAGGATAATTGAAGAGAATATAATTTATATAATGACCAAGGCACATATGTACATATATTTTGAAACTGGAATTTGAGGAAACAGTACTTACTACTTATGATGCCCCTGGACATTTTCTTTTCTTTTCAATTTGATCTATTCTTTAAAATACTGCACATATTCAATTAATTGATTTATCTCCCATTAAAAAGTTAAGACCTAGAGTTCTAAATTCACTTAAGACTGATATCAAATACCGCCTTCTCTCTGTAAAAGCACATTCTGTCTTTCTTAGGGTATTTACTGTACTCTGCCTTTTTCTTAACAATATTCATTTACTTTTCTCATCCATCTGATTCACTGCAAGTTCTGTTCTGGCAACTAATGATTATCTTTCATATAGCACAAATAACAAAGTTGGTCATCAAATAGGTATGGACTGAGTTGAACTGGAAGATGTATGCCACTGCACACCACACAGCCGTAATACCTACACTTCATGCTTTCAGAAAGCACAACTGGCAGCTGGTCTAGACCTCAGCTCTGCACTGTGGAATTCATAGTCAACTAGCAGTGAGTAAAACAACTTCTATAATCCACAGACTTTCTGAATTTAAAGCTGTAAAAACACAATTAAGGATAACTAAATAGGGCACACTAGTTTTTAACTTCTGACTCGTGTTTATCCTATGATAACATTTTATAATGCTATTGCCACAGGGTGATTTATTTGAGAAAGCCACATCTCCACTGCTTTGCCCTTCCCCAGAATATTTTGTCCTGAAAGTCTCTAAATTCCAAGGATATAGATAAAAGTCTTTTTGTGCATTTGTGGGCAGAAAAGAGAAATTTCCGTGTATGTAGGTTTCCCAGGAGAAAATCTCGAAAGAGGCTTTTTTTTGGTTTTGGAAGGCCTTAGACTTATTTCAGTGGTTAAGGTGAACTTGTCCAAAGTCAGAGGAGTTTTGGTGACTGAGGGAGACTCTGAGAGGATGGTATTAAAGCCCTCATAATGGGAAGGAGAATAAGGAATTTTCTAAGTGTCACAGAGAGTTGTACCTGACCAAATAGCTGCTTTGAGAAGGATGAATTCTGAGGGGGATGTCTGCTTGTTGGCCAGTGCATACTGAACACTGAGCTTTGCAGCCTTGACAGAAGCCTCCTGTATCAAACTTGGCCCATTGGGAAAAAAAAACTTCCAGGGTCCCCGCTGGCATTGGCTGGGCCACATGGACCCAATCACAGATCCCGACACTGGCAACCAGGGCTCATTCTGTTTCTCGGGGTATTTTAAAAGATAATAGTTTCCAGTATCTTATATAATAAAAAAGATAAGGATAATTCTTGAAAACTGGCTAGTATTGAAGATTTTACTAACTTTGGTGTTTAAAGACATGTGAATATTTAAAAAGTTGGCATTATTTGTAATCCAGGTTCCATGAAACAATACCATTCCTATTACATAATAGCTTTAAAGTGGATTAATTCAACTGGAAATTTCTTAGTGCTCTGAAGGTATCTGACTCAATATATTTATTCTACTTTAATAAAATAAAGCAGGCCAAATAAATTGATCTTTCATAAATGTTAAGGTCCTTTTTTTTGATATGTTGGAAAACCAGTGTTGCCTTGTATAATGCAATACATTGGCTCATGAGGTGTTAGTGTGCTTTTTTGTTAAGAAATACTTATGATGTGAATTTTGGCATTTTAAGTGAACAGATTAATGCTTCTGTTATATTATAATTGCATAAAACCAAAGAAGGCATATCTTTTCTGCAGTTGGCCTGTGGGAAGCAGACTATTGGAGAAGATAGCATGTTATTATTTCTCTACCTTAAAGACAATGACCAAGAAAAAGTATATACTAAACTCATGGACCTTGGACTTAGAGAGGATTTAATGAATTTGACATCAAAGGCAAGGGAAGTAAAAGCAAAAATATATTAATGGGACTATATAAAACTAAAAAGCTTCTTCACAGCAAAAGAAACCATCAACAAGGCAAAGAGACAACCATCTGAATAAGAAAATATATTTGCAAACAATGCCTCTGATAAGGGCCTAATATCTAAAATATACAAAGAACTCATACAACTCAATAACAACAAAACAAACAATTCAATTAAAAAAATGAGTAGAGGACCTGAATAGACATCTCTCTCAAGAAGATATACGAATGGCCAACAAACATATGAAAGAATGCTCAACATCGCTAGCTATTAGAGAAATGCAAATCAAAACCACAATGAGATACCATCTCACACCTGTTAGAATGGCTATCATCAACAGGACAAGTAATAACAAGTGTTGGAGAGGTTGTAGGGGAAAAGGAACTCTCGTACACTGCTGGTGGGACTGCAAATTGGTACAGCCACTATGGAAAACAGTATAATTATCTCAAGATAATTATGCTAAGAGAAATAAGCCAGACAGAAAAAGTTGAAAACCACTAATATCATCACTCATATGTGGGATATAAATCTAAAAGCAAGAAACATGGCAAACAAACACAGACTCATGGACACGGAGAGTGGATTAGTGGTTACCAGAGAGAAAGAGGTACATAAGGGAAAAAGAGGTCGAATATTTGGTGACAGAAGGAAATATAACTAT